>NW_026542600.1:69091079-69594057 GCF_028750875.1 Macrosteles quadrilineatus | reverse complement strand
CGTATAAACCTACATTTATTCGAACGAGTTCGCGAACTAGCATGATCAGACTATGGGGTTTATGGGGGTTTTATGGGGTGAAAATTAGTTATTCCCATTTTTGACCCTAAAAACATAATATTTTGCAATTTATTTCCAAACCATTTTGTAGAGTTTAAAAAACAAATAATTTACTGTATTAAAGCTTTATTATGCGCCTAATGATTACGGATAAATTCCCAAAATATTTTAAATAATTAATGTCAATGTTATTCTTATAGAGAATAAGTAAACTGTTGTACAATTTGCTTGTTTATGAAAGTAGTATGATCAATTTTGGAAAATGTATTTATTTTCAACTAAACTATTAACATTTCACACACAAGCAAAACACTTTTTTGTCCTTCCTGTTGCAGCAAACCTAAGTACTCGTTAAACCAATGCTATTTAAATAGGGAATAAATGTGATATTTTTAAGGAGATGTTTTAGAGTAAATCTAATCAGGCAAATAAAAATTCAGTTATTCTGCAGGTTTGCTGCGGCGGGGGTATTTTTATTTAGTATATATTTTTTTGATTATCAAAATTCATAAATACTGTAGACTTGTAGAATCTAAACAGGCAGAAAGCTCACAACAATCTTAGCCTTCGTGAAAACAGATATTGATGATTAAATAGATTGAATGTTTAATTAGTGATAATAGTAGACATCCGATGTTAATTCTGTAGTTAGTTTTATGATAAAAAAATTATTTATGATGTAAATAGTGAGCTGATGTAAATTACTTATTTCTGTCAAATTTGCCAACTTTTTAACAAAGTCAAATCGAAATGAGAACTTACCATAAACAACTTTTATGTTTAGAAATATTAATCGTACATAGAAACTTAAAAAAAAAATAATTCGGAGGCAGTATTCTGTAATCGGCTTATTTAAACATGCTTTATTTAAAAAAAATTATACAGGTGGTGAATATAAATCTGAAAAATTAAAGTACTCACCTAACATCAAACGTTAACCTGTTCGATAACTTTTTGGTCAGGTGCTATTTGAAGGTCCGTAACTAGTTCCAGCTAGCCTATACTTGATCATTAGTTTTTAGTAAATTATAAAGAAACAGATAGTCTCAGTCAATTGAAGCTACACAAAAATAACATAAATTACATTTGTAAGTTTTTTTTCTATTTTGATTTGTATTATATTTTTTAATGACCAAAGTCTCAAAATTACGTCTTATCTTACTCCATTGGTTACAGCTGGCACATATAGGATGCATACTTCTAATCTAATAGTCATTGATCAAATTATAAACAATGTAATTTGTTAGTCACGGAAGTAAATTATTTATTTAGTAGGCTGTGAGAGAACACAGCTGTGCAATGTGAGAGACCACGGCTGAATAGCTCATACACTTACAACATTATTGTACTATTGCTAGTATAGTTGTTATAGTATAGTATAGTATAGTGAACTATACAAACAAATTGAACTATAGTATTGTATTGCGGTATTTGAACAATACACCATACAACTATGAGATTTAGAGACACATGCTTTATCATTGTATAGATTGAATGATTGTTTTTCTTCAATATGTAATACAACGTATTTGATTAAGGGACAAATAATATATTTCTGTACTATTGTATGGTGATCATTGATCAATGCACCATTGTGATTGAGTATAAAATATGCTGAATAGAACGATTTCGATGGGAAATATGAATACATCAACTAACTTAACGACATCTAAATTAAATTACTTTCATGAAATGTACATACAATCGATTTAAAATAACATTTTGTTATATTATGTCTCATAATTAATTCATAACTACAAAAGGTATAGGCATTATATAATTTTGGTTAATAATAATAAAATCGCTGGAAAATTGTGTTATTTCATCGGCATTAAATATATTAAAGATTATTATTAGATTATATCATTACAATATTATATTATTATTATTAGATTGACTTCTCAATCTTATATATTGATGATAAAATCTTTTAATCTCTGCAAAGTACGTGAGAGTTTCATTTACAGCATTTACAAGTCTAACTAAATTGCATTCTCACATACAGCATATATTATGTTAAATATTTATATATATAATAAAATATTTGATATATATAGGTATTACATATTCAATAATTTAATAGCAAAATAACTGTGCATTTTTAAATACAACTACCGACGCCACAAAATTTTTCAAAAATATTATTTATCAGCTCTGACTTCATAACTAACGTTGTAAAACATTGTAAAATTCAATACAACAATAAATACAGTTGAGACTGTAAATGGAGCTAAATTAAAGCGTTAATTACGAAGCTAGTTATTTTACTTAGTAATAAAACACTTGATAGTGATAACAAAATCTAAATTTAAGTTTAGCAACGATTCTTTTAGTAAAACTTACATGATACTCAGTATATATAACGTCTAACATTCTATAACAAGAAAAATGAAAGAAAAAAACGATTATTATACAGAAAATTATTTAACCTTTAAGAATAATAAAATATCACCTAATAACAAAACAATTGTCTACAGTACATATTTATCTTGCTATTTTCTAACAGTAACATTTTCAGTACTAAATCAAAATGAGTACTATAATCATAATAATAATGTTAATACTGTTCAATGAAATGGCAACCATACATAGTAGGTATTTTAAGCCAAGTATGAATGGAGATGAGTGTAGGATGAGTGGCGCGATCTAGTAGTCTTGTTGACTAAGGCCGACATTCCTTAGACACAGGTATATACCAAAATTGAGTGTGTATCATTTAGATTTTTTTTATTTTATTTAACTAGATTAGTACTAAAATAAATATCATATTGTTTTACTGACGTTTGTACCAAATAAAGTGTTTTTTTTTCATATGTTGGATGGAGTTACGTATATTTGTTCAGTTTTTTTATTACCCTTTTAAATATTTATAATCGCATATTTACTTATTATTTTATTTTTATTTTTTTTTTTACATTTTAAAATATTTTAGTATTATTGACTAAAAAACTTGACTCCATGGCTATTTACTTGTATATTAATAATATCTTTCAGTATCAATGATTACTGTGCATAAAAATGTTTATTAAATATATTGATCTTTTTTTAATGGTTTTTTACAGCAACGAATTATAGCTGTAAAAGAAATGTTACGTGTTCTGTGAATTATATCTTTTAATGCGGATGAAATGTTAAATGCCTCCCTAGACAGAAACACGACATTTCATTATCTACTAAACGTTTCTGCCTCAAGCGCCCCCAGAAGTGTTTATCGAGAAGTGTTTTAGTCTTAAATCTGTTGTTCTGTCTTGAGCTAAAAAATTACAATGCAATTTATTCTCATATTTTTTCTAGTTTTTATCAAACTGCTATGTTTTAGAAACTTTTTACGCAAGGAATTAGTCCAGAAAACAACTGTTTAATCAATTGGGATTTGATTTCGTACTACTGTTCAGTAATAGGACCAAGCTGGTGTAGTGGTTAGAGCGCGGGACTTCTGTCCCTAAGGTCCCGGGTTCAAATCCCGCCAAACTACCAATGGATTCTATCTAAGTGATAATGACCCAACCCCTAGGTCTAGCCTGAAGTAATGTGAACAACAATCCCGGGCTCGTGCCTAGCGTCCTAGGAATAAAATGTTCAGTAATGATTTTTACCGGACACTGGCTGATTATAACTAACCTATTTCTAGTTATTAAACACCTCAGGTATTCTATTAACTTAAATAGTTATTAATGCAGGCCTGGTAAAATTTAAAAATCATATAAAAAAAATTTATTTTTGCACAAAAATGTTCTTATAGCAGCGTCACAGTTTTCAACCTAAATTCCATAACTGTAGGGTTTTAATTTGTATTAAATAACATATCGCAATTATTCATGTCGAAAAGGTTTGACTGATTTTGAAACTACTGTCAGGGGAGAAATATCCACATAGAAAGAGATACAACAACCCCAGCCTTTGTAAATTAGCTAAATCGATCTGTTAACTGTATCGAAAGACTAACAATGTCATTTGTTAGTGTCGCGGAAGTAAATTATTTATTTAGTAGGCTGTGAGAGAACACAGCTGTGCAATGTGAGAGACCACGGTTGAATAGCTCATACACTTACAACATTATTGTATTGTGATCTTTGATCAATACACTATACAACGATCACTGTACAGTAAACATACGTACAGTATGTATTTATTTCATTCGCATTCAAATTAAATATATTTACCACATTAATATTATTTCATATTCTTTATATATTAGTTAATTTTATGAATATAATATGTAATCCAAATTGCAAGAGAGGAGTACAACGGCACCGCCAGTGTACAGAAGATTGCCCACGAAAGTTTTATATTTTACGGAAACACGTTCTACGCCCAAAACTGCCAAACATTATAATTCCGATGTATGCAGAAAATTGCTGATTGATGTGACAATTAGCACAAAGTAGAATTTTTATGATTGGAAAATTTATGTGGGACAAAAATTAGGGGAAATATTGGAAAAATTAAAGGAAGCAAGAGGAAGAAACTTTAAGTAGTTTGGACGTTTTTGAAGGCTTGGGACAAGGGGCTGGACCGACTGGTTGGGTAAAATCTGCCACAAAGTCTTAGGCCCAACGACTTCACGAACTCCATCATCGCTAGAGGGAACAGCCGACCATGGAGTACGGGGGATCCACGCCAGGAAGAGGTTCCACGAGGTCTATATCGAGGGAATATTAAGGTTAAAACCACGAAGTGATCCGACGACGACTCCAAGAGAAGACCTGGGCATCCACAACACGGGACCACTCATGGTCACTTCCAGGCAATGTTCCACTCAACTGTACGTTCAAACCTTTCTCAAACACTCAAGATTAAAGAAACTCAGAATATTGGGAAAGAAAATAAAATTAAGGAAAATGTTTCTTAAGCAGTTTGTATTGAAAACGTATCGGACGTCGTTAAGGAATATCCTATTTTGTGTTTTAAAAGTTATAATGAGCCAATTATTGAACTCAACAACTAACTTTGTATGATTCATTTTATTAGAGCAAATAACATTTCATAAAAATAGATTATAACAATAATCAACGTAATTTGAATAAAAAAGATTTTTAATTTTCAAGTCGTAACTTATTTTTAAGTAAAAAGAATTTGATTTTTCTTTTAGGTGTGTAAAAATAATATACTCCTTCCTTCAACAAATCAATTCAAAAGTAAAACCCCATCAAACAATTATCTGATAAACCATATAAAATATAACACCTTCTTAAAACAATTTTTAATGGCGTATATAAATATGATCTACTAGTGCTTTTGACAGCCTAGTTATGCTATAGGAATCTTTATAATATAAACTAAGCCATGATTGTTTAATAGTCTGAAATATCTTTACACATATGGCTGTCAAGTGTTTAGTATGTACATAATTTATAATATAAAAACAAACCGTTAGTAAAATCATCTTCTTAGTGCATACTCAACCTTTTTGTTAACATATTTAAATAACTGTAAACAGCTTAACATTTAGACAATAAATCAGCAGTAGTAATATTACAATTTATGTGTATGGTTTTAATATTCGTCCTACCTCCAAACCTGTGTTTTACAGTACGCAAATAAATTTACCCTGGAAATCGTATACGAACTATGTAATTTAATTTTATATTTCACTTAAAAGTATCAAGGTTATACCAGGAGAATAAAAAGTCAAGACGTCCCATCTAATATTTTTCTAAGTAAATATTCAGAGATATCTTTTAGTGGTTGTAGAATGAAACTTAGCAAGAGGTTTCATTCAATGATTTTGGAAATTTTGAGTGTCCCCCAAAAGGGGTGATTTAGAGGGCAACTTAATTTTTTTAAATATGCCCTTTAAGTGGCACCTCATTTTGAAATGTTTCCAAAAACTTAAAGAATGGTGAAAACAAGAGTTCAACATCTCTTTTCCATACAAAATGGTAACCCGTCGAATGTATTAACGTCTTCACATTAAAAAGATAAGAAAAATCAATGTAATGGTAATATTGGTTACCATCTTGTACCATATTGTATTTAATGTCTCATTGCAAAGTATATACTTTATTTGATCATATTTTTACAAAACAAAATAATATAAGGTAAAACATTCTGACATGTTATTTCGTTAAACATTATTGTGATGAAACATATGAAAATGTCAAGTGCTCCATGTTATGTAATGTTGATAAGATCATGTAATCTCAGCAAAGTGCTTGACAGTTTTCATCTTACATCATTCACAAGAGTAACGAAATTACATTCTTACATTCATGTAGTATAAGTAGAGCGAAATTGGTGGAACTTTGTATACGCAACTATCAACGCCACAACATACGTCTGAATATTTCATACGTTTATTCACTGACTTCACTATTTACTAAATGATGGGTTTTAATAAGCCTAAAAATGGGTTCTATGTCAAACCTAAATGTACATGTGGTTAAGTGCAGCTCTTACTTAGTTGTTTTGCCCCTGAACAGATGGTAAAATAACATAGCCTACATTTACAAAAACTTATTTTTTAATACAACCCCCCATTTTGCCCAGTTTGACATTTATTTATTTATAAACGGTTGCACCATTTTTACAATAAAAATACAATTGTCTTACAGAAAGAAGAAGCAGAGGAAAAACAAAAAAATCACAGGCCAGAACAAAAGTAGTGGAAAAACTGGAAAACAAGACATAAAAGATAAATAACCAATATAAATAACAAACTATAAATAACAAACTATGAATAACAAACTATAAGTAACAACTATAAATAACAAACTATCTGAACAAGTTGACAAAACAAGAGATTCGAAAAAAAACCAGTATAGGAACAATAATGATAGCAATGCAGTAAGCCGAGTAAAACTTTAGTAAAAGTGGCAGAACATTCTTGATGAAAAACAGATAAAACTTGCAGAAAAATAACAATATGATATACTCTGTACAAGAACAAGATAACAACAGTAACAACAGGATAGACTATATTAACAAAAATAAATAACAATGCAACAAATAGAATGTTTGGAAACATGCAAAGATTGATGCAGGAGTTCAGGATAGAGTAGGACAAAGGTCGGAGGTAAGCATTATACATGTGGTGGTAAAACTTAGCAAAACTAAATGATTGAATTTTTACATCCTACTTGCTGTTATAATAATTTAATTCTGTTTTATCTAAATACTATATGATATTTCTTTTCGAAAAAAAACATTTTTCCCGATTGTTTGGCTTAGTTACTGACTCCCAGAGAAACGGTTAAAATCTTACCGTTATAAAATAAATCCAAAAGTGGTCCTTAGCTTGATTTAGGTGTTGTCTTTACACATCACTGGATACTCTCTCAAATGGGCCAATGGTAGGCCTCTTGGCCTCTTCCAGCATACACGTAGAATATTTATTTTAGTATTTATAATTTTTACTCACATTCATGAAACTTATCCGATGGTTTTAGATGTATTATGTCGATGATTTTTAATTGTAAGTTACTAATGAATTATATTGATAATTTAGTCTGAGCTTATGGCCTAAAATATGAGTCTATCCAGCTTAACTTTATGTTGTACGGCAGTAAACATATTTTTTAAATGTACCTACTATATAAATTTGTTTGCAATGCCATTCTTCTTTTTATTTTTTGCTATATATTTGGGGATATTTTATTTTTATTTTTAAAGTGAGTATATATGTACAGTTATATTAAATATCTATTCCATTTTAAGATGTTATTAATTTATTCGTTTTTTAGCAAATGTTCCTATAGAGAAGTAGCTATTACTGAGGGTACCTCGATAAGACCTAGGCCCGGGACCGATTTACTTTTTCATTTTGATGTCCCCAGAGTCCATAGCACCATTCGTTCAATTATACAAAAAACAAAACAGTATTAAAATTTTAAAATGGAATAGATATTGAGTTCGCGAACCAGCATTATTGGACCATGGGAAGGGGGTTTTACGGGGGGAAAAATTAATTTTTCTCACTTTTGACCCTCAAAATACAAAATTTTCCAATTTCTCTCTAGACCTTTTTAAAGAGCTTAAAAAACAAACAATTTGGTATAGCAAAGTCTTTTTTGTACAATTATTGGTAACGGAGAAAGATAATAAAATTGTAAATTTAAAATTCCCGTGTTATTCTTAAGGTGAATATTGTGCAATGTTGTAGTTTGTTTGTTTATGGATATATTTTGATCAAACTTGGCAAATTTATTTATTTTATACTAAGCTATTAATATTTTACTGAAAAACACACTTAATCAGTTCCCTTGTAGCAGCAAACCTAGGTACTCGTTAAATCTAATGTTGTTTAAATAGATTTAATTGAAAAGAAACTAAGAAATGGAAATTTGCTTAGTCAGCAGGTTTGCTGCAGCAGGAGTATTTTTAATTCAAAGGATGTTTGCCAAAATGTGATTTCATAGTGTTATTTTATAATAATATATTAATCAGAGTAAATGATTATTCTGCTACTAAATGATAAGAAAATTATCGATTACACTCTTCCAGAGACTTTTTTACAACAAAGAATGAAAGTTCTAAATGAAGTATTATGTGTAATTATGAATTATGTCTTTAAGGGGATGAAATGTAAAATAGATCCCTAGACAGAATCTCGATATTTCATTATCTACTAAAGTTTCTGCCTCAAGCACCACCGGCATTGTTTTTTCAGATGTCTTTGTTTTTAGTCTTAAACCTATTCTTCTGTGAGAATCGTAAAACTTATAGCATGTTTTATCATTCAATTAGTTTTACTACTAAACAAGAGTTTAAATGAGGATGTTTTTGTAAATGATAGACTCTTCCCATGCAATACTATGTGATATTTATATATTATAATTGGACACTGACATATGTTTTTATAAACATGCGAGCTGTAAAAAATTAAAATACTTTTTACCTTAGAGATACTTCTCATAAAGTCATTTTGCTATTATTTCGTATTTCAATGTGCTGCCTACTTGTAGCAAATTGAGCAACACAGCAAAAACAGTTTAAGTCTTAACACTTCAATACAGTTAAAAAGTGTGTAATATAGTAGGCTAGTATAACTTAACTAGGTATAATAAGTCAGGTTTATATTTATATTGTATTTAACTTTATTTCCAGAAGCTACAGACACTACTTGGTACCATTGGTGTATAATGATCAACATTTTGTAAGAAAATATTATGATTAAAAAGAACCACTTTGAAACAACAATAGAGCAATTCCTTGTCTAAACTATTGTGGAATAGTCAATCTGTCAATGTATATAATTATTTTATTATAGCAGTATAGTTAAATATAAATATTACAAATTACATCAATCTAATTCATCACAAAACTAGTATACACCAAAGCTCGATAGTGTAACAGCATATGGTTGGAAAGCTTATAAAATGGTACAGTTTTCAACATTTTTATGTTGCTACTGTACCTTCTTGTATCCAGAGTGTAAAAAAATTCAATAGACCAATGTTTTTTTTTTATTTTTACCAAAGACCTTAATTTTAATTGTTGGAACTATTTACAATGGATTTTTTATTACTTATTGTCCATAATTTTTTATTATTCTTATGAAAAATTTAATTTAGAACATGTATATTACATCATCTACTCAAATCCGCAGGTAAATGAGAAATCGCTGGATTGTGTTTAAAACCATGGTTATTAAAAAAAATAATAATTCTTTGGGAAGCTAATATTTTTAGTCTTGAAACCTCTTATAAGCATCATTACACTTCATTTACCTTTTACTTAGATGAAACAATTTGTGTAACATTGATGACCAGTCACTCTGTATTTCTAATTAATCATGCATTTATTTCACACTGTAACCAAATCGATTGAAAACCTCTGTCTTGCATGGTACCAGGAATAATCAATTTAAAATTATAAAGAACTTTTACCTAGTTCTACTGCTCTCAATTAGTAAATATTTATGGTTAGATAGTCTATCTTAGGCAATGTTTGGGAGAACTTTTTCACCAACAATGATTGTCAAAATGTCAAATGGTCCGGATATTCCTTAGGGTCCACTCATGCATATATCAAAACGACTCCTTCAGAGATGTATATTATGTTCTCTGTTTGTTCCGTTTCATTTTGTTTGGAAGAACAATTTTGTAGTACAGTAATCGTTTCCTGTTAGGTTTGTTGATTTGCAAAAAATAATGTCAGGGATTCGTTAAGAAAATTTTCTCTACAAGATAAAATATTTGATAATTTAAAATCCAATGAAATATTTTATTACCAAAATATTAAAATTACTAGTCATAAATTTATGTATTACAAATTTCTTTGTGACTGTTAAAGGCACTGCTTAGGGTTTATAGTTGAGCCGATAAGGAAAATGCCAAAGGATACTCATATATGGATTATGTACAATCATAAAATGTTTTTGACAATGTGATAAATTTGGTCAAATAATTCTATTGATGATTTGATATATATAATTATTTATGATATTGATTCCAATAGTCTTAACTAAAACCTGTGGACTAAGGAATGCATTAATGAGAAACACTATTTAATTTTCAATGTTTTAATTAATAACAATGGTACAAAATTATATACATACACTTATGGCAGTGATCTGCGTTCAACACAATGGCAGTATTTTGGCAGTTATTATCAGGAGGTAAATTCTTGTTTGCTACAGTCTAAGGTTAAGCTTGATATCGTCTAACTACCAAAATGTCATACAAATTTATGTTATTTTAACTAATTGTGCACCATTGTAGTGAGAAAAATTATTTTGATCTTAATTTTTAAACAATTGTCTTCTATGCCTTGTTTCAAGCAATAACATTTTAACAAAATACTAATGCAAGAACAGCATGTTTAATTTGAGCCTAATATGAGTATTGAGATTATTTAACATTACTTATTAAAACATACTAACACTGAAGCGTTAATAAGTAGCTTTTAGTTCAGACTTAATTTCCAAGTGAAGGTATTAAAAGGAATTAAGATGCTAAATAAAACTAATAACCGATGAAGTACAAATATGTTGTTCAGTCTTTACAAAGATAAGTCACAATGTTTGACTAAGCTTAACTTTGCTAGACTACTTGAAGCAGACTTTGCCAAGTTTAGACTACTTGAAGCAGACTTTGCCAAGTTGTATCCAGAAGCTCTGGTTGGCTTTGCCGATGTCCCTCAAGGCAATGTCAGTGATAGGCAGTCGAAGAGCTCGGTCAGTGGAATAGCTGATGGTTGTACGACTCCATTCTTGCTTTCTCGACTAAAAAAATAACAATTCGAATTATAACAGGATAGCAGTATACAGGGTGATTGGTACTTAGTGTGACAAAATATTTTTGGTGTAAGTACAAAGTAAATGAAGTGTGATGATGCATATCAAATGTTCCAAGTCTAAAAATTAGCTTCCCAAAAAATTATTTTATGTTTTTCAAAAATAACCATGCTTTTCAACTTAATACAGCGATTTCTCAATTACATGTATATGAATTTGAGCAGATAATGTCATTTTCGTGTTCTACATTAAATTTTGAATAAGAATAATACAAAATGACAGAGGATCAGTCGTAAAAACTCCATTGTAAATAGATTCAAAGATAAAAATTAAGATGTTTTATAAAAATTCAAAAAACAATGGTCTATTGCATTTTTTACACCCTGTATACAAGAAAGTGTTGGAATATGTTAAAAACTGTGCCATTTTATAAGCTTTCCAACCATATGCTACACTATTGAGGTTTAGAAATCTTTTCGTTTGTTTTAGTGGTTTGAATGCCAGAAAACAGGGAGTTTTTTTTACTGTTTTACTGTTCAAGCTGAAACAAAAATACAACTTTTGCTTAATAAATGCCGACTTTCTATGTTTTAAATGTTAAAGACACCATGCTTTGTAGTCTTCAAACCACTAAAGCGTACATAAGCAGACATAAAGCTCAAAAGTGTAGCATATGATTGGAAAGCTTATAAAATGGCGCAGTTTTTAACATATTCCGACACTTTCCTGTATACAGAGTGTGAACAAATGCAATTGACCAATGTTTTTTTTTTAAATTTTTATCAAACATCTTAATTTTTATCTTTGAATCTATTTACAATGGAGTTTTTACCACTGATCCTCCGTCATTTTGTATTATTCTTATTCAAAATTTAATGTAGAACACGAAAATGACATTATCTACTCAAATCCATTTACAGGTAATTGAGAAATAGCTGTATTAAGTTTAAAAACATAGTTATTTTTGAAAAACATAAAATAATTCTTTGGGAAGCTAATTTTTAGACTTGGAACATTTGATATGCATCATCACACTGCATTTACTTTGTACTTACACCAGAAAATTTTTGTCACACTGAGTAACAATCACCCTGTATAACATTTTGGGACAAGAGTTAAAAAGGATCCTGAGTGGTTTAAATACCTTCGGTAGTTCGAAGGTTACCCATCTTAAAATTAAATACCCCACTGCAGCAAACCTACAGACTATATTTCCTCAAAACATCAAATGCATTCCCTATTTAAACAACATTAGGTTTAATGATTATGTTTGCTACAACAGAGTATCTAAAAGAAATTATTTTTAATTAAATGTTAATAGCTTAGCTGTACAATAAAGGAGAAAATAAAAAAAAATGTACATCTAAAGTTACCATTTTATTTTTAAGGAGGATAAGTAAACTGTTGTACGTTGTTTGTTTATAGATATATTTTTATAATATTTGGCAAATTTATTATTTTTATCTAGTTACACTATTAACATGTTATAAAAATCTTGTTTTATTCCCTGTAGCAGAAAACCTAGGTACTCGTTAAACCTAATGTTGTTAAAATAGGTAAAAAGTTTGACATAATTTATAAATTAAATCAGTCAAAACGAATCTCGCTTAGTCTGCAGGTTCGTTGTGGCTTATGTGTATTTCTATACATACATATTATTCCATATGTTTAGTTTCAATAAAGACATATAACTTTGAATAATAAGTAACTCTATTTTCAATACTTTCTCTGGGATAATATAGATATTTTGGATAATGTACAAGTTGAATGAACTTGTAGTAATCTTATATATAAAAAAACTTTTGTATAACTTATTACAGCTAGCCTGACAATACTAATGGATTGAATTACACGCAGTTGGTACCAAATGAAAGATATTTTCCTCTAAATGTTCAGAATCCCATTATAAATTAAAATAGGCTCAAAAATAAGCACGAAAAATGAATTTGATTTTTTTTTATTAACACAGGTAGGTCTTATGGGTTGCCATCCTGGTGACAAAATAACAACAAAATATAAACAGAAAATCAAAACAAATTCCAATCACAAGTGTTATTTACAGAGTGGGGTGAAAATATAAAAATCTGTACATTACATATTTTTGGTCTAGTTTTCAACCTTGGGGCGACCTCTAGGAACTAATATACTTTTCTTATGGAGATTTAACATGGAGCCAAAATTTAAAGCTTATGACAGCCTTTAGAAGAACTCCATCAAAAGAAAGGTTACCGATGTGCAGGTTTTATTTGTTTATTGAAAATATTTATGTTAATTCTGTCAAAATGGAAATTAAACTTTTTATGGAGATTTAACATGGGGCTAATTTTTAAGCTTACGACAGCCACCCTCACCATAATACTGGACTGATTTAGACTGGTTTGGTACCTATAGAAAGGTTCATATATGTCAGGTTTTATTTGTATTTTGAGAATATTTTTGTTAATTGGGTCAAAAATTGAAATCCAACCTATATTATGGAGATTGAACTTCGTGCTAGTTCTATATATTAATAGACAAGCATGTTTATTCAAAACCTTTTTTCTCAGCTCCTGTGCATCACATGGAAAATCTATGCATACTGCTTTCTAGCAACCCCCCCCCCATGCCCCACAGGCAAATATCTTTCTAGATATTTGCCTGTAGATGTGCAGAATCCCTTTATAAATTAAAATAGGCTCAAAAGTAAGCACAAAAAATTAATTTTAAATTTGGAAAAGATTAACATGGGCCTTATGGGTTGCCATGTTGGTGACGAAATATAAACAGAAAATCAAAAGAAATGGAAGAAATTCCGATCACATGTTTTATTTACAGCGTGGGGTGAAAATAGATAAGTTTACACAATACATACTTTTGCTCAAGTTTTCGACCACGGGGCGAGCTCTAGTATGTATTACTAATATGTCTATAGTATACATAAATAATATATACACATATGCTATACAAATACTTATATTTTAGCAATATGTCAAATATTCTATTTGTTTTATATTAATAGAGGATTGAACCACTTACGCGACACTCGTCATCATCTACGTTGTACCGGAATTTGGCATTTCCTCTAGGCATTATCTCGGCGTCATTCCAGCCCAACAGTTTCAGCCCTCGTCTATAGGTCTTGTGCTCCAGATCAAAATAAGCCACCGAGTTGAGGCAATGATAGGTCAGATTTTGACTTGCACTGGTAGATAGTAGTTGCAGGAAACCAATTTGGTTACTGTCTGCCTTGTAGTTTATCTGAATGAATAACAAAAATTAAAACTGACAAATTTGTTTTCAAGAATGACCAATTTAAGTATATTATTATTGTACAGTAAATAAAAATACGTCTAACACTTTAAACATTGTACTATGTATATTAACACTTATACTGTTTAAACAAGGTGGCAAATATTTGTTATATCTGTATATATGCATAGTTGTATGTGTATATTTGTTACCTAAAGAAGGGTGATTTTTTTGTTTTGTTTTTAGCACTCCGTAAGTTGATTATATGGGACAAATATTGAATGAACATTGTGCCATCCCAGCAGACAGCCGTATGACCATTGTTGTATAATTACATATGGAACAAAATGGCTGTATTTTATTTCATGTAATTGATATGGGATCAATGTAGTACTTTTTCTATTATATTCTATATATATATGAAAGATAGTATGGTAATATTTACCATCTTAACATTACAAGTGTAAATACTCGTAGAGGATTTAAGTGTTATTAGACATATTTTAATTTACTTTCTGTGAAAATAATAACACGTAATATGCTTATTAAGAAGTTAATTTATATTCTTGTGTCGTTAAAGGTCGGTTTTACATCTGCCTTTGCAACTAAGGAACTTCACTAGATAATTATCTGTTTATTTCTCGATTGTTTGTGAATGTTGGTTTTCATTTCTTCAAAATTTAATTCACATGATGATTGTTTTTTTTTTTTTTTTGTTTTTTTTTTGTAGAACCCCTGTTAATCAAATCCAGGTTAACCGAATCCCGGGTTAAGCGAATTTGTTCCATCAAACAAAATAATACAGGGCAGAAAATGCTTAAGTAATTTATGTTGTTTAGTTTAAGTATTTTCTAACCCGTTGTAACATTTTTGTAGCTGAAATTAAACACTGAATTAAATAGACATGGTCTTCACTTTTTCTACACACCGTGGTAATACATTGGCTATTTTTAGCATATGATGGGTTAACCGAAAAAATTGTTTTCCGAAACGGCTCTCCCCCCTTTATTTCGGTTAACGGGGGGGGGGACGGGGGTTCTACTGTATTCTTATGATTAAGTCTTGAGACAATTATGGTTTATTTTCATATTTTTTCTATACAACTAAATGATTGACGTTGTTCATGCATACTTTAACGATGTGAATCAATTAATGGCTCTAATAGGCTATATCACTTTGACTTTCATGAATAACAGTTTTGAATTGAGTTGAACCTTGAAGCCTGCGTCGAGCTCCGATAGCCAGTACTCCTGCTCATCCCCAAGATGTGTTATGTGGGGACTGGCCGCTGGTTGTGGCAGTAGGCATGTCAGTCTTTTCTCAATGTCGCATTGTACCAAGATGGCGTCCCTTATGTCTCCTTCATTCGGGTCCACCCAGTACTCTCCTAGAAAGATTAGAAACGCTGATCAGTGACAGGTCATCATCAGTTATGGATTTAGAATATTTACGATCCTAGGCCAAAATAACCCGAACACCCCTTGCAGCTTCCCCACGAACATTTCCGCGATCACGGGGACATTATTATCATCACCTGCGATCACGGGAAAATCGCGAACATCTCCCTTGATTTGTCGCCATCGTCACCCACAAGAGTAGTAAAATATTAATTAAAAAAAATTGAATCGTTAAATGTTAGTTCTTAAAAGTTATTCTTGTACAAAACCCCATGGCCCCTTTTAAAGCTCGCCACCGGTCATCACCCTTCATTAAGACAGGTATTTAAATTACCTCCACAATTCAGCAATACATGAGTTGAAAAATTGTATTAGCTTTTTATTTTAAATATATGGTATTTAAAGTATATACTTTAAATATTTGGAAAGTTGTAGTAGATTGGTTATACATATTCGTTTCTTTTAACCTTCAATGAATTTTTAGGTATTTTCTAGTCACCCAGTTAATGTTGTTTATTTTATTCTAGCAAGAGAATTCACAATTTTTCATGGATTACTTTTGAAATTTGCAATTTCATTTTTTGTTGATGAGATTATTTGGTAGGCTGTACTAAACGTATCACAGTATGTTATTTCTTTACACCTATCAATTGATTAATTACACTATAAGACTGTGCTTACAATTTAACTGAATAGACCTAGAAATTCAGTTAAGCTTTTTAAGTAAAGAACAAAATATAAAATTATAGAAAGGTTTAGAAAACCACTATTCCCAGTTAACACTTTTAACTATATTGTACTCACCGTTAGGCAGGTTGGGATAAGCAACTGCAAGATCTCTGCAAGTCTTGGCTGGGGCGAACTTTGTTCCATCGGGTTTCTTGAAGCGCTCGAAACTCTGCTTGAGGTGTTCGTAGGCCTTGAGTACCAGCGCTCGCCTCTCCTCTTCTGTAACATCATTGCCAAACAAGCGAGGAGGCTCGTCTCCACTGAGAGGGTCTGGGCCCTGTCATCAAGCAAAACATCGATACTTGGCATGAAATATTTGTTAAGTTATGTACGATGATGAGTATTATCAAAGTTTTAAAATTGTAGACAAAGAAAGTACGTAATGACTGCTAATCATTTTTTTTTATTAATCTACTACATTTTAATTTTTATAAAAAAATGTATGCGTAAAAATTACTCTGAGGTCTGCAACAATGAGTAGTGAGATCATACACAGGATTTGTAATAAAACAGGTGTTCACCTTGCTCGATCCTTGGTTCAAGAGCGCAGCCAACGCAGCAGCGTCATATCCAAGAGGTTCCCCGGCAGGTCCCGGTGGTCCAGGAGGTCCTGGACTTCCCGGAGAACCATCCTTACCAGCCTCTCCCGCGGGACCTCGGGGACCAGCAGGGCCCATGATGCCTGGAGGTCCTGGGTTACCATCTCTGCCAGGCGTCCCTGGAAAGGAAAATAGTATTGATTTTGAGTCAATAGCTTTTATTATTTATATGGTTATAGTGACATTGACTATATAACATGTATTATGATGTGTAATACATTATATATTTGGTGATGCTGTGTAAATCACATATATATATAGATATATGGATTTAGAGTTTGTTTTACAAACTATAAACCGAAATAAATTGAAACATTATGTTCATAACATTAATTGCTAACAAAGGTTCTGCGATATTTTACATTTAAAATATTTTTTAACCCCCCTAGCATATGATGAGTCGGTGGCTCAGTCGGTAGCGTCACAGACTTCGGGCACAAGGCAGCGATGGCGTGGGTTCGGATCTAGTTCGGATCCTGGTCACTGCCGCAAACATTTTATCAGTACAGTTCATCCTTGTACTGTACCGGCTCACCCTTTGCCATGCTGGATACGTTCCACGCACAGGCAGTTAGTCTATGTGGACGGGTAAAGTTAAAAGAGGACACCAACCTCTAAAAAAAAATTAATAAAAATATTAAGGGGTAGGGGGTGACTTTTTTCAAACAGCTACCCCTATTGAGTGACCTCATTTTGAAGGGGCTGTCTAAAGAAACGCAAAGACCAAACCCGAGGTGTACATCTCACCCCTAGCCAAAATGGCAGGTATTCCAAAATTTGATTTAGGGTATGTGAAAAAGCTCCAATTTCACAAATATGGAAACAATCCTGTATTTTTTACCGAAATAGATAGAAATATTCTGTTTGTTGCATTGGTTGTAAGCAAAGATTCCAGAACTTTTTACATTTAAAAAAATGGTTTAACCCCCCCTAACAGGGCAGGGGTAGGGGGTGACTTTTTTTTCCAAATAGCAGCACCTAATGAGTGACCCCTCATGTTTAAGGGGTTTTAAAAATAAATACAATGAGGCTTCAGGTTTTTGTCACTGTATTTCTTCATAACCAACCCTTCAAAATGAGGGGTCACCTAATTAGGGATTGCTATTTGAAAAAAATGTCACACTCAGCCCCAACCTACCCTATTGGGGTGGGGGTAAAAATACTTTTATGTAAAAGATCCCGGAACATTTGTTAACAATCAATTCCAAAAACAGAATATTTTGGTAAAAAATTACAGACTTGTTTCCATATTTGTGAAATTGGCGCTTTTTCACACACCCTAAATCAAATTTTGGAATACCTGCCATTTTGTCTAGGGGTGAGATATCTCCTCCGTTTGCATCATTGTGTTTCTTTTGACAAACCCTTCAAAATGTGGGGTGACTCAATATGGGTAGCTATTTGAAAAGAATAAGTCACCATCTACCCCCTACCCTGTTAGGGGGGTTTAACAAACATTTTTAATGTAAAATATCGGGGAACCTTTGTTAAAAAATTCAGATTTGTTTCCATACTTAATTTACACACTATACTGTATATAGGAGAGCAAAGTTCAGTTTTCCTGTTGTAACCTATTGAAAATGTAAGAGGTGGTATCCATACTTTTGCTTAACCTTGTATAATCAAAAGTTGTGTGCGTCAATCATTTTTTTACCTGGTGTATATCATATTTTTGTAGATTTTTTTGTATCACAAGAGCGATGTTATCGTGTGCATCACATATTTGGTGATTTGTATGTCAGATATTTGTTGTATGTTGATGTTGGATTGGGTACTTACCCCGGAGACCAGGCTCCCCATCTTTACCCGGCAATCCCGGAGCTCCTGTCATTCCCTTCTCTCCCACAGGACCCTAAAACACAACACAGAATCCATCTTGGTAATAACAAATGGTTTTGTTTACAAGCAAACTTGCAAACTTCTTCTCCTTTGTTTTAATTTAAAATCTTTGATTTTAAAATGTATCGAATGTATAAGTGTAATAAAATGAGCCTTGATAATACTCTTAAATATTAACTTTATTTTCAATTCAAATTAACTATTTTTCAATTTTCACAAAGAAAATATATGTATATATACTGTAGGCATAATTTAATAATATTTATTTTCTTTATATAGTTTCATATTAGTAATTTCATCAATAAAATATCTTATAGTTATAAAAAAGATCAGAACTGTTGTGAACAACCACTGACCATATCAACAGCATTTAAACATACTGACTGATAGAACCCATACAACAGCTTAAATATACTAATCCATATAAGTTTTAGATAATGTATATTTGCTATGATTCATTGAAGTGTCGTTGAAATAGAGAAATTATGTGTCAGTACCTGTAGACCAGGAAGTCCTTGAAGACCATTAAGCCCTCTGTGGCCCTTTGATCCCTTGGGCCCTAACTCCCCTCTCTCTCCTTTCACCCCTTCTGGTCCTGGTGGTCCTGGTTTTCCTCTTGGACCCTAAGTTTAAAAAAACAGGATTTTTATCTCATGTCGAGATATAAATTGTGTTGTATTTATAAAAGTAAATATTATCTCATATTAAGTACGGTATGTTTTATTTCAAGCAATAAGGTGTTTTTAAACTTAATAAAATATTAATGAATAAGTTTTGCTCATGATAATGATCAGTTAAATCATTTTATGAATTAATTATTATCTAACATCTCTAAACTCAAAATTTTCTTTAGAAGTTGAGTTATACAATCTGAGCAGAAGTTATTTAGAAAGGCAGGTTTATAAAATGCAAAACAAGGTATTTGCCAAACAACATAGTCAAAACATGTAACCCTACTGGTTATATAGGAACGTATGGCATGTTGAGGTAATATAAACTTTCCTCCATCATATCATAAAATATTTACACTATTTGAGTTCAAAAAATGACAATATCCTTGCCTTTTAAACTATTAATGATAAATACTGTCTGTGTGATGTTTTTTTTAAGTTCTTTGGACCTACCACTTGTCCCTCAACTCCTTGAGGACCTGTTTCGCCCCTTGGACCTCTTTCTCCAGCTGCACCTGGGGGACCACTGGATCCTGGAGGACCCTAGGACAACCATAAAATACCTCTGTAGAAACAACTAGCACAATTAACTATCAAATACCTCAGTGAAATTAAGTGGAACAATGAACTAATAAACTAGTACAACCATAAAATGATATCTGAACAATAAACTAATGGAACATGAATAATATACTTCATCAATAAATCTGCCCAAAATATTATCTATGAACTGTAACTAATGCAAAGTTAAATATCTTAAAGATGAATGTTTTAAATTAAGGTTTTCAAATTTCCAGATATAAGATTTTGTAATGTTACAAAATCGAAGCAATTCAAAAGTTAAAATTATTCAGCAAGCTTCCTATAGAACGTAAAAGTCTAACCATAACATTTGTTTGAATCCTAAACAAGGCTCTTTGAGGCTTTGATATGCTAAACCAGAAGAAAAGTATGTCCAATGTATTTTATTCAAGTAGAAATGTGACATGAATTTTCATTTTGTAAATAATAATATTTTTCTCGTTGAAATTATCATCTGAATACAGATGTTTAAAATATATCATATCAAGTTAAAATATTGATTAGTAATATAGAAAATGTTTTTGAAACCCTACAAATATATCTCTAAACCATGTTTTGAATGTTTTATAACATGTTTATACCAAATTAACCAAACATCAACCTTTAAAGAAAATTTACAAAAAAATATTTTTAGAATTTATTTCACGCCATTCTGTTTTCAACTGGATGTGGGACATACCAAGTTTTGATTCTTCTATCCATATTTTAAAAGATTTATATAAAGGTTTCACTCCTTTGGACAAGACAAGTATCATAAATCAGCTGAAGACAATTTTAAGGTTTGTTTCTACTTGGGTTAGAGGATGTTTTGTTGTTAAATTTGTTAAAATTATTAGCCTTGTGATTGTAGTGTCTTGGACTTTGGTACAACAGAAATGTTCAATCCTGACATATCCACAAACATTTGGCAGATGCTTAACCTTAAAGGTTTAAAATTTCTCCATACAAAATTCCACTGGCATGGACACAAAAAAAAAAAATGTGTTACTGGAGATTACTCACTGTTAGTCCTGGAGGTCCAGGGGACCCAGGATTTCCTGGTGTTCCTATGGGTCCTTTGTCTCCAGGTCTGCCAGTTATTCCAGGAGGTCCTATTTTTCCGGGTGGCCCTTCTGGTCCCTGCTCTCCAAGAGGTCCTGGTGGTCCGGGATTTCCTGGAAGACCCTGGGGTCCTGGAGACCCTTCTAAACCAGGTTTTCCAGGTATTCCTGATTCTCCCTGAAAATATTTAAGGCTTCTGTATATTTATTTATAAAAGTATACACAGGAAAATCTTAGACTATTTGAAAAGTCGGTATAAAAAAGGTTTGTATTTTGTTAGGTATTTAAGTGGCTATGATGTCTTTTGTTCGCCACTGGGGAAAACTATAACTTTTTCATTGTTTGAAATTAAAGAGAGAAGTCATTGGTCTGTAAATGATCCCGATCCCACCAAAAGAATCATCTGGTTTCAATCAGCAGAAAGAACTGCAAAACCATACAACACTTCATACACTAGTTCATACATATTTAGGTTAATGTACACCATCGATGAATGATGAATCCTTATATCAAAGTACTGCAGTAATCGTCAAAATTTATGATATTTCTAAACGTAATATTAGTAGAAAACCCCTTCATTTTTACCATTTTAAATTTATTATATTTTACAGACGAATATTGTTCACATAAATCCTAACTGTTCAAGACGGTTGTAAAGTTTGAATACATTTTAAAGACAATTTTGATCCTGGGAATGCTTTTTCTAAGCTTAAGTGTTTTGGTAATACCATGGGTAAAATTTAAAGTTCTTGGTCAAAAAAATTAATTGTTATAATAATCCAGGCACTAAACGGGTTTCACTGAAAGTCTGTCTAAATTTGACTTTTGATTATTGTTGGGGATATCTAGTAGATGTAAAAATCGATGATGTTGCATTTCTAGGGAGGTCACAACTCGTGGGGGGGGGAGGTTGTGTGAGTGGCTAACATTTCTGTGTCTAGCTTTCAAACGGTTAATGATAACCTACCCCTAAATATATTGTCCTTCAAAAAGGTTATGACAACCTTTGTTCTATCTCTTATTTTTTAGGCCCAAATCAACATTTCGTTACTAAATTTAACTATCTAAATTTATCTATCTTGTTACATTAGTATTTGAATAACATACCACTGTGCCAATAATTAATTGTTATAATATTAAAGTCATTATTTTCAATCAAATTTTTTAAAAAGATTAATTAAAATCGAACGCAATCAAACTGCTGATTAAATTTAAACACAGATGTTTCTAAAGCCTTATAATTGCAGGTTGAGGGTATAATCCTTGGTCAACAGTCCTTTTAATCCCTTGTGAGAAAGATATTGTGTTTTAATATTTTGTAAATTGTTCCATACAAAATTTTATTCTGAATTAACAAACGTTTAGTATAAATTGAAGAAATTATATATGTTTATAGCGTTTTCCGTTGAAAAATTAAAAGCCACTTTTATCAAAGATAGATATTAGATGTCAATATTGCTCTATAAAATGGGTTCAAAAATAATTTATTATTTTTCATAAATTCTAGCAATTTCCCTCGACTATAAACTACTTTTTGTTCAAATCTAGCATCAACAAGTTTCTAGTAGGATGTTCAAATACAGCAAAAGTAGGACTTTATAGAATGTGTAATTGATCCACAAAATGTAAAAAGTAATAGCTGATAACCACTTTAAAACCAGGCAAATTAATAAATATACTTATTAGTTTTTATTCAACTTAACATAAACGAACATATGAGTATTTCTCTTATATTATCAAAAGATTAATTGAAAATTTTATTGATGAATTCGGTAAACAACAATGCCAAAATTCAGATAGAAATAAGAACAGGAGTATTCTTGTGATAGTTACTGTATGGTTGGTAATTATAATTATGGTGATTAATGATTATAAATTAAGGTTTGGAGGTGTGGGTGGGATTTGAAGCTGTAACTGGTGGATGTTGATTATTATGATTAATGATTATGAATCAATGTTTAGAGGTGTGGTTTGTAGCTGTAACTTTGGTGGTTGTTGATTGTGATTTTATAAAGATTATTAACCAATGTTTAGAGGTGTGGTTTGAAGCTGTAACTTTGGTGATTGTAAATTGTGATTTTTAAAGATTATTAATCAATGTTTAAAGGACAGTGGTTTGTAGCTGTAACTTTGGTGGTTGTTGATTGTGATTTTATAAAGATTATTAATCAATGTTTAGAGGTGTGGTTTGAAGCTGTAACTTTGGTGATTGTAAATTGTGATTTTTAAAGATTATTAATCAATGTTTAGAGGCGTGGTTTGTAGCTGTAACTTTGGTGGTTGTTGATTGTGATTTTGAAAGATTATGAATCAATGTTTAAAGGACGGTGGTTTGTAGCTGTAACTTTGGTGGTCGTTGATTGTGATTTTGAAAGATTATGAATCAATGTTTAAAGGACGGTGGTTTGTAGCTGTAACTTTGGTGGTCGTTGATTGTGATTTTTAAAGATTATTAATCAATGTTTAGAGGTGTGGTTTGTAGCTGTAACTTTGGTGGTTGTTGATTGTGAATTTTAAAGATTAGGAGTCAATGTTTAGAGGTGTGGTTTGTTGTTCTAGCTATGTTAGTTGTTGAATATGATAATTAATGATTATGAATCAACATTTAGAAGGCGTGGTTCGTTATTACAATTATATTGGTTAGGAGAATGAATTAATGTTGTGAGAAATTCTCATATAAGTTTTGTACTATTTT
Organism: Macrosteles quadrilineatus; assembly: GCF_028750875.1. Lineage (NCBI taxonomy): Eukaryota > Metazoa > Arthropoda > Insecta > Hemiptera > Cicadellidae > Macrosteles > Macrosteles quadrilineatus. The sequence continues at coordinate 69,570,040 of NW_026542600.1, read as the reverse complement.
GAAATTGTAATTTTGCAGTTTATATGTTAAATGAAGCAGCGCAGTTAACAATAAGCGTTGATTATTTCTCCAGAGTCATTTACAGAAGCAGTAAAGGTATTTTGACACTAGAGACGCCTCTGGAGACAAGGATAACAGTTTTGTTTAATCATCAACTTCCCAGGGGCAGACCCTCTCCCCCTTCCAACACAACCCCACCACCCCCCTGACCAAGAGACAATTCCCTTCATTTATCCCTTCCTCTACTTTCCCTTTATGTCATTTAACTTATCTCTTTTTACCATCTCAATTCATATTCTCCTACCTTTTCATGTTCATTTATTGAATATATGTATTTATGTTATTAATTTAGACTCTTTACCTAAATTAACAGTGAAAACTTTTAAAATGCTGTACATTCTTCCAATGTTTTTCTTTTGTAACTTTAACTTGTATAACAATTTATTATGTTGCAATCAGGTATTTTAACTTTCATCCAAGTAGTTAATTATTTTCTGTACAAAACTATATGTTTTTATTTAGTAGTAGATAGAGCTAAACCAGTTATTCTGTATAAATTTTTGATTACCTACGTTAGTCCCTGAGGATTAGAAATTCTGTTATGTTAATTGTTACCTCAGCATTCACATAATTTTGAAAACGCATGAATCAAATAGTGCAATATGAATTTTTAATTATTTTAAATTCTTACTGGTGCTCCTCTTAGTCCTCTGGCCCCAGCAGGGCCAGTGGGGCCTGGTAGTCCAGGGAGGCCCCTATCTCCTGGGGGGCCCTGAGGACCAGCTGGCCCTGGGTTTCCTTGTGGCCCTTCACCTCCTCGCTCTCCTTTCACTCCCTCTTGCCCCTGAGGACCTGGTAGTCCTGCAGGGCCCGGCTGTCCTGGTCTACCAACGTCCCCTGGTGCTCCCTTTATCCCTGGAACTCCTGAAGGTCCTGGACTACCTGAAGTCCCTGGCTGACCCTACAACCAATCACTATAATTAACCTTCTCTTCACCTTTTACATCTGACTTGCATGAACTATCTGTCCCAGTGGGGGTTGCAGGATAATGTAACTAAAAGGAATTTCAAATTGGTGCCTCAATTGTTTTAGCCAGTTTACAATATGCAAATCTAACAATACGTAATTTTGTGAAACATTTCCAATCAGTAGCAAATGATAAAATGTCCTTATAGTTTCTCTTGTTATTGTTTTTTTCTTATCCAAGATGATTTTAAAATATAATTTAATTTAATTTAAGATTTTTTTATTATTTATTGGTAAGCTCTGTGAGATTTGTATTTAGTTTAAAAAATACAAAATAAACACGGATGATGTATATCTTGTGCTGAGAGTACAGTAGTAAAACATATTTTAAGCATATGTTTACAAATGCTTAAGGGTGGGGAAGTATTTTGATCCTGTACAACTTACAGCCTGACCCGCCTCTCCGGGTCTTCCAGGAGGACCCATCATCCCCTGCTCTCCCCGGGATCCCGGCTCTCCCCTTGCCCCTTTGGCTCCTGTCAAACCAACCAGACCAGGTGGCCCTGACTCTCCTGGGTTTCCTGTAAAACATTCAAGATTGTTAGTATGGTTTCTGTTTTAAGCCTTAAAGACTTCTGAATTGGAGCTATACATTGATAACCAGTGGTGAATTGGGGTGAGAACGAGTGGTAAAACATTCCCACTCTGCTTTTCCCAAAGAAACTATATTTTGGTAAGCGACCCGTAATTTTCTGCAACAATTGTTTTCCCACATTGGAAAATTTATAGCTATACCACTGACATAAACGGACAAAAGCACTTTTGGGTAATTCATTTAGATTTACAGTAAAACCTCACCAAACTGGAAAATTTTAGTAGAGACATCTCTTCTGTTGAACCAAACAGCAGTTTAAAAAAATGTCGTACAGTAAAAATATTTAAGTTAATTAATGTTAATTTTGCTATAGGGTCCTCTTCTTCCGCCAGATGTCCATCTAGCCCCACTTAACGGTGCGATAGATGAATTTGACAAATATTGGCAGAGTTTGGCTGTTACCTCGGGGTACGTGAGATAAATCTCTGCAGGATGATACATGAAGCCCACGATGCCGGCAATGCTTGCTAACACGTTGTATGCAAATTCCCCATTACTGTAAGGGACTCCCGTCATATCGTTGAAGTTTCTTAATTTCATTGTACAATTTCGCAATATCTGCCTTTAATTCAGTGTTTTAAAACATTATTTATAACATTAAATAAATGACAACAGTATCAGGAAGGTTCCAAATAATATTGACAACATCCTAAAGTTTTCTATCAGTGTTAACTTACCAACAGGTCCTGGATTGCCTTGCTCTCCCTTCAAACCGGTGAGTCCTCTCTCCCCTTTCACTCCGGGAAGTCCTACAAGACCTTGTGGCCCAGAGAACCCTTGCAGTCCTTGCGGACCCATTGGTCCCCTCTCTCCTGGACTTCCCGGGGCACCGATCTCTCCAGGGGGTCCTGGGGGGCCCGTGTCCCCTCTCTCTGCCGGTTCACCTGGAGGCCCTTGAGGCCCCACAGATCCTTGGGGCCCTCTTTCACCTTGCCGTCCTATGAATGTGATATCAGAATAAATATAGGTTTAAAGGACAGAAAAAGGGGAGATGAACTATGTTGAAATCTGTGACCCAAATCTTTTAAGCCTTGACTTTTATGAACACATTGTTGTCAATAATTGTTTATTTTACTGACTTTACATTCACTTAGCATAGTAATAGGTGTAATTATATATAAAAAAAGAACTTAGTACTAAATACTAAATAACAAACAGGAGTTTCTCAGGATATATCTTTATATTATCATGTCAGTATTTAAAAGTCTTAAAATTGTAATTTCTTTTGTTGTTTAGCAATTTTGAGATTCATAATATGATTGTTGAAATTCAATGTTGTTTGGTAATTTATTGTTTGTACATTTTTTCATAAAGTATTGTGGACTATTTCCAAGGGAATTCCATGAACAGGGCTATTGGGGGGTTGAAATCATTAAAGTGCCTAGTTAGAAATCAGAATCATTATAATTTTCACAAATATAAACCTTAAGATTTTCAGATAGTAGAGATAAAGTTTGAGACAAGTACAAAATATAGTATTTGTTAAAATAAAGGATTGTCCTACTACTGTACCAAAAAACAGGGTATTTTGTTTACAACTCTGACATATTATAAAATACAACCCCATTTGCCAAACACTTAATCTTTTCAAAGGTTTTTAATAAAAGAATAATGACAATAAAATAACACATCAAACTGCAAAATAACTCAAATGTTCATGGATTTATGACAATTTCCATAGATAACTCTTCTATGGGTTATTTTTGTAAAAATAAATGGAACACCATTGAAAGACACCTGTCCTTATTCAGATAATCATCTTTAAATAATTAGGATAGTGAATGAACTTATTTCAAAACTAATGCAAAACATTAACCTAGCCTGACACATGCACTGGCAGTATAAATAATCTACTTTAATGAGAAAGAGAGGTTTTCTAATGTCCTGAGGATTTGTAAAGTTCAATTTTTCCACTATCCTCATTAACGGTAAAATATTTTTCATGTAACTTCAAAGTACTGTAGTATTATCAGATTTGTTTGGAATTAAATCATGATTAATATTGAAATTCAAGTTATATTTCATGATAAATCATACTTTTTATAGTTTCATTTTAACTTTCAAGTGAAATATATTTTTTTCAAAAGTTCTTCCTATTTACTTTTCGAATATTGAAAAAAATGGGGTGTAATATTTTTTTATCAATACCAAAGTTTTCTGACAGGTTTCACTACTATGATATTATACCATTGGCTATATAACACTATAGTGTTATATAGTCAATGATTATACTCAATAGAGAAATCAGTAAATTATGAAGATAAGAGGTTGACATTACCTGCGGGCCCCTCAGGGCCTACGGGCCCCAGAGCTCCCCTCTCCCCTTTCTCTCCAGAGGGCCCCGGCATTCCCCTCATTCCTGGTAGACCCTACACAAAAGTGTAATCTATATAGTGGTGGCAAAAATGTATTTTTTGTAAAAATTGTATAAGACTATACCCCAGAACTGCACTTACTCACAGAAAAGCAAGGTATAGAGGAAACATTCGATGGTACATCTAAGTGGTGTCTGGCACTAGTGCAATGTCTAGAACCGCCCCCTAGCCCTTATGTACTACAGCGCTCACGTGAAGGAAGACCCTGTGCCCTGTGCATTGGGAATTTCGCACAGTGCTCGCCGCTCAGGCTCTTCCTTGCTCGTCACTAGTGTATCTACACTCATCCTTCACTCATATTTGGGTTAAAATACGCACCTAGGTGGCGTCCCCATCTCAATAATTGATAATTGATAATTGATATTTCTGGCACAACATGCTAGAAATGAATGCGGTCCCATAAGCGTGTTGCCTCTGTGCCTTATTTCTCTGTGACTTAATGTTTTGTGTGTAGACAGAAAATTGTATTTTTAAGAATCTTCCTGAATGCAATATGTTAGTTTTGATAAGTATTTGGTATTAGTATATTATCAAAGTTTATTTATTACTGATGAAATTTCATTTACTTCTTAACTCTAAATGTAAAAAAACCATAAAATATCAAACTGAATGTTTTTAGACTGTAAGAGGTGTATTAGTGTGCAGAGATAACAACTATTTATTAACAGTAGTATGAACTACTTTGCAGTTTTACGTGGGAATTTATTTCAATCCAATCTATAATTCTAGCTATACTTAAAAAGTAATCTTTAATTTGATCTACATCTTTGAGTATGTTTTACTATGCATTGAGTTGTATGTATAGCTGACTGCTGTACTCACCACCAAACCAAGGGGTCCTGAATGTCCTTTCTCACCTCTAGCTCCTGGCGGACCCTGAAAATAATTATGGGAAAGTTGATCATAAGATAAATGCAAAATATTAACTTTTAACCCTGGAACTCCCTGTTTGATTCTCTAAAATTCCAGTGAATTTTTCATTGTAAATTTTTAAATGAATAAAAGTTATTATTTATAATAAGGGTACCTATATACTTTATTGTACAGTAGAACCTCGATAAGAAGACCCTCTATAACAAGTCACCCTTGATAACAAGGGTAATTTTCAAATCCCCTTGAAATTATTTTACCCCTAATCACATGTTATTGCAAACCTCGATAAGAAGTCAACCTTGATAACAAGTCTTTTTTATGATCCCTGTGAGAGTCTTGTTATCAAGGTTCTACTGTATAACATTGTCTTCAGGAAGAAACACATGACATCTTTATTTGTCGATTATACTAAAAATGCCATACTATATATTTTGTATGGGTCATTTCCACACACACCATACATGGCACCTATAAAGGTTTCATCATAATATGGTACCTATAAAAGTTTCATCATATAATTTTTTTTTTTTTTTTAGTTTCATTATATAAATTTGTTTATATTTTTTATATGTATTGTTTCTTGTCAATTGCTCAGAAGAAAATCAATGTTTTATTGTTTGTTTATGAAAAGACTCATCAGTTGACGTGAAATTGTCGTCAGTAGACACAGGAAACAAGAATTCAATTACAACAACACAACAAAAATAAAATACTACGGGCGAGTTAACAGAACAGCCAACATATTTAACTTTATACCCTTGCCTAATATAAGTCAATCCATTGGTTATAAGCTTAAATATATATGTAAAATACTGGGTCAGTCATTTTGTGACTGATAGCAATACAGAATGGACCCATAAAGTTACCGTTTGGCAGTTCTACTTTCAAATTAATTGACCAGTCATTATGAATTATTATTGCAACACTAATCTACTTTTCATAAGTTTCTAAATAATATTATAAACTGGTCTGCAATGCTTTTAAGGACTCTTACAGAATCCCTTTCAAAATGATATTGTACAAAATCCTGGATTTCTTTCCTGAGAAAAAACAAATACAGTTCAAAATAATACAGTACAAAATATGAAAAACCTACTGTTATTTTAAAAGTAAATCAAAATAATATTTTACAATTTGAAAACACAGAACCCTTAAGTTATATAGCAATTATATACATGGAATAGAAAGATTTGTATTTATACTTGAAACTTGCTCTTGGAAAATATGAATACTTTTTGCTGAATCCCATAAATGACTGAATAAACTTTTTGTATGGAAATAAAAAAGGTAAAATCAATTTACGTTTCCCAAAGTAATAACGATTACAGAAACCTTTTGCAATGTGGGATTAGCTCTTTTAATCAAAACTTTATATGTGTTCAGTATATCACAAGCACACGATCACAGAGTTCATATATTGTCCAATAAAGATTATTTTTAAATTTGTTAAAGATAAAATATTGTTTTGTATCACTCATTTTTATAATTGGTAAATTCAAGGGAAAACTGAATGAATATTTTATGATAAGCAGACCAGCTTACTCCTTAGAAATTGTTTTTTTCTTGCTAATCCATCTGATCTAGAATAGTCCTATATTTTATTTATTTCCAATAACATGCAACTAAGTTATCAAATACTATATACCTGCTAACTTAAAATGTACAAACTTGTACTTTCATGAATAAATATGTTATTAGTTCATTGATAGATACTAATTCTTACTGAAAATTTATATTTAGAAAATGGTGCAATTATGATATCCAACTGTTTTCAATTGTTTTTTTTTTAACTCCATATTGTATTAAATCAATGTTTTATTAAATTTTTTTACTACTGAAGTAAGTTTTAGTTGTCACATAAAAACAACTGTAAACTAAATATAATGTGCTATTTGTTTGCAGTGTCTTTTTTAAACTAATTTTTCAAAATAATTGTCTCTCTTTTAAAAAGTACCACTTTCTCACTAGCTTGGTAATAATAACTATGTTATGTTGTACTGTAGTGCTTACTCACCGGGGGCCCATCGCTACCTTGTGCACCAGCTTCCCCACGAGACCCGGCCGGTCCGACGGGGCCCACAGGACCCCGCTCTCCTGGGAACCCTCTCTCCCCCCTCGAGCCTGCAGCTCCTGGTGGTCCCGGGGCCCCTTGGATTCCCGGCTCTCCATCCTTGCCGGGCGATCCTGGATTGCCGGATATACCAGGCAGGCCCTGCGTAGGAAATAAATAATAATTTAAGCATACAAAATGTATTAGAATATAACCATGTATGTATGTAAGGGCTGGTCCAGTAGACTTACGGCACACCAGAATCTAAAGATTAGGTTGAAGATTAATGAAGGTACCAAGACAAATAATGCCAAATTTTCTTGTGGCTAAAGAAAAAGTATGACACTAATAGAGGGAAAATCAGTATACCTAACAAACTTATTTCAAAAATATATCAATAATTAAGTTTAATACACATTCAATGTCAATAAAATCGAAACAATCCCAAACCAATACACTACATCATGAATGCATGTTTTTAGTAGTGCATTCTTAACCTATCCTACAATCCTCCTTGATTTAACAAACTAAAACTTTCTATCTAGAACCATCTCAACAGATTGCACCATGTTTTTTTTTTTTTTTTTCTTCAAATTTTTACATTACATGGGAAGTCTATTCTGTGTATAGTCAATGATCAAACATTTGAAAGGAAAATTGGTTTCAAACCCTCAAATCAATGTGAATTTTCAGGAGAATCATGTCAATCTTACATATTGAAGTCCAATCACTTGTGTTGACACATCCATTGCTCAGAATATTATAATGGCAATATTGTTTTCAATGGAGAACAAGTTGACTCAGAAGACATTATATTCAGTGATAAAACTAAGTGGAAAGTGTTCATTAACTTTTTCTGTGAAAAGTTTTGCTTGTCTTATGTGGAATTGTAAGCACCTGGTCAGAAGTTAAAGCTAAAAGTTCTTACAATGTAACCTACATTTTTGGTAAAAATATCATTTCACTTCAGTACAGAAAATAAATTAAGACCATTTGGGTATATTTGTTATATTGACTTCGTCCTCATATTTATTTTCTTTAATTAAAATCATTCCTTAATCTAGTCACAATATCATTTGCTCACTTGGAAACCGGTTGGACCTGGTGGACCTACTGCTCCTCTCTCCCCATCTAATCCTGCAGGTCCCGGAGGTCCTTGTATACCTGGAGGTCCTTCTTTTCCTGGATCTCCACGGGGTCCATTCATTCCTGGTGGTCCTGGCTCACCATCCTTTCCTGGTTCTCCCTACAAAAATGCATTTTAAACTGTTTATCAATGTGTCCAGTATTTACATATACTATATAAACTAGTGATTTTAATATTAGCTTTCTTACTTCAACAATTAGCTAATATTATTATAAACAATAGATGGTTGACTATCATAATTTGTATTATGTATTTGGGCATGGATGATATTTAACATTTATTATACTTACTTAACATATACAGCAGTGATAAATTTAATAAATGGGCCCGGGAGTACAAGAGGTTTTAGGTTTGCTAGGGGCGCGAGGAAAAAATACCCACACAAGGTGTTATGAAGCTACTGAAATTAAGCTATACATAAACTGACAAAATCACTACTGGGCAATTAATTTAGATTCAAGGGAAACTCTCACTAAACCAGAACGCTTTAATACGGACCTACTAATCTAAATAATTGTTATTCTTGTTTATTTTTCCTTTCAATATAATTATAATGGTCTAGTTGGAGAGGGCAAAGATATCTCTCGGTCCCATAGTGCATCGCATGCAAACCGTAGGCCTTTGTACAGCCTTACCTGAAATATAATTCTACATCTTATCAATTTTAAGAATCATAGTTTGGAGCGAAACTTGAATGATACGACCAATAATATTAACAAGACCAATTAAGTATAAAAGTATAAGCAATCTTCTCTACCATCTTCATTTTTTGTGTCTCGTGCAATCAGTATGTGTATCCATAAAGAATCTTATGACTAAAAGATTTTAAGTAAAGTAGTGATTTATTTAAAGTAAGCATAAAATTGTTTGCATAAAACTTCAAGCGTTATATCAACAGAGTGGTCAAGTGATGAAAAAGAAATATGAAAACTTACTGTTATTCCCTTATCTCCTGGAGGACCCAGAGGTCCAGGAAGTCCTTGAAGTCCCTGAGGTCCCTGATCTCCTGGCTTCCCATCTGCTCCTTGTATCCCTCGCTCTCCTGGATTACCCGGCTTTCCTGGCGCTCCTGTTCGACCTATAGGTCCTCTCAAACCCTAAAAAATATATATTTATAAAAAAATATATAAAAATACATATTTATATTTATTAATTTTTATACATATATATTTTTTTAATATTGTTAAATCTTCTATTCAGGTTGAAAAAAAACTCATTTCAACCTCACTTACCTCCACAAACAAAATACAAAACTGTTTCCCAATTTGTAAGAGCTCAACATAATCTTCATAAGGTCAATAGAATTTGTATCTTAACCCTATCAAGTGTTTGTAACATGAAACACACTTTTGCTAAACAAAATTCTTAAATTGACAAAACTAGGAAATTTCTTTATGTTGCTGCAAATGAGCAAACAACCAGTGCTCATTTGCAGTCATCTACTTATATTCAGTTTGTTTATACTTAAATCACTAAGCCAGGGGTCTCCAACCTACAGCCCGCGGCCAGATGCGGCCCGTGAACAGATTTTATCCGGCCCGCAAAGGCTTACTGGGAAATAATAATTTTCATTTAATTGGTATAAATCGATGATCGTCAAAATGGCAGCAACACCCGTAAGTAAATGTTTCAATCTCAGAGATAACGTGATCGTCATTCACGATCGCGGCAACCCTCGTGAGAATATTTTGCGGTCTCGGCAATACCATGGTCATCATTCACGGTAGCAGCAACACTCGCAGGTAAATGTTGCAATCTCGGTAATAATGAGATCCGCATTCTCGATCCCAGTGATAATACGCTTGTCATTCGCGATTGCGGCAACACTCACAAGCATTTTTGTGGTCTCGGAGATACCGCGATCGTCTCCCATGATCCCGACACAATATCTTTTGCGGTATCAGTAAAATTTCTACGATGATATTCAGTGATCGTGATTTATTTATGACAAAGTATATGAGAAACACCGTTTATATACAAAAAAGTTTTTATGTCAGGTAGGTCAATTATTTTGTTTGGTCACAGTATCATTGGCAAAAGCGTACAGAATTTTTGTTAGTCAAAAGGTTAAATAGCAACAAAAAATCTGCAATAAATGTAAAAACTTTATCAATGAGCTTTTAATTATAAAACTTCCTCTTTGTGGGTTATTTAGAGGGGGGCTCCCCTTATGCCCTGAAACGTTGACGGTCCGGCCCGGCCTGCATTTCCTCCAACAATTTTCAATGTGGCCCTTGAGTAAAAAAGGTTGGAGACCCCTGCACTAAACTATTTAATTGTTTTTTAAATATGCTTTAATTTTTAATCTCATTACAAAAATTAAAAAAAAAACGTGTTAACTAGTTGCTTCTAATATATGAAACTTATTATTGGCCAAAATCTTAGAACGTCTGGTACTCAATTGAATCGGCGATTTTCTGGAACAAAAGATCATTCCACAACTTTCGATCTAGCAAGTCTTGTTGTGGCCAAGTTTTAAACCTGACCCAACACATTGAGGATGGGTTTGAGAGAAAACAGATCACGGGTGTTGCTTTTGTATATTTAACAGCCGCCTATGATACCGTAAACCATCGAAGACTCTTGGGAAAAGTGTACAGTATTACCAAAGACTATCAGCTGACTTCAATGATAGGCTCTTTTCTTCATAACAGAAGGTTTTTCATGTCCCTTCAAGGCAAGAAAAGTAGATGGAGGAATCAAAGAAATGGATTGTCTCAGGGTAGCGTCTTTATAACATACATACTAACGACCAACCGTTGCCAAACGCTACACGTCAGTATATATATGCCGATGATACGGCAGTGGCAGCACAAGGTAGGAGTTTTGAAGAGGTGGAACAGAAGCTGACTACGACTCTAAATGAACTTTCCCAGAACTATATGACGCAAATCACCTCAATCCGAACCCTGCTAAGACCCAAGTTTGTGCCTTTCACCTAAACAATAGAGAAGCAGGCCGTGAGTTGAATGTGACCTGGCGGGGAGACTGTCTTGAGCATTGCCCTACAACTAAATATCTTGGTCTCATACTGGACCGCACACTGACATTTAAAGTGCACTGTATTGCGACAAGGGGTAAAGTCTCAGCAAAGAATAATAACATCAGGAAGCTCACCAGCAGATGCTGGGGTGCTAACCCTAATGTCCTCAGAACCTCAGCTTTAGCGCTCAGTGTGTCGGCTGTGGAGTACGCTGCACCAGTATGGAATGCATTATCATATGCAAGAAAGGTTGACATTGCAGTCAATGACATGGCTCGGATTGTAACTGGGTGTTTGAAACCAACCCCATTACACAAACACTATCCTATCATAGAGGATCGCCCCTTCATCAATCCGACAAGATGTTGCTGCCGACGTAGAAAGGACTAGGCAAGAGACGGACTAACCCTCCTCACCCATTACACGGCCACCAACCTGTAGAGTGACGGCTTCGGTCCAGGAAAGAGCTTTCTATCACGGACACGAGTTCTGGATGGATCACTCTCAAGCAACCGGGTGGCAAGGTGGAAGGCTACGTTGACTTACCCTCCCATACCAGCCAGGAAGGAACTGGCTCCTGGTGGAGACCTACATTACAGGGTTTAGAAGACCCTATACCGATTCAGGGTCGAGGTACCAAAATGCAAGACAAACATGCAGAAATGGGGGTCTCTTACCAGACGATGAAAACATCTTGTGTGCGTGCGGTGATGTTCAGGATCCTGGCCATCTGCTGATCTTTCTACGCCTAGACCAGTCTTGCACATTAGATGATATTTTACAAGCAAATGACAAAGCCATATTGGTAGCTAATTTTTGGAAAAGTGAAGTCTGATTTCCGGACATGGAAAGTAAGTATTATTGTTATTGGCCATTGCCAGATCTTTTGTAGTTTTGTACATCAATCAGGCAATTGATTCTGATTATTTGCATAGAGAACAGAAAGTTAGAGGACGATTTGGTTATCCAATAGTTGCACTAGGACACTAGGAATCATATTGGCCTCTACCACGGAGAAGTAAGGTACAGGGGAAACATTCAATGATACACTTAAGTTTAGTATTATTCGCTTGTGTCTAGATAAAAATATAACACCGCCCTCATGTACTACAATACTCACGGTGGAGGAAGACCCTTTCTGAGCCTTGTACGATGGGAATTTCCGCACAGTGCTCACTGCTTGAGATCTTCCTTGCTCGTCACAAGTATATTTCCGTCACAAATTTCTAGAGCTGAAACGCTGAAAGTGTACGGACATCTTTTGTAAGTTTCCTTTGTACCTTACTTCTCTGTTCTTCTACAAACTGAAGGATTGAGAGGCCAGCAATGAATGATACTGCTAATTTAACAAGCGGAGACAACAAATTGGGCCTTGGTCACAAATTTGTGTACCCTTTAGAGTGTCTCTAAAATTATTTTCTTCAGCATCGTAGCATCATTCTATTGGGATATCCCTAATGTATTGTTAGTCGTGTGTGAGTGGCTCACCTGTAACCCAGGGGGACCTGGTCGACCAGTCTCCCCAACTGACCCCTTCAAACCCTGAGGTCCCACGGGTCCCTTGTCTCCAGTCTGTCCTGTAGAGAAGTACATAAATCATTATCATATACTCAGTGATTATAATGCTAACCTAGTAATCAAAAAGGTCACCACATCGATCCTGAGAAAAGTGTATAGCTTTTTGATGGTTCGAATAGGCCCGCGGTTTGTATGTGATGCGCTATGGGCCCGAGCGAATTGTACCACTCTTGACTTACATTGTGTGGGAATTTTTCTCTTCCTTGCGCCCCCAACAACCTAAAACCTTTTGCCCACGGCCATACCGGTACTGGGTTCAGAACTAGACCCAGCTGCCCTTGATCATTAGATTGGCCCTAGAACCGTGGATTGGGCTTGTAATAAAGGGTCCTGTCTAAAGAAACAGCTGATCTTAGTCAGTAACAAAGCTACACAAGGCAGAATAGACTGAGATAATTCATGTACCTGGGTTAGTGACCAAGAGCAGTCGTTTTATTAGTCAAACATTTTTTTCAGAAGCCCAATGATCAAGTACTGCTTTGTCAAGTTTCAAACTATCAAAAAGCTACACATTTTCTCATAATCGATCTGTTGAGCTTCTAATCACTAGAGGGCACTATAACTAGTTAGATACTCAGGTATATCATCCATTTGATGTAATATTTTATTTATATCTTTTACATAATTCTAAAATATGACACTTAAGTTTGGAAATATTTTAAAAATCAATTTACAAATTCTCATACAACTGAATCGTTAAATCGGGAACAATGTTCACATTTTTACAATATACTGGGTAACGACAGGAACATGTACTCTGGTGTTAATTACAGCAAGTGTTCTCTTTGTGTGTTACTCTTAACTCCCTGAGCGTTCAGCTAATTAATTGTCTTTGTTTTACAAAATTTTTCTCCTTAATTGAACTTTCGTTACGGTGCAAACTAGATTTGATACATATTTACTCATTTATTTCAATACTTAGATATAAATTAAAATAAATTCTTAGTATTGATGAAGTTAAAAGTTTCCATATGACGAATTTGTAAAATATTTAGATTGTTGATTGATTTATCTTTTTCTTTGAAGGATAATTAATAACATAATAGGTACTTAATAATCATATATTATATGGGGTTGGTGAAATAACGCTACTCGTACTATAAAATTAACCTAATATCAAATGCAAAAGGTTTTCTGTGATCCAAAGTGGGATGAGATCTCACATGAGGTCCTGAAAATACATGAAGAGCTTGCACTGCTGCAACAATATTTATAATATTGATCGCAAGGGCGCACACCAAATAAATAGCAACCCGACTAGAGGCACAGGCGTGCTGAATCAAAAAACTTCCATTCTGGATTTGAGAAGAAGCTCGTTCCGCAAGATTTAACAGGTGTTCTTCATCCCATACCATAAGATGCGATTCATTTTTCCTGAAGCAGTGGAAATTCTTCCACTGCACCGGTCTTCTGCAAGAGTTGCCAAAAAAGTGTTTCAAGTTTGCTCCATGTTTCAGTTTTTGTAATACCTTTAGGTCCAGCTGCGCCGTCAGCTCCAGGTAGGCCCCTAGGCCCAGGTGCCCCTCGTTCTCCTGCAGGGCCCATCGGACCAGTGGGGCCCTGTGGCCCCCTTTTCCCTCTCTTGCCCTCTGGCCCTTGAAGCCCAGCCAATCCCCTGGGGCCCACAGCTCCCAACTCCCCTTTCACCCCCGGCTCTCCCTTGTAACCTCTCTCTCCTGCCGCTCCCTACAAACAAGTCAGATCATTTATTGATAAATAGAGCAATGCATTCTGAAATTAGAGTTGTACTCATATGTTAAAAGTTAGATACACTTTCAAATTAATATTGATTAGGACATCTAATTAATTAGATGTTGGCTAAGACATTAGGGCCGTGGTAGTGAAGAGTGGGATTATTAGAACAAACAATTTTTCTTATTTTCCAGCTGTGAGCAATACGGCTCTGAACATGACACATTGTAATCTAATGGCTAACCAATGTCTAATTTAATGTGATCTAAATAATATGAGACCTTATACACGCCTCGGCAATTCATTCATTATTCTTCTAAAGTAGTTGAAGGTTTAAAAAATCACTCCTGCAAACATCCCCCCAAAAGATGTAGTTTTTTTTTTCCTTTTAAGAAGAAACCTTTTCTGTTATTTTAGTCTAAGGTTTTGCTTCTAGGTATCTTCTAGGGCCAGCCAAGTTCCCTGATCATATATGACTCGACATTAGTACCTGGAATGAACCTTTCTCGATGCTAGATGTATAGCCTAATTGGAATAAAGATAAAAGACAAAGTTTTATATATTTACGAGTATACGAAGTCACAAAACAATTAAACTCATTGTTCTACATTTAATTTTCTTTTTTCTTGAAAATTCGGCAAAAACCATAAGAATCCAAATGAGTCTTAGAAGTTAGATCATGAGAGTTCTCCTATGATCCTGTAGAATCAGCCAGTCTGCATATTCTACCAACACTCCACTGACAACTGTTTAAAAGTTTTACTTTTGTATAGGGAGGTCCTTTACAATTATGTAGTTTATGCAAGATCTGGTCATTTTAGAACTGGCAATCCCACTTCACGGTTGGAAGATGAGCCATTTGAAATTAGGCTCCTTCTTGACTCCTGGTCTTAGTATACTTGTGGTAACCCCCCTTTTATTTATTTTATTTTTTTCAAAAATAATAATAATAAAAGAATATTAGTGATAAGTGAACCAACAAATGGTTTGTATAATATATTGTTATGTTTCAGTATTGCTGTATCTTGAAGGAACGGAATTCTTACAGGAAGTCCTTTGGGACCTTGTGGTCCCACACTGCCTTGGAGACCTGGGGGACCCCTCGCTCCTGGGAATCCTGGAGGCCCTGCAATCCCATTGGTGCCTGGGCTACCTTTCTCTCCTGGAGACCCATCCTTGCCAGGGGGACCTGGCAGACCCACTTCTCCTGCTAATCCAGGACGTCCTGACTCTCCTACAAGACAAATCATTTATTCCGTTACAACTCTATGTTAAGTCTTTATATATGATCAAGGAGAAAACAAGAAATGCAGTGAACATTTCATAAACCTACATGTTTTAGTTGATTTTTGTAAGATTATAGCCCTAATTTTAATAAATTTTACTTATAAGAAAGTTTTTCTATACGGGGGGTCATCCCGCACTATCAATCCCATGTAAATTTCTTCAACTTAAGGTACATTTTTCTAAAAAAGTATTAGGGGTAGGGATCTAACTTTGATGTTACTGAAAAGAGTGTATGTTAATGAGTAATTACTATTGGTAACAATTAAAATACCAATCAGGTGATTTCTTTTTTTTTATCAGCTGTTTTTTTTTTAATTTTACTTGTATATTTATTTATTTTACATTTTTTTTTATCTCCCAAACTATAAAAGATAATGTTCTTAATTTTTTTATCATTTTTAATCAGGTCTTTCTGCATTTTTTCCATTAATAACATTCTGATATACATGGTCTACAGTTTAAAAAATATTTACTAAACTTACTAAATTATTATCAAAATCAATAACAACAGCTTATTTAAAAAAAAATAGTTTAAAATTACCCGATTGGTATTTAAAAAAGTTACCTATTGTAATTACTCATTAACATACACTCTTTTTAATAACATCAAAGTTAGATCCCTAACTCTAATATTTTTTTCAGAATGTACCTTAAGTTGAAGAAATTAACGGGGGATAGATAGGCGGGACGACCCCCCATAAGGCGCTAACGTTTGGTCTCGTTGCAAATAGCCATCATTAGAGCAGGAGTCAGGCACTAATGACTAATGGTTGTAAGTCTGTAGTAGTGCCAGATTGCTCTGATGATGGCTATCTGCAACAAGACCGAAACGTTAGCACCTAGCTGTAAGTTTATGTTTGTGACGTTGTTGAGCCCAGAATGCCAGGTTTGTGGTGTTAGTGGAAGCCTGAGCTCTATTTTACCTCTAGGTCCTTGAAGTCCTTGACTACCCTTGGGTCCTTGAGCTCCTTGGTCTCCTTTGGCTCCTGGAGATCCTGGAAAACCTGGAGGTCCAGGTTTACCAATAGCTCCCTAAAATATAATCATAGGTAGATTAAGGCTTTGATTAAAAATCTTACCCTGAGCATGTTTTTTTTTTGTTTTTTTTTTATAGCTGCACACATTGGGAACATCATCAAGGTACAAATATCATTTATAGAGCAAGATTTAAAAGTGAAAGAGGTCACAGATAAAAGTATAGGGACAAACCCTTGATAGTCATAAGAAATTGACCATCTGCCTGTAAAATATGATAACCAGTTTATTTTGTATTATTCTTACTATTTCAAGGTAATCTCTTCTTAGAGTAAAAATGATTTTCACTTTTTAAAACTGCACTCATATATTTGTAAGTTTTTTTTTCTTTACACATCAAAGTAAACTTTCTCATGTCATATTTTACTTTACAGCCTAAGACTTTTTTGAAGCAATACCTAACTGTGTAAATAAATAAAAATGCAACAAGTTTTGGATGAATTCTTGGTAAAAATAATCTAGAGCTAATACGAATATAAAAAAATGCTTATAGATAACAAGTAAATAAATAAATTTATTATATAAACATACTGGTGAACCAGGAGTCCCCGCCACACCATCAATACCTCGCAGTCCGGGTGGCCCTGGTGGTCCTTCACGCCCCCGCTCCCCCCGCGGCCCCGCCGGACCCTGGAATAGCCATCAAAATGAACATTAGAGTAATATATATCTCATCAGGAAAAAGTAATTAATATAGGTCCAAGCATTCTAAAAGTAATAATCAGCAATTATAAAAAAATAAAGAAGTAAAAGTCCTTCAGCTACAGCAATTGATTACCTTTGTCAAATACTAAAATGCATGTTTTCAAATTGTAAAGTCTAATACATGTGCTCCGAGGATAATTCAAATTGCATTAAATTCAAAATCGTCAGCAACAGGGATTGTAATTTTTATTTTATTGTTACCTAATGAGTTAGAGACAATTTAATTGTAGAAGCTGAAAGCTTGGAGCAATCTAAGAGCAATAGTTTGAAAATGATCCGTACTACTATATTAAAATTAAAATGCATGAAAGTGGTCTGATGAAAGTTTATATTCAATGTTTGTAACATTTCCATAAAATCCAGTGGCTGCTATTACAAATAGCCGTTGCAATTTCTATTTGATAATTGTTGTGTGGTCTAATTTAGTTCATTATGCTGCTAAAATGAAGGTAAACACATATCGATAGTATACATTTGACAATTTGATTAGTTGTTACTTGCCATAGGACCTATGGCTCCCATTGGACCAGATGGTCCTTGGATGCCTTTCTCCCCTGAAGGACCTTGCTCTCCCTTGGATCCGTCCAGACCAGGAAAGCCCCGATGACCCTTGATGCCTGGAAGCCCTGGCATGCCAGGGAGGCCCCGGGGACCAGGGGGCCCAGATGGTCCTGCAGCCCCAGCCTCCCCATCTTCTCCTTGGTCTCCCTGTAAGAGAAGGAAAACAAAAATCGCACATTGCAGCAATTTATGCACAAGATCTATGGGTAAATCTCCTGATATTTTAATTTTAATCAGAGTCTTTTGTGGATGACTTTTTTGACAGACTTCTTTCGACAATATTGTTTACTATAACAAATTTGATAATATTTTATTCGTTTATTTCAAATTTGGCTTCAATATGTTGTTTCACCCATGGTTTCCAATGGGACCTATTACATAGTGCATTTTTAGTTTTGATGTTTGGAACCTTTACAGTCAAGTTACAGAAAATAAAACACTCAACAATTGAATTTCAAATTGTTGTATCTTACGAGGGATTGAGTCTTGTATAGATAGAGCCTATTATAGTCGTTTTAATGGAACCTGTCTCCTGATCCTCCATTTTCCTTGGACTGACCCGTGTTTTAAACCATTGGCCAGTTCCCAGGTCAACCTCTGGGCAGGAGACAAGTTCCATCATACAGAGTATACATATGTACATATGTATGTATATGCTGCAACTAAATTTCATAAAATTTCAACTGTGCTTATGCGCTCTATCACTCAGCTACCAATAGCTGAATACAAATTTTTTGCCGTTCTAAAGGCAAGCAAAACTTTATTTCAACTTCCTGAAGCAAAATTTCATAGGAAAATATGCTATATATGTACAGGCAGATATTTAAAATTGGAACTGAATCTCACAAATCAAACCTGCATTGTGATGATCCTACTTACGTCTTTCCCTGGTGAACCTGGAGGTCCCCTAGGTCCTGGAGGTCCTGGAACTCCTGGAGGTCCCTGTTCACCAGGCTCCCCTCTGACTCCCTGGAAGCCCTGAGGTCCTACTGCACCAGATGGTCCTAAACAAACAAATGAGTCTTTGAGATAGGATACATTTAATTGAAGTATGCAAACAATGCCAATGTTTTATCAATTTATTGAGATGGGGACAACACCTAGGTGCATATTTTAACGCAAATACAAGTACAGTAAATAAATAGAATCTGTCAGATGTCAAAAACTCAATTCATACTTCTTTTTGTCAATAGTTGAAACAGTTTTGTGCAATACAGCACAAGTAGTTTGGCAGATTTATTATGATAAAGTGTAGCAAGAAGCAAGGTTTATTTTAATTACAGCCCTAAGCAACATCAGCTATCTTTTCCAAGTTAAATGACAAATCATAATTACTTTAATTTTACTATTATAAATAAAACAAGCAGCTCTAAGCAATGAAATTAATTTTATCTACAATAGTTTATTGCAATTATATAATTTTTTATTATTTTAAGAGGAACAAACATATATTTCATTCATTCTTTTATTCATTAATCCATCCATTAATTCATCCATTTCTATTCATCTATTTAATCATTCATATTTTAACTTTATGATTATATTTAGTGAATTCTGTTATTCAGGACAGCGTATTGTACCTGGGGCTCCCCTGGGTCCTACAGGTCCTACTTGTGCCTGGAGGTAGTGGAATGCATCAGGGATGGCACTGTAGGGCTCCACCCCGCCGGGTCCCTTGTCATTGCCAGCGTTCACTAAAGCCAACTGGTTGTAGTATGAAGACATCTGAGACATATGACAACCTTTCATTGTCAGTAGTACACAATTATTTTAGTAAGTAAAAGGATAAATAAAAAGTTTTAGGATGGTTAAGTATGTTTTGATACAGTATACCAGATCAACTAACTTAGGTAACCTTTTTATTAGATTGAGATTGAACATTTAAAAGCAACTTTGAATTCTCTCTAAAGTAATATGTTTTGACCCCAGACTCTTTAGAGGGAATTCCATATCCTAGTTACTTTTGAGTATCCTAAAAGTTTTCAAAGTTTATGCACCACTCTATACCTAACAACACTTTTAAATAGAGGATCCACCTGCTTGGATAACATTGCAGTTTGGCCATTTTTCAGAAAATTGTGTGTTTAGCGAACAGTTTCAAAATTGTTAAACTTCCATTAAGTGAAACAGTATTTCAAAGACATCGAAGAAAAGAGAAACCTCACGCCTTGAGTTTTGTTCAATAAAAAAATGAAGGAGGTTAAATTGTTAATTTGAAGGATATTATAATTTTTTTATGCAGTAATGTAATATAGTCCAGGCAAATTAGATCAAATTTAGGGAGTGCTCCCCAAAAAATCGTCTAAAGCTGGACAGTGTTTTAATACCTTTTGGGGGTCCCAAATAAGAGTCCTGTGAGTTTGCGACGGATTCTGACGTCTGCTTAAGTTTTGGGAGTCGAAAAACTATGAAAATGTTGCACTTTTTTCAGTTTTTCGCTTATAACTCCTAAATAACGAATCCTACGGAAAATGTTGTTCAAAGGTCTCTTTTAGTGCATTAAATTCCGCGTCGATTGGTGTTAAATACGTTAAAATCGGCCGAGCCGTTTAGCCGAAGTAGCTTTCTAAAGTTGGGTCATTTTCATCAACATGGCCAAAAAGTTGATTACAGTATTTGACCACTTTTCGGCTTACAACTCCTAATCGACGCTTGCTATACAAAATACACCTGTAGTTAGTTTGGAAAACACAACATTCTGCGTAATATGTTTTTTTTTACCAATCAATAATGGTAATTGATTGCTACCTACTTTGTATAGTCGCCATTTAATTGAAAAAAAAAAATAATATTAAATATTAATTTTAGTAAAACTTTCCAACTTTAACTTTAATATTTTTTTAAATTAAATGCCGACCATACAAAGTAGGTAGCAATCAATTACCATTATTGATTGGTAAAAAAAACATATAACGCAGAATGTTGTGTTTTCCAAACTAACTACAGGTGCATTTTTGTATAGCAAGCGTCGATTAGGAGTTGTAAGCCGAAAACTGGTCAAATACTGTAATCAACTTTTTGGCCATGTTGATGAAAATGACCCAACTTTAGAAAGCTACTGTGGCTAAACGGCTCGGCCGATTTTGACGTATTTAACACCAATCGACGCAGAATTTAATTCACTAAAAGAAACCTTTGAACAACGTTTTCCGTAGGATTCGTTATTTAGGAGTTATAAGCGAAAAACTGAAAAAGTGCAAAATTTTCATAGTTTTTCGACTCCCAAAACTTAAGCAGACGTCAGAATCCGTCGCAAACTCACAGGACTCTTATTTGGGACCCCCAAAAGGTATTAAAACACTTTCCAGCTTTAGACGATTTTTTGGGGAGCATATGTCTAATTTTCCTGGGCTAATATTGTCTTGACAAAATACGATGATGGTATTATATAAGTTAATCTCAGGTCTATATAGGTACTGTTACCACCATACTCACATCAGGAAGAGGTCCTGGAAGTCCAGGGTTTCCTGGTATTCCTGGATTCCCTGGAGTTCCGGGAGATCCTGTTGCTCCTGGGTGACCTCTGTCCCCTGGTGGTCCAGCATCTCCCTAGTATAAGCACGTTAAATAAATAATTATATACTCGTGCAATAAGAATCCTACAATTATTTCATATCAATATATTTTGCCTCTGACAATGATATTTATTCACACTTCCAATAGTTCCAATGGCTGTGTCCAACAGAGTAGAGGGGTTTTTTTGTGAGTAGTCTGATAACTCAGGAGTCTCACACTACAGACTCGCCACCTGTGTGCGTAAAAGCATTTTTACCTCCTCTCCCTAAAAAAAATGTAAAAACATTGTACGCTATTATGGCTATGAGTTAGATATTTCATAATTCTACATTAGGGTGAGAGCTGTAGTATATGGCTGTTTATTCACTTCCACTTGTATCAGGCCTGCAGTTTGCTTGTGATGCACTATGTGCCCGAAAGATAAATGCCCCCATAAATTGGATCCAGTGAATGACCGATAACTGTTGGTTAGAATTTTGATCTTAAAATGAGTATGCCTACAGAATTTATTGAACCCTGACATATTTAATGTCAATGTGTTTTGACGAGTCCCGGACATCACAGACAAAAATATAGGTGAGTGAAGCCCACAATAATCTACGTGAATGAATTACATATAGTAAAATGCAGTTTCCAACAATAATCAAAGAACCATGAAATATAAATCAATATTTTTTGTACCAGGCACTATATAGTAAAAAGTTTAAAGATGAACTGGCTGACACACTTAATTTTGTTTGATGATGTTTGACTAAAGGATGATTGACACCTTTTTCGAATCAGTGACAGTGTAAATTCCAATCAGACTCCAAAGTTACTTTTAAAACCGTTTGTGATAGACTAGACAAAACACAAAGCTTATTATGATGTATTTCATACAAAACAGTCCTACACTGGTGCACTCACCTCACTTAGCAATTTTTTACTCAAAGTGTTTGATATCTCCCTTCTATCGTCTTTGACCCTTCGTCTTTGATATCTCTCTTCAAAGTCTTGATATATGTTTTTCTTGTTATTGTTATTGTAATTTATTCAGAATAGCCTTTATTTGTTGTTATAATTTGAGTTTGATAGCTACTACTTACTGTACCTCTTGTAAAAATGGTGTTACCGTGGAAATAAATGAATTGAATTGAATTGAATTGAATCTTGTAAGAATTATGACAGTTCAACCTATATATTATTATGTTTATGATTTTCATGTACAGTTGAATAATTAAATAGTACTTTCATTTATTTAGTTTATAATTTGTTGGGCGAGCGAGCTGGTCAACTGGTTAAAGCGCGGGAATTTAGTCTCTGGGGTCCCGGGTTCAAATCCCGCCAAATCACCAATGGATTTTATCTAAGTGATAATGCCGCAACCACTAGGTCTAGCCTGAAGTAATTATTAAAAACAATCCCGGGCTTGTGCCTAGCATAGGGGAAAAAGTTTATAATTTGTTGGTTTCACAAATATCTTACCCTTGGACCTGGTAAAGCAACTGTTTCGCCTTCACTCTCTACATATCCTGTGCCAGGTCTCATCTGAAACAGAATATTTATATTGTAGCACAGAGATGTAAAGTATAGAGAAAACATTTTACGGTATACTTGATGGTGTCTAGCACTACTCCCCTAGTCGCTGGTGTCTAAGGCAAAGTCTAACACCGCCCCCCTCCTTGGAGGAAGACCCCGTGCCCTGTGAGATATGAAATTTCTGCACAGTGCTTGCCGCTCGGGCTCTTCCTTGCTCGTCACAAGTATATTTCGGCCACAACATACTGGAGCTGAAAATGCACGGTTGTCCCATAAGCAAGTTTCTTCTGTTTTTAGGCATAAGGATGCCTCTGTGGTCATAGTAAGAATAAGATTTGTTCCAACTTAATCTTATTTTTGCAGTTAAAAGCACTTGGCTACAAATACAATAAGAAAGAAGGAATGGATTAACAACTAACACACCAAATAAAAAGTTCCATGCAGTTGATAGCAAACAAAAAGTTCATAGCACAAAAAATAAAAATTTTATCTTTCCAAGAGAATGTTTAGAAAGAAGTAAAAATTTAGATGCTGAATGATGGGAGAAGTAGCACCTTGTTGGCTCCAAATATCAAATGACAAGTAATCATTGGATATTTTCTCCTATAAAATGGCTACCGTTCCCATAATTAGAATTCTGAATTTTTACTTCTTTCTAAAAGCCCTAAATAAATTCATTCTGCTTAGTAAGCCTTCATTCTGGAAGCCCTTGAAGAGATGAAATATCAAATTAGTTGTTGTACTATGAACTTTGCTATCAACTGATTGTAACTTGTTGTTAAATGAGTTAGTTTGGTATTAATTCCTTTCTATTTCACTAAATCTGGGCATCGATCATCTGATTGGAAATGAACAGGTTAATTCTTGTGGACTATGAGCTTTACTCTCACTTAAACAACAGGTTTTCTTAGCAGCTTTTTCAGTATTCTTGGACCAAAGCTATTTAAACAATCTTCCTAACTATATTTGTGTAGGTGTCAATCCTAAATCACGGAGGAATGAATTAAATAACTATCTGTTTAATTTTTCTATTGTAAAAGTATTTTTTTTATAAAAATTATTTGTTTGGTTTTTTTCCAAACTGCATTGATAAGGGTATTATAAATAAACAAATCTTGTTTTATATGTGGTATAACTTTGAAGCTTGTGTTTAATTTTTCTCAATCAATCGTCTCATATTATTATTTCAATATTTAACTACCATTAAACCAATACTAATTTCTTTGCTCTCCAACATGTCTTATAGATTATTTCAAAATATAATAAAATGATGAGATTACAAAACAAATTAAAATGATTAACTATAAACTTATAATGACTATAAGTCATTATAAGTTATGACTAGTTAATCATTATAACTATAATGATTAACTATATTAACTTAAAATGATGGCTATTGATTTATTCATTACCTTTGTACTTAGTTATGTTTATTACATAATACTTATACATTGTTGTTTGTATAGAATATTATTATTTTGTATAGCTATAGTTAATGATTTCTGTTCTTTATTTAAACTGAACTTGATGAGTAATTTACACAAAAATTAATATTCAAGATGTAACTCACCACTGGTTCCTGTGGTTTTTCTAGATCATCTGCAAAGGAAAAAAAACATTAATTTGAAGAAAAACACCTCGCTGTATAAGCTACTGGTAACCAAACGATGAATTCATCCATATGAACAAAAAGAAATTCATTATATGTATCATTGTAGTCAACAAATGCAGAAGATGCCGTAGCGGTTATTTTGTACGAGCTTGTGACAGAACCTTAAACATATAACTTGGCACAAACTAAATCTTATTCCATGGTCTTGATTGACTAAGAAGAACCTTTTACATTACAGTAAAAATGTATAACAACAGACATTATACTTTTTGGTTAGTTTCAAAGATATAACATATATCTGTAGTGGCACATTACCCCCAGAAAAACTGTAGTGGCACATTACCCACAGATAAACTGTAGTGGCACATTACCCCCAGATAAACTGCAGTGGCAGTGGCACATTACCCCCAGATAAACTGTAGTGGCACATTACCCCCAGATAAACTGTAGTGGCACATTACCTCCAGAAAAACTGTAGTGGCACATTACCCCCAGATAAACTGTAGTGGCACATTACCCCCAGATAAACTGTAGTGGCACATTACCCCCAGATAAACTGTAGTGGCACATTACTCCCAGATAAACTGTAGTGGCACATTACCCCCAGATAAACTGTAGTGGCACATTACCCCCAGATAAACTGTAGTGGCACATTACCCCCAGATAAATTGTAGTGGCACATTACTCCCAGATAAACTGTAGTGGCACATTACCCCCAGATAAACTGTAGTGGCACATTACCCCCAGATAAACTGTAGTGGCACATTACTCCCAGATAAACTGTAGTGGCACATTACCCCCAGATAAACTGTAGTGGCACATTACCTCCAGATAAACTGTAGTGGCACATTACCCCCAGATAAACTGTAGTGGCACATTACCTCCAGATAAACTGTAGTGGCACATTACCCCCAGATAAACTGTAGTGGCACATTACCCCCAGATAAACTGTAGTGGCACATTACCCCCAGATAAACTGTAGTGGCACATTACCTCCAGATAAACTGTAGTGGCACATTACCCCCAGATAAACTGTAGTGGCACATTACCCCCAGATAAACTGTAGTGGCACATTACCCCCAGATAAACTGTTGTGGCACATTACCCCCAGATAAACTGTAGTGGCACATTACCCCCAGGTAAACTGTTGTGTCACATTACAGCTGTATAAACTGTTGTGGCACATTACAGCTGGATAAACTGTTGTGGCACATTACAGTTGTATAAACTCTAGTGGCATTACCCTAGTATAAACTGTAGTGGTTGCCCCCCTGTGTGAATCAACGACATCAATATCTCTGTCAATGCTCGACTAAGCCATCAACTCACCAAAACATTTCCATTGGTCAAAATTGTTTACTAAACTCATACCTTATACTGGTATCCTCCTGAGAAATCTAGAGTTCTAGTACAAGAGATAGATACAAGATAATTAGGATCTATTTTTACAATTACCTATTATCAAGCGAATATATCAGGACTATTCAACTATAGGTCTACCTGCACAAGCTGGACAGCATTCGCCCAATGGGATGTATTGCTGGGTCGCACACTGTTTCTCCTGACAGATCACACCAGCACACTCGTCCCCTAGAACATCTGCCTATATTAGGCTATATTACACACATAACCCTAATATCGCTAAATATTAGAGGTCAGAAATGAAGCTTGTTATCGCTATATCAAGGTCCCCCAGACATAAAGTTACACCTTGTCAAATCACTTGTCTTCCCTCACTTCACTTACTGTAACTCTGTGATCAATGACATGACATTAAACTCGCTGATGCTTTCCAACTCATTCAGAACTACTGCTTAAGATTAGTTTATGATCTGAGGCGTAATGAGCGCATCACTCCTTTTTATGTTGATTCTAAATTACTAAAGCTATATGTGACCTAAGATCAATAAAAATTCTTTTTATAACCTATTCAGTACCAAAACCAAAATTTCAAAAATAAAGGTAATGTACAGCATATGTTTAGATTTTTATCCACAGGTTAAGTGTAAGAGAGGGCCATGTGGCCCTAACTTTGTCTGTTTAAATCAATCATTTTCATTTGAATTCATTTCAAGCAAAAACGTATCTGAAACGACAATAACAATGCTCCCTAAAGTCAGACAGGGCGGTTGCCAGGGGCCTTGGTCTGGGAGACTTCACTTGGGGGGTTTTTATTCTTACCAATGTCAAAAGCGTCAACGAATATTGTGCAATCGTAAATCATGATTTCGCCGCGATTGCGGGAGACAATGATAACGTCTCCACGACCGAGCCATGATTTCTCCGCGACTACAGGAGACGTTCATGATTTCGCCGCGATCGCGGGATACGAAGATAGTGTCTCTGCAAACGCGGAAGAAGTTCGCGATTCAGCCGCGATCGTCGGAGATAATAAATATGTCCCCACGATCACAAAATATTATCTCTATTTCGCCGTGAACTTAGGATTCACGACCACAGGAGACGCTGACGATTTCGCCGAGACCAAGGATCATTTCATTCAAATTGGAAAAGGTATTTTTTTGGGCCAAAGAGTGGAAATGTCTAGGGCGAAAACACGGTTTGGATATTGATTTCGAGTCAGCAGATGTTTTTGAGGGATTAGTGAAGATAATTGAGGCGGAAAGAGATAGCAGGAGAATTTATATGGTTGGCAGAGCACGTACATTGCAATATCACCAACAACTGCTTGCCGTTGACCTTGACTAGGGCCCAGGAGTTTTCTCACTGCATAGCATCAATATAAATCTTATCTCATGGGTCATTAAGGCCCGAGCAGAGCTGGTTGATCGAATCACAAACCATGGATAACGAATAAAAATCATTTTTGTAGTTTGTGCAATTTGCGCGAATTTGTAACAGTTTTTCATTTTGTTTCTATTTGCCCAATTTTAGGTGATATCAGGGAGTATTGGTTTGGAAAACAAAGCATGCATTTGGAAGAACACATAGAATACATAAATGGTAGGGATTGGCGTAAATTAGCAAACTTTATGAGAGAGGCGAGGAGAAGGAGGTGGGAGTTAATTAGAGAATTTAATTACAAATAAATCAAGTGAATTTTTTCCCAAATTCAAAACTATTTATTCAATTTCTAAATTATAAATTATAGCAAAACAATAATTATGTCAAACAACTTGTCAGCCTGTCTTCTTGAATATTCATAGTAATTTATATAGATTTCATTATGCGTACACCTTTTAAAACCTAATAATTTTAAAAATAAAATAAAGGTTATGCAAACAATTTTATAAAAAAGTTTTTTTTTAGTTTTATATAAAATGGATGTAGTTGGGTATTTAATTTGTGTATGTTATTAAGTGTATTTAGTTTCAACTTGATTTTCATAAATGTGTTTTCCACGTGTGCCAACCAAACAGACGGTCGTAGACCATTGTTTATTAAGTGTTTGATTATGTTTATGAGAGGAATGTTTATTTTAAAATAAAACACTTTATTCATTTATTCATTCATTCATTCATTTCATCCATTTCCGATTTTGTTTCGTGTTCATGATTTTACCACAAAATTGCAAAATTCTTTTAAACTGATCATAGATTTTGAACAAATCGTTTTATTAAAAATACCATGCAAAGTAACCAAATTTTTGGTCAACCTTTTTGGCCCGGCTCGAAGTAAAAAGATCTGGTCATTTGACCCCTAATATTATAAAAATGAAATATAATTCTTTCTTAGCTAGTTTTATAGTCCATTTGCCGATCGGATCGTATGAAATTAAAAGAAAGTGTCGAGTTCATCTAGGTGAGGCAATACCAAAGAATCAGAATAGGGGGCCTCTCTGGTGTTCGGGGGGGGGGGGCTCATAGATACTAAATATAGCTATAAATATTGCATATACAAGAGATTATCCTTAACCAAGTTAGCAGAACGATCCTAACATCATGTATGTCAAGTACCTTTTATTCAGAAGAAATTTTGATGTTGTATTCACATTTTCCGGAATTTTTTCGTATTTCTTTAACTGATTGTAACATACACTAAGTCCTTACACTAGATAAGCTCTAGATTGAAACTTTTATAAAACTTAACCATTTGCATAATTTAAAATACCTTTTTGCCAATAGAATCAATTGGAACCTAAAATGGTGAATCATACTTGTTTAAATACATATTCATCGCATTCCCAACTTAGTAGAACCAAAGCTTGTTTACTAATTACTGACATTGTTTAGTTTGATCAACCTTTGAGTATTTTGAAACTTCCAACCTCACTCGTACCATTATCCTTGTGGCAGGATGGCAGTTGCTGACAGTGGACGTTCCCCCTCTGGCAGGTACAAGAAGAACAGGAGTCCGGGGCCCAAGTCTCGCCCTCTCTGTATGTCCGGCCTTCAAACTGACAGCTGTTGTCTGCAAGACAATGAATCAGAGTAAATTCTCCAACTTTTGACACGAGTCGTGGAAAAAAGGAATTACTTCTAAAAGAGTATTTAAGTTATAAATGGCAGTTCACAGCTATAAACACTGAAAACACCAGTGTGTTGTCTTACTGTTGTAAAACCGATAATGTCATTTCCCATCGTGTGACTTTATCTTGCTGTATGTCAAGACAATAAGGGCAAAGGTTTTACGTGTTGCAATAAAAATGATTGCCAAGATTGCACCCGTTTCAGTGGTGTACATGCAGATAGTAAATAATGTTTCTGTATTTCATTATTTCTCTTCGTTTTTATAAATCCGTAGATGCTACACTATTGACGCAGTTTTGGAATTTTAATGATGTAACAGCTGTTTCAAGAGGCCAAACCACTGTTGTACTATGAATCAATATATTTGAATTCGAACACGTTGTAAGACGCTTTTCACGAGAAGAGTGACGATTAATAAACTGTTCTTATCTACCCCAATATTGTATAGTTGTTGGAGAGGGTGCTTTGAAACCACAACGTTAAAATGTTATGTCAAGATCCTTGCCAATTAAACAAATAAATGGCTAAACTAGACATAGCTTATTTCAGTACTATATTTTTCTAACCTAATCCAAACTCAATCCTTTTCATAAAAATATAAAATGCTACTTACACTCTCGTTGGTAGGTTTCTGGGGCGGCAGGGGCTGATGCAGGCACCCCTGGAATATTTGTAAATTGTTTAAAAAGTACGATATTTATAAATGCTCTTCATTTTACAACAAATCATAGTTTTGTATTCCAAAATCACTTGTCTAGGCAATCAAAAAATTAAGCATACATATAAGGGTACATAATTAATATACAGACTGTCCCAAAAGTACCGGACCGGTTTTATATTTTCTAAACGACAACAGATAAATCAATAGGATTCGGTACATCAACACCACACTTAAAAATCTACTTTTTTTAGGAAATATCAATATTTTGTCATATCATGGGGACGTCCCGCAAGGATTCAGACGAAAATCTTAAATAGAAGCATAGGTTGACATGTACATCAAATTAAAGACCTTTACTAGCAGAATATAATGCCGTAAATTTGAGCTCAAACGGACAACCGAGCCAAGAATGACAGTGGTTCAAAGATTCATTTAATTTGCATTGCTATTATACGCTTACTCCTCAGGGGGCACATCCCTAGGAATCGGAAGAAAATTTTCAGCGTAAGCATAGGTCGATATGCACATCAAATTAAAGGTCTTCACTAGTAGATTACAATGCCGTAATTTCAAGCTCAAAAGAATGCCTGAGTCAGTCATTCAAAGATCCCAAATGGCAGATTTAAGAAATCTTTGAATGGCTGCAATTTTTTACTCAGTTATCCGTTTGAGTTCAAATTTGTGGCATTATATTCTGCTAGTAAAGGTCTTCAATTTGATGTACATGACAACCAATGCTTCTATTTAAGATTTCCTAATGACTCCTTGCGGGACGTCCCCATGATATGACAGAAAATTGGTGGTTCCTTAAAAAAGTAGATTTTTAGGTGTGGTGTTGATGTACCAAATCTTATTGATTTATCTTTTGTCGTTTAGAAAATATAAAACCAGTCCGGAACTTTTGGGACAGTCTGTATAATGTAACTCGCTTTGCCATCCATACGATAATTTGAGCAAGAAGTCCTAATGGTATATGAATATGGCATTAGCACAAGTTTTTCTGATTTGTTATGTTAGTGAAACAGGGGAATATAAACGTATTTTTTTCATTTATAACCTACGAATCAGTTATAATAAATAAATAAATTAGGCATACAGCAATACATAGATCACCTAATATACTTCTTTGTTGCATATTACACTGTTTCTTCCTTTGGATAGATTTATCAGATGGCTCGGAAGGGCGTTTTAACCCTTCGCAGGAAAATAAATATATCCCATAATGGCATGTATTTCATCCCCTACAAACTGTTTTTTTTGTACAGTTGTCACGACTGTTTTTTTCATTGTTTTAGTTACGGTAGAAATATCCCCGTAAGCGATGTCCGATGTCTCCCATAAGATCAATTGCCCAACTTTGATGAAGTGTGATACTAATTGGTAAACCAATATAACTTGGTATATATCACCAATATATAAGTTTTGAAGGACTGAGAAACAAAAGGGAATGAGAGATTTTCATCCAATTACATATTTTAAAAATATTTATCATCGTACTTAAAAAAAGGATTTGTTCAATTCTTTTTCTCCCTTCAGTCAAGGACGTCAGCTACATTTTGTATTGATATGATTTATCAGCTGACTATATAGAAAAAATAGTTCCGATTAACAAATATATTATTTTATCATTAAAGACATTTATTTGTTTTTATCATCCAATATTATATATTTTGCAACAAATATACCCCTTTATCGATATTTAGACGGATTGAAATGTAAAATAATTTAAGTAATATGAATTTTACCTTATGACTGTGTTGGTGGAGTAATATATTTTACAACAAAATAAGAGTAACAATTGTCCATACTGTAATAACGAAACCACTAGGAACCCATTTTTCTCATAACGTCAGTTTATAAAAGTCAGCAACTTACGAAATTTACGTTTTGTGAATAATTTGGGTAAAATAATGGTGCAGTATAACCAAACATAATATAGTTTATCCCAGGGACAAAAAGTGCATTTGCGACCCTCTCTCATCTACCTAAATTAAGTAAAAACTTGAGGCCGGAAATACGAAATATACGATTTATTCTATTTGAAAACTAATTCATCATCGGCATGGAAAGTAAATAAGTTAAATGTGTTAAAAATACTTCGGTGAAAATCTTATTAAAATATTTCATAATCTCGTCCTTAAAATTTTATTTGAATAACTACATATCTTTAACAAGAATTCAAAAAAACTTTAAAGATAAAAAATGAAAAACTAACGTCCTTCGTTTCACTAAAATCAAGTCACACCCTTCAACATGTTACCCCTGGTCAAAAATACTTATGATTTTTACTAATTACTGCTTTTTATAGCTTGTTTTGTTTCGACTACTGGTTTATACAGTTCTCTGCATATATTTTCAGTCGTGATTATTCGCATTAGTTGGTTTGTTAACTATTCTAGCAATTTCAGGCACTTCCTCACCTGAGGATCGGATTAGAACCTGAAACTTCACGAAAACATTTTTATTTTTGGTGATGGAAAAATCTACATTCCTCAAATAAAATAAACTTACCATCACCAAAAACTAGCTTCAAATAAAAGAACTTCACTTAGGAGTAAAAGTTTTAAAAGCCTAGTCTAAGATACTCCACTGACCTGACACAGTATCAGGATTGATCAACACTTGTTGGATGGGGATGTAAACCGGAGGGGAGGCTGTCGTAGTGGTTGTTGTCGTGGTTGTTCCTGCAAGCAAAAATTGTGGATATAGAATAAACTGTTGTTAATAATAACTGAGAATGGCTTAAATACCTGAATCTGGCAACCCAATTGTTGTATTCCACAACTAGTTTCGACCTGCTAGTAAATCATCATCAGGTGTACTATGAAACATATTTTGAGTACAATACGATAGTAAAATAGTTATGCCTACTTGTGAAGTTTTATCATCAAAGCACACCAGTTTATATGGAACATTTTATAAAAAATATCTTCAACTGAAATATCACGATTTTAGGAAAAATCGTATTTCAGTTTTTATTCGATCTTTTTGATCTTGGTGTCGTTTTATAGGAAATGTAAAATGCTAAATAAAAGTGTTCTAGACATTTTTTTCATAACATTAGCCATTCCTTAGTAATTTAAAATTAAAAATTTAAATGGCCACCCTTTTGAAATTTTAATTTTAATCTAAGTAACATTTTTTTCTAACATAGATCTCTTCTACCTTAACATACATACCAATTTTCGTAAAGATCAGTTGTGAAGCAAACCAAGGATGAAAGTGTTAATGTAAAAAATACAAAATGGCGGATACCTGGTTAACGAAGCGATTTTGAAAAAAAAAGTCTTGATTTTCTCTTTATTTTGATCCAAGAAATCATTACGTAAATTATGTCTTAACCTTTTTTTGAATACCATGTATTGATAGCAATTGTAGGTCCTGCAACTAAAAGTATGTGTCCTTCCTTTAATTACTTCTAAGAGTCTTTAAAAGTAAAAGTAACAAAGCACAGAAAATCCAAATGGATACAATTATTTTCTCCATAAAACTCAAGGACAGGCCTTGCTGTGCCTATTATACACTTTTCACAAGGATTATCAGGAAAGTAACAACGAACAACATTTAAATTACGATGTATTTGATACATATACATCAATATTTTATGGGTGTATATAAAGTCCCACACTTAATATTTTCTAAACGATAACAGAGAAATCAATTAGATTTTGTAAATCAAAACGGCATCTAAAAATCTACATTTTAAAGGAACTGTCAGTTTTCTGTCGTATCATGGGGACAGAAGGAGTCAGATGGAAATCTCAAATAGGAGCATTGGTTGATATGCACATCGAATTAAAGGGCTTTATTAGCAGTAAGCAGAATACAATGCTGCAAATTTGAACTCAAACGGACAACCGAGTCAAATATGGTAGCCGTTTATAAGAGACAGACAGGAATTGTGACTGCCCACTGGACAAACTTATCCTTATCTGTTGGAGGTCATTCCGATCTTTATCAGCTATACATTGGCTGATACGTGTTTGGAATTGTTTGAATCTCATATTGATTTTTCTTTCCCCTCCCTACATTTTCAGGAGGATGATGGCCACAAAAGACTGAACTAATGATGTCTAAACTTAGCTTACATTTTCATAGAATATGTTTTAGTGAAAATACAGGGTTAATAAAAAGTCAAGCCCCCCCCCCCCATCTAATATTTTTCCAAGTAGATATACAGAGATATCCTTTTGGTGGTCGTGCAATCTTAGCAGGAAGTTTCATTTTATGATTTTGAAATTTTTGAGTGTCCGGGGAAAAGGACTTGGGGGGCAACTCAAATACTTTAAAAGTAAACCCCCTTCAAGTGACACCTCATTTTTAAGGGTTTACAAAATCTTAAAGAATGGTGAAAACTAGAGCTCCGTATCTCTTTTCTATCCAAAATGGTAGCCCGTCAAATTTTGTGGAAAATCAATAGTAAAATTGGTTCGTAATGGTAATATTGGCTACCATTTTGGATAGGGAAGAGATAGCGACCTCTAGTTTTCACCATTCTTTAAGTTTTTGTAAACCCTTCAAAATGAGGTGTCACTTGCAGGGGGTTTACATTTAAAATATGTGAGTTGACCCCCAAATCCCCCCTTTTGGGTGGACACTCAAATATTTCAAAATCATAAAATGAAACTTCCTGCTAAGATTGCACGACCACCAAAAGGATATCTCTGTATATCTACTTGGAAAAATATTAGATGGGGGGGGTCTTGACTATTTATTCACCCTGTATATTGTTGTAAGTTGTGAAATACAACTTAAAGGAGTCTTTGCAACAATATTACTCACAATGTATTTTTATCAGCAGATAGTTGTTGGTAGGGAATAGAAAGTTTTTTTTTTATAGTAGTGAAACAAATAACACAATATGATGTATTCCCTAAATAATTAATATTTCTATACATTCTCACACAATACCAAAAACAATCAACCAAAGTTTTCAGTTTTTGTGTGGACAAAATTTGTAATTAATACTTACAATCCTTTATTATTTATGGATTGTTCACAATTCCAACTATACAGCAACTAAACGTTTCTTTTAAGCGGAATATTCTTTTAGATTCAATGGCAATAAATTAAAAGCTCATTTTAGCCAGTAGCAAAGGTTACTAAGCAATCGACCTGGGCTAAAACAGGGGAATAATATTTACGGCAAGTTTAACTTCTGAGTTCACACTATTTGCTACATATTGTAAAATATGTGTATAAAGGATCTCGAATTTAAGGACAGTTTTAACAAAATACAAGAATTTTATTAACTAAGAAAATTCGTGTAGTAAATTATTATTTTTTAATAAATTCTAAAAACTAACTATTTACTTCCGAAACTGGTTTTAGCATCATCATGACCACCTCCCACAATCATTGCAGCATCATTGAGATTATTTGCTTGTTAACACTGGTGTAAGCGAATTTAGTTAATAGATTACAAGATAAATTATAAAGTGTCCGGAACGTGTCGAGTGTTTGATGTGTCTTATTTATTCCTTGTTATTTCACTAACTATTAACCCCTTTTAATTAAATAATACCCCCGCCGCAGAAAACCTACAGACTAAGCGAATTTCAACTTGTCTGATAACATTTTTACTAAAATATTTCCATAAATAAGACATATTTATTCCATATTTAAATAACATTAGATTTAACGAGTGCTTAGGTTTGCTGCTACGGGGAAGGTAAAAAGTGTTTTTGACCATACGTCAATAGTATAGGATGAAATAAATAATTTAGCCAAATTTGATCAATGTATATCCATAAACAAGTAAACTACAACAATTTTAATTTTCTCCATAAGAATAACATGGGAATTTTAAATTACACTATTTTTGAATTTTCTCCGTGACCGTTAGGCATACAACAGCGCTTCAATATACTAAATTATTTCTTTTTTTTTAAGCTGTACAAAACGGTTTAGAAAGATATTGCTATTTTGTTTGTTTTTTTTTCCATAAAACCCCCCATAAACCCCCGTTCCCATTGTCCGATTATGCTGGATCGCGAACTCGTTCGAATTTGTAGGTTTGCACGTTTGTACCAAATTTCATCAAAATCGGATCATTTTTGCTCGAGTTATCGCGCTAACGGGTATATATATATGAATTTGAACGGATGGTGTTTTTGGCCTCTAGGGACCTCAAAGTGAAAAATTAAATCGGTCCCGGGTCCAGGTCTTACCATGAGTACTACGGTAATAGCTTATTCCCTATATGGGAAATTCGCTAAAAGACAAATAGGTCCAAAGGAAAATATTGTTAATACTTTATTTGTAAAAGTCGGAGTGGTAAAATTAATAACGTTTTTGCGTGTTCAAGTCTATTCTATTTTCAAGTCTGATTTCTATTTTCATCATGTTAATTGTTTATTTTTTTCAATACCTGTAAAATCATACCAAACTCAACCATACTTCAATTTTGACGATTTTTAGCTACACCTCACCCCCACTGTAAGGGCAAAACTTTCAAAATTCACCATCATTATTGTAGTCTCTCATATCTAAACAGGTTGCCGCAAACCGATTTCAAATATCTCAAATAGTTACAAAGTTAAGGGGGGTGCATGTTAATTTTCAGCCACCCTCATGGTTATTTGGATTTTAAACGTTTTAGGGCGCCATTTCGTTATTGTTGGTCCGAGTTTGGTTTTCTTTATGTCAATTGTTTAGTTTTGTCAAGATCTGTAAAATGATATCAAACTCGACTATACTTGCCATTTGAAAATTTTGAGCTAACCCCTTCCCCCGCTATAAAGGGCAAAATTTTCAAAACTAACCATAATTATTGTAGCCCCTCATATATAAACAGGTTGCTGCAAACCGATTTCAAATATCTCAAACGTTTTAAAAGTTAAGGGAGTACAAGTACAAGTTACTTTTCAGCCACCCTGTATAATAGTCATAGTGACGTCAGCTTTGCTCTGCGGTAAAAATTCCAGGGGGATAAAATTCCGGCGACCCACTATTTTAGCCCGGAAACTCATGCATTAAAGCCATTTTTGTTGCAGTATATCGAAAACAATATTATTAACTAGATGCCAATATATTAATGGACGATAACGAACGAGATCTTTATTGGCGTTGACACTCCGGCTGACCCTCCAAACAGCTGCCCGGGGTCAAAGGTCCCCCCTCGGGCCCAATTGGGCTTAATTGACTTGTTGCAGCTAAAACATAGAACCCAGTTGTTGAAATTTATCAGAGATTGATAGTTTTGTTTTTACGATTGTTTTATCGGCTATTGATTCAGATGTCTGCAACATTTTGATCAAATTTTGGCAACAGTTAAGTTCCAACCTACTTTCTTGGTTGTCGTATTTTGGAATTGAATGAATTGATGAATTCTATCCAAGGATTTCAGTTGAAATTCAATTTATCAAGCTGTAGGCAATAAGTTCTTTAATAAACGTATTGCAATGAATTCAGTCAACTTCCTTTAATGTATTGCAATGAATACAATCAACTTATTTTGTAAAATTTCACAATGTCCATTATTTGTAAATGGTCATGACCGCTGAAATAAAAAAAAAACTGAAGATACTATTGTGCAACCGACGGCAGACATCTTGCATTATTTAGACTTTTTTAACAACACTATTTCTTCAATAATTCCTTACGAGACTAAAATAGAGTTTTTACGCTGATAGTGTCTCCATAGCTAGTATAAAATAACGTAAACGTTTATAAAATACGTAGTTTTAATCCTTTGTAAAATCCGTATTGTATGGGACATATAATTGAATCGACAAAACCAAATAACCAAAACAATAGCCAAATAATCCAACTTTACTCTCAATGAGGTCAAAGATATTAATTATCTCGACAATTATTTAATTACAATTTAAATGAAGTCCATGCATACATTAGTGCTGGGGTTGTGTTTTGTATTTAGAATCATTACTAATATTTTTATCCGAAAAACTACTGAAATCAATTTCTTTTATACAGTAATATCCGTTTTATTGAATTTTCTGAATGTTTGGACTGGCATGGGGAAAAGTTCTCAAACCAAAACAACCTGAAATTCAAGGCACCTCATATTCAGGCCTGATATTCAAACGAACGTTATCGTATTATTTCATTAAACTATCTTATTAATCTGTTGAAGCTAATTTCCCCTATACGAGTAAGGCAATCAAAAACAAATTGTAGAATGCAATAAGTATTCGTAATAGTTAAATTAATTCAACAAGTAATTTATTCTTCCAAAGTAACAAATACAGATTTGCCTTGTAAATCTATTTATGTCTAAAATTTATAATGAAATAACATTTACTTCATCCATACTTAATAAATTAGATACGTTTGGACTAACTTAACTTTTTAATTAACTGAACCTTGTTTAGGGCTGGGTTTGGTTGAGGTCCAAAAGGCTAGTGATAACGAATGTGTATGGCTGTATGAACTTGAATAAGTTTGCGAACCAGTACGATCAGGTAGAGTTATGGGATTTATATTGTTTCAAAAATCGTTTAAAGTAACCTTAAAAACGTTTACATGCTCAACTTCCCTTGCAGCTATCTTGTCGAGTTTAAAAACAAATAATTTTATATATTTTGGTTCCTAATGGTTACAGAGGAAATTCCAAAACACGGTACATTTAAAATGTCCAGCTTATCAAACCCCCTTTTAAGGCGAATAAGTCAGCTGTTGTAATTAGCTTATTTATGGATGTTTTATCAAATTTGCTAAATTTATTTATTTTATACCAAACCTTTGACATTATACTAATAAAACGTGTTTTCCTTCCCTGTATCAACAAACCTCAATATTCCTAAAAATTATGTTACTCAACTATGTAAAAATGACACGTGGAAATATTTTATAAAAAATAAATCAGGAAAATGGGGATTGGCTTAGTCTTTTTTGGGGGGTTTGCTGCGGTTATGTATAATTAGCATTTTCAGCATGTTAACCAATCCTATATTGATTGTCTGGTACAATTTACTTGGCCAATTCGACTGAATAATTGAGTTATCGAGTGTTAAACTATTGTCTCCAAGTAGTTTGTGTTTGGATTAGTCCAGATCTACCAGCTGATTCATCGGACGAATGCCTAATGAGGAAGCGTCCTGTCCAACTTAATATCCTTCATACCCAAATAATTAGCTAGGATATCCTCCGAAGTCAACATGCGAACACGCGGGTCGTATTGCAGCTTGGCCCAAAAAAGGTACTGAACGTTTCACTACTTCTAGAAACGTGTAAAAACAGAAGAGAAAGATAACAACATTACTGCTAGAAACTACTTGTAAACAAGAAATAGGAGGGTAATAACAGCATTGCATCGTTTCCTA
Organism: Macrosteles quadrilineatus; assembly: GCF_028750875.1. NCBI lineage: Eukaryota > Metazoa > Arthropoda > Insecta > Hemiptera > Cicadellidae > Macrosteles > Macrosteles quadrilineatus. Next base: position 69,531,112 of record NW_026542600.1, on the reverse strand, counting down.
TTAAACAGCTGATTTATGAAACAGCTGATTTATAATTATAAGCAGCAGTTTAGATGAGTACCTTTTTCGGGTCACCCTGTAGTTGTGAGGTGTAATTTGATAAAAACCTCGTCAAAAAAGTAATTCGGGTCACCTGATGACAGTGAATGAATATATATCAATCGAATATCATCAAGTCAGTCATAATATGTAGAAAACTCACATTTTATCTATTTTAGTTATTTTTTCCTTTAGCAACGCAGCAACTAGCGTTGGTTACCTTGTAAGACCTTGGTTACCTTGTATTTATTTGTTGTTATTGTTGCATGATCAAAGAAAAAAATATATATACCTATATACATTTTTATTGTAATTCTGAAAATATTTATTTGTTGTTAATGGTTTGATAAATGGTATATGGTGATGTTATATTGTTACATGTTCATAGTACACATTTTTTGCTGTTGAATTTATACTATTGTATTAATACGTTGCTGTTGTTGTTGTTGATTATTTGTAGTATTTGTATCACATCTTGCTTTGATTTTTATTGTTATTTCTTGGTAATGTTTCAATGTAATGGGTTTCCCGTTGTACTAAATAAATAAAATAAATAAATAAAGACTTAGACAAGACACCGACATACCGTCCAAACACTATTTGTTAAATACCTTCATATGTTTATATTTAAAAACATCAAATTATACGTTTCCTTCGCGAACCTTTTTCACAATACAGGATATGGAAATAGAATTTGAAGGTTTACAGTTTAACTTTTTCCGAAACAAATTTGATTTCACATCGCACATATATTTTCCGCAACTATTTGTTTAATTATTAAGAACCCCAATTTTTTGATTCTGCAACATATTTAAAACCATGTCAGCAATGGGGAAGCAGAGGCTCTTATCACTACTGATAGCAGGCGACCTGTCAAGGAATGATATTGCTCTGGTCATACAATGCGATTGATATACTCTACTCTAAATCAACATAGCTCTACAAATTGGCTTCTTAGCTAGTCACTCATTGATATTTATCTCTTAAAAAAAAAAAAAATTTCTGTTTGGTTAGAAATATACATCGATGGGTTAGAATTTCCTTAAATAAATAAATGGCAGTTGTTTAACAGCCTACCCACATCCCAATGAAGTTCATGTAGGCTCATTTCCTACATGATGTTTTTTGCTATTTTTTAAGCATTTAAATTGTATTAATTAATGTATTATTACTATCTGTTTTTCTTTTATTTGAATGTTTCGTGTTAATTGTATGCTATACAATTTATGCTTTTTCACTATAAAACTTGTTTACTTCCAAATTATAAATAAATCTTGTGGAAATAAACCTACTTTTAATTTTTATTTTATTTCTTTATTTTATAAAAATATTTATGTCCCATATAAGATACAAATTACTTATTTATATGAGTTATAATAATAAGCGTACAATTTATATAAATCTACGAAATGGTTAATTATATTCATCAATTTTTGTTTACTCATTAAGGAAACTACAAACGGCAACAATGCCTTAAAGTATAACTTTATGTAAACGTTGTGGTTGTGATTTCAGCTAGTAGGAAAGTTGAGGAAAATGTAAAGCCCAAACAAAACATACAATATGTTGTAATATTGACAGCTATATGAACTTGACCAGTTTTTTAGTTTCCTATTTTTTGCTAATCCAATTTAGTAAATTCTGTGTGTTGTCAATGTAGCTGTGTAAATGTTCATGCAAACATAATTCTCAATCTAGAAATATGTCATGCTTGTTTCCACTATTACATAATCTTGATCTCAAAAGGATTCAAAACTGAAAAGCAGAAGTAACTAAATAGTTTATTTTTTCAAAGTCATCCTCAAAATATTCCTAGAATAATGTTTTATTACAAAATAAAATTTAAAACTATGTAGGTTAATAGGTCTTCATGGTAATACTTTATTTTGTTGTAAAGTTTCGTAGTAAAGCACCTTTTAAACTGTGGAGTGATTTTTATTAAAATTTAGTACGCTATATTTTATAGTCATTTTAAAAATGGTACAACTCCCATTGCTGTACACATTTCGGTTCAGTAATGGCACTTACGAATGATTATTCCTATAAAATACCATAGTTACACCCACCGCTTCCTCATGATAAGCATTGTTAACAAGCCATGGGAGAAAGTATGTATCAGAATGCTTATACTGTTTATTTAATTATGCAAAACTAAAATAGTAACTTATCTTTAACTGATAAATCTTGTATGTTTTACGTTAGGACGTTATAATAGGTTTATGTTCTCTTTCAATTGAAACTTGCTGATCAGCTGGTCTTTGGAGATGGCATGCTTATTTCAGTAGTGTATGTTATTCTAGATAACAGATGATTGGTAAATTTATTAAAACCGAATCTAGTAACTAAACACGAGTGGAGTAAAATGCTTATTGATTGAGAAAATTCTTACCAGACGACTGGGAGACATGTCTAGTTTTCAACCAGATCTATTTTCTTTGTCTTCAGAACAATCCGATTTAGACGTAAAAGAGAAAATAAACAACCAACTCTGCTTTGGTGGTAGACGATACATTGTCTCTAGTATTCCAAGTTTGACATGAATAAACTTGTGTAGTTAATATGTCATCCTCATCTCAAAAGTAAAGTTAGTTTTAGAATAAACAAAAATCTTAAATTGTGTTTCATGTTTAACTTTGTTAAATTGTACCACCGACAGAGTGTGATACTAGTATTTTTATGTCAAATTCTTATACACCAACTTTTTTAATCTTGCTAAATTGAGAGCGAGAGGTTAACTTATTGTGCACTATAGTGCCTTCCATGCACACATGAACTATTATAGTATGGCAAAGTACAAGAAATAAAGCTTCAATAGTATCGCACTACATTAAGGGGAGGAACGTTCTATTTTATAATAGTCTGGCTTTTTCTTGTTCACAGAGATGGGATTAATACTTTAGTATTCAACGTTTGGGAGGGAGCTGATCTAGTGGTATAGCACTTTGTTTATTGACTTTGTTTGTTAACTGTAGAATAACTATTACAGGAGACATAAATGTTGACATTAGAGAAATGAAAAATATGTAAATGAGTTTTTAAATATGTTTAAGTCATTTAATTGTTGTTGTCACAACTCAAAATCGACTAGATTATGAAGCATGTCTAGACAATATATTGTAATTAGTAACTTAACAAACACAGACTTTACTTTTGATTGTATTAATTTAGGTCTACTAAGTAGTTCTAAGGCTGAAGACTATTATGACCTTTCCAATTATGTAATCAAAAAGGATTAAAAGGCCTAAGACTCTTTTGATAAATCCGCTTACCATTCTATATAATATGATGATTAAACAAGAAACTTTTCCAGAATGTCTTAAAATATCAGTTACAATACCAAATAAATGATCATGATGGATTATGGTTAAAGATGAGTAATTTTTTTCAATAAGAGTAAGAAAGAGGTTAAATTTCGTATATTAAGTGCCAAAGGTATTAATTCATTTCAAAATGATTTAAGTATAATTGACTAGTCATATGAATTGTATCCGTTTAATGATAAATGAATGTTTTGATTATTTTATTGACAGTTTAAAATTAATTTTATTTAGACCCAAGGAATCACTACGTAAATTATGTCCCACCTTTTTTGAACACCCTGTATAGGTTAAATAGGAAATACCGGTACAAAAACAAATAAATCACAGATACTTTTAACGGTTGTGATGCTAAAATTAATATGTCTGCAACATTAATTGATTTGGCTAAAGCTTTTGATTCAGTCTCTCATGACAATTTCAAAACAATCCTTGATTCATGGTTAAAATTAAAATGTTTTTACTCTGTAGATAAGTTCTTGTCCTTTAAGGTTTTAGATATAAGTTTTTAAATAATAAGATCTATGTTCCTGTTATTTATTCCATGTTTATGTTTAATGTTTAAACGATAAGATGTCATTTTACAATGTCAATTGCTTTTGTAGAGCTGTAAGACAATAAAGAGATTTAATTTGATTTGATTTCCAATGTCCCGGGTTCGAATCCCTCCAACCACTAATGTGATACTGTCTTGGCCCTCAAGGCCTAACCTAAAGTAATATGTAAAACAGTACAAGACTAAATCCTAGCGTCCTATGGAGTGAAGGAACCTCGGATAACGAAAAAAATCATGATAAAATTATAGAACAAGTGCTTACCGTTTTTCTTCTCGTCGTATTCATCGTAGTACTCCTGCGTGTAGTCATAGTCTTCGTAGTTTGGAGGGGTGCCTCCTTCCCCCTGAGCTGGGTCCTGGGCTTGCACCCTCCGTATCTTAGTCCTCTGACGCACTCGGCCTGCCGCACCAGCTCCTGAAATCAACAATGAATCACAATAATAACTCCTCTTGTAAATACAGAAGGTTAATGAAACGTGATGAAAAATGTGCACATTTTCATTTACGATTCAAACGTTTTCAAAGCAAAAAATAAATCGTAACCCTTTGAAAAAGGTTAACGTGTATATTTGTAAGGAATTATAACACACTTCTAAAAAAAAAACTATCAACAGTATTAGGTATTTTAATTTGTTCTCAAGCCTTTAGTTTTGTAAATATTCCATTCTTTTTCAGACACTCTAGGAAACAAAAGGATGAATTAATGCGTGTAATTTTTACATGTTTGAATTTTTTCATGTTTATTTTGCATTCTAACTAAACGGCTGTAACGTTTATACTTAATTTTAAACTATGTTTTACAACGGGTACAATAATTCACAATCTTTTACATAGTATCTTATTCAACATGTCTTAGAACGTACTATTCTTTCCAATTCCTTATCGTCTGTAATAGGTCATTCTGTAAAATCAAACTACTTGCTTATTTAGATTTTCAATGTTACCTTTCTATTTTGCACGAGTACCTTTTTGCCCATGTCTGAGTGTACCACTGCTTAATATACACTTCAAACAATAGGCAAGTTTCGTTGAGTAAGCACCTTAACTATATATTTTACTATGCTCACTTTAATCAACATTTAAATGTAAGCATCAAAATCGAATTAAGGATAGAACATCTAAGTCTTTCAGTTCTCGAAGTATTCGTTTATTTCATTTTACTACAGGATTATTGTAAGCTTTTATTAGGAGGATAATCGTTACAAATATGTTTATAAATTTAGATTTTGTTAATGGGGAAAATTCACAGAGGGGTGCAAAAGTATAGACGCAAACATTTGAAAATGAAATAGGTCTAAAAAATACTAGAACATTAGCATCATATTTAACATTTCCAGCCAGTAACTTATGACTACTTTTTTACCACTTTGTATTGTTCAAACGGTCGAATGAATGTGTTAAAAATATTTAGTATTTGGGATGAATTAAATTTCACACATAAAATACTGGAATACTGAAATGTACTATCAAATGTACGTATTGAAACAATTTTGTTATATTTTAAAATAACTATAGGAAAGCAACTTCTTGTAAACTTTAGAAGGTAAGCCTATTAATAATCCAGTTAATAATAAACCAAATAATATTTATTATAATTATGGTGTTGTAATTTAATTGCATTTATATTTACTGTTTCGTCTCTAAAATTTGGTTATGACAAATCAGGAAATTAATTTTGAATAGGACTAAATGGGTTGTTATGAAATAGTTGTGACATAGATGAAGTATTATAATTATATTAATTGTTGTTATAATAATATAATATAACAACATAATGTAATAAAAAATTATATTATTTCACTTATGGTTGTGACGCCAGAGGCTAAAACATATAGGCTAGTTACGAAATATCTGTTGTTAGATTAATGGCAAATGTGTTTGAAAGAATCGAAGGATTTACAAAACTATACACTGTTGTAAATATCCAAGGGTTTGAGGCTTGAGTACTTTTCTATCCAAGATATATCATTATGGATATATTAAGACTAGAATTCCAACATAGATTTTATCTCTTGGTTTAGAGATAACAATATTTAAGATAATCAGGTTTAGATATTTTTGTCTAGGAGTTTCAAATAAACAATCCACTACCTTTTTAAAACATAATTAATACAATTAGTTAACATAATAATACACTAACTAAATTCACAAACACTATTTTTATAGACAATCATGAATCCCCAAATAAAAGTATCGATTCTATCCGAGAGTATGTGAATACGAGTATTCGATATATCTGAGATAAAACGAGAACCTAATTGATCAACTAAATTACAGAGATTTTCTTTAGAATTCGTATATTCGATCGATATTCATATTCACGCTAAACATATCTGCAACATAATAGTGTAAGAATATTTCCTTCACTATATTCTCTTATGCAATGTATTAGGATAAACTGAGTTTTAATTCGGTCGGAAGATTAGGTTTATTAAAACAAAAACTATAAGTTTACAAGAATGAAATTATAAAAACAAAAATTGAGTAAACATGTATGCTAAGTCCAAAGTGACAGGGAATACAGTTATGTTTCTTACATACTATTGGCCCTTTTCACTAATGTTCATTTATTGTTTATTTATTTGTTTAAGCTTCCAAATAGTTTTATCCAGTAAAATAGATGGTGCACGGACCGCACACATTGTAAGAAACAAATTAAATAGTGTTCATAACAACTCACTGGGTTCATTCAATTCAGAAATACACTTCAATTACTAAACACGATCTGATAGTTCACAAAATTAGGTAGATTATGTTATCATTTTAACTCCGTTAAAGAAATATGGGAGGCACCAATTAGATAACTATCACGTGTGGTTATGACGTAGCGTCTTGACATGAAAATTATTTGGGTAGTTAGATCTGTGAACTATGTAAATTAAATTGAAGTTGGAGTATACGGCCCCACATAGTAAAAGTCTTACTGCAGACCATTTAAATATAAAGATGGTTTTAACTTTCATTCAATTCTACAGAAATTCAGCAAGATTGCATGATCTCTCACTAATCGGTTATGAAAAATTAGTGATCAGTTTGACGTGATAATTTCCCTTGAAAGTAAGTTTTATCGATTTGAACAGTTACAAAAATATATGTATAAAAATCCTGCATTCAATAAATATAGTTTTGCAGTTTTTTTTTATCAATTCATGACGAATATATCTCAATTTTATACAACTCTCTGGTACATTCCCGCTTCGCTAGGTTAAAACGCGTACAGTGTATGCCAAAGTTCTGTTCTGAAGCTAAACAATTAAACTTTTAAACTACATTTTATCAGTAATTATATCTAATGATAAGTTTTGATTGTAAATAAAAACCCGCAAGTATTTAGAAACGAACGAAAAGCTACGACGAAAAATAGCATACCCCGCATTTTTACATTGTTACATTGTATTTTTGCGTAAGAGTAACTAACGTAAATAACTAAAGTACTTTAGAGCTTTATGTTATATTTAGTTATACCTTCTTTTTATAGTTTGAAACTATATAATAAAAGCTAGGAGGTTAAAAGCTAACATTTGTGATGTTCTGAGGCTTTGAAAATTATTACACGTAAATCATGATCTCGATTAACTTCAGTAAGTTGTGGATAAGTAGTTAAAACCTAAAATATTGTATTTTAATGGTAAATCGTAACGTGTTTATGCATACGTAAAGCAATAATAATCCAAACGATCCAAAAAGATACATTCCTTCAATACTAATTGTACTTTCCAAATGTTATCGAAATAAACATAAACAAACTGCAAAAATAATTCTATGACTTGCCGGATCTTTTAGCATGCTTTAATATGTTAGGTAGCAAAGAATACGTTTCAGTCCATGCTATTAGAGGTTAGTAAATTTATTTATGTTGTGAATACCTAAAAGTAAAAATACAAAAAGGAGCAGCGCCGTCCTGACTGCCATGGCAGCCGGCTGCGTAGTGAGAACTAGTCTACGAAGGAAGGGAGAGAAGACAAGAGAAGAAGATGGGAGGGGAACTGAGTGATAATGTACCAAGTGGATAATCAATTATGATATCACTAGGAATCCTGCTAAACAGAGTTCGTCAACCCCATGAAACTACATCTATGAGATTAGACAATTAGAATTGTGCAACAGTTTAACGTAAACATCTTAGATATAGCAGGTCCTTCGTGTGTATAATCTCATAAAGAATCTAAATTGAGGATTTGCAAGCTTGTTCGAGTATAATGTTCAAGACAACTTTTTATGTTTGAGTCTGACTGCAATTAAAATTTACATTTTTAGTCGAATTGTATGATTAAAATACGTTTTGGAAAAGGTAGTGAAGCAAAGTAAAATAGAGAAGGTACATAGAATAGCGTTGGAAGATGTATTTTTATTATTTATTCGCACAATAGTGTGAATACATAAAATGCTAATCAACAGTTATTTAAGGTAACAGCTCTAAACCTGCTCTAGTTGACCAACCGGTGATCTAATGTTGACCTCTAGATATCTCAGTCCAATGATAAATGGCTACTGAATCTCGACTCGAACCAGTAAATTCAGATTTAAATGTGAGCTATAGGCATATCTACTTGGCTATCCAGAATTTTTTCCACCACAATAGAAAATAATCAATAAGCTGAGAATTTTAAAACTATAAAATCGTAAACATAAATCAGTAACTAATAAACGAAATGTCAATCGATTTTATTTTCGAGTGTGCTTCTCTGTTCTTACCTGGTCTCCACACGCTGCTGGTAAATTCCCTTCCTTATGGGAGTTCCGTTGTTCTCAGCTACCTCCACCCGCCTCAACTACACCTTCTCCTTTCGGGAAAGATAATTTTCGCACACATATGTATCTCAGGAATTTCCCTTAAGAGGGGTTGCGGTTTGCTATTGCTGCCGAAACTTCGCCGAATCAACAAGTACGACCGAGAAAGGCCTGGGTGCAACAGACGATATATGTCTGTGGCTGTGCAGAGCTTGACCTTTGCACCCATGGCACACTCACTTACTAGGGCCCGAAGGGCGCACATGAAAAGAGCCCAAAAACTCAGGCAGACGCTTGAAAAGCGCCCGAAAGTCCAAGGTCCCAACCAGGACGGTGCGAAAAGAGCCCGGTCTCTTTCTAGAACTTTCACAACGGGTCTTCAAAGGATAAAGAACCAATAACACAGTTGAATTACATTAAATTATTTACAATATTAAAAGATACACTGTTAAAGATACATTAATAAAATATATATTATTCAAAGATATTTACATTACTAAAAGATATAGTCTGTTTACCTAACCTAACCTAACCCAATCTAACCCAACCTAACCTAACCTAACTTAACCTAACCTAACCCAACCAAACACAACACTATTTACTAAAACACTACTATATATACACAATTTATATAGTCAGCTTCCTCCCTCTCAGGTACAATTTACTGAGAATACTCCCTCTCAGTACAGATTTTTTGAAAACACCGAAGAGAGTGTTGTAGAAAATTTTATTCCTGACCATGAAAATTCTTTCAAATCTTTTCTATCTCTTACCGTTTTCGAGTTATAGCCGTTAAAAAAAACGTGTTTTGTCGTTTTCAGGTGTCCACCATTTTTAATTTGGGGGGGGGGTTGAAATTTTAAAATGTGTATTTTTAAAATTGTTTGCTAATGCTTAATCGACGTTAACACAACTGATCATTACTACAGTTACTGGTTATTTCGAAACAGCTGTTTATTTATTTTTTTAATATTACGAGAGCCAATAGTTTTCTGTATTTATAATTTGTGATTCAACACGGAAATCTTTTTTTCTATCATAAATTAATCTGTTTTCCGTAAATTGCAAAAATAATGTTCAGAATCGTATGGCAGTAAGTATTCAAAAGTGCTTAATTGCATTTTCAAGGAAGAAAGCCCAGTTTTAGGTAGCCTAAAAACGTTTGATATTAGTTGAGAAAACTGAAAAACAACAATAAGTGTGCTCTAGTTTCTCGTTAAATCCGAACTAATTAAGGTATTTACTCAACACACAAATAAACAGGCAGAAATTAAAAATATGGACTCGTTTTGGTTTCCGAGGGGGAAAATGGAGGAAACAACTTTACATAAAGCCATTATTTTCCACGTAGAATTTTAACTTTATTTGTTTGGATAACATTTAAAATAGAATAAAAATGTATTACTTGATTGACATTTTGTTTTGAAAGTTATAAATACAATTTATGAGGGGAATAAAAAAATCATTTAAATGTTTTTCTTCGTTATCCTTCTGATATTTTACCAATATATTTTGAGTTTAACAGTTGCTTTAACATCGAATGAAAACCAGTTGCCAATATCGATAAATCGATATGTTTAACGGTGGTACAGAGTGACATACGGATAGGCGAGTGTATCTTTGAGCACGTCCATACACCACAGTCAGCTGATCAGCCTCGACCTTGGCCTTGAACTTGGTGATAGAAGCTACCTTACTGATAACGCCGATGTCCGCTTGATTTCTTTGATTAAGGCAAGAGCAGAGTTGCTCCAATTTAATGGTAAACCTTGGTCGATGGGAACTAAGTGTCCACTTTGTAATCTCGCCCCAGGCCCCTTTTTTTTGTAGAGGTTAAATAAAAATGGGCCATGGCGCAAGACCAATTCAAATCCAGCCAAAAAAAATTAAGTAAAAAATTAATTAAATTAATAAATTAATTGAAATTAAGCCAAATTTCAGATCTTTAGCTAATCTAGAAGCGGGTAAAATTGATTTAGACCGATGCACCTGTAGGAATAACATTGGGGGGGATACTATATTTCGTGGGGGGGAGTTATATTTGTAAAATGTCACTTTTCGAAAAGGGCGCAAGATCTACAATCATGCCGAATTTCAGATATCCAGAACATTGGAGGGGGGGGAGGATTTAATATTTGGGGGGGGGTTGTAAATACGATAGGGGGATAAAACCTTAAGTAAACCAGAGTAAATACAAAATATTAATAATATTTGCATAAAGAATTTACTTAGATTGGGAAAAGTAGCAAAAATCGTAAAAAATGTGATAGAAATTTACCAAATATTAAAAGTAGGGCATTTTTTAAAGTTGAAGGTGCTCGATTTCCGAAAAACGCTTGAGTGTTTTGTAGGAAATTTAATTCCTGACCATGAAAATTCTTTAAAATCTTTTCTAGCTTTTATCGTTTTCGAGCTATAGTTGTTTGGAAAAAACGTGTTTTGTCGTTTTTAGATGTCCGCCATTTTGGATTGTTGGGGGGGGGATCGAAAATTTGAAAATCGGTCTTTTGCATAATTCACCGTTAATTAAAGATCCCATACTACAATACTACAAAATTTCAAGTCTCTGTGCTAGGTCTCTAAACGAATCAAATGAGCATACCAAAGTCTTAAAATTTCAATGTTATTCTCCATAAGAATAACATGGGGCTCGTAATAGTGGTAAAATCCTTTCAAATTTTGAGATTAAACCTAAGTTTTGGGGGTCAAGGAGTAAAGTTATGAAAAAACACGTAATGTGTAAAATATTAAGTAAACTATAATAATACAAAGCAATAATAATATTTGCAAAAAGGAATAATTTAGGTATGGAAAAATAGCAATAACCATTAAAAATTTGAAGTAATTTGACCAAATTTTGAAAGTGGGGCGCTTTTTGAAGGTTATGGAGTGCGATTTATTAGTACAAAGATTTGTATCTGCAAGATGAATATACTGTCTACACGTTGTAAAATAATTAATTAACCATTTACTAGAAACGTGAAAAACTATTGGTTAAACTACAAATCGAATGATAAAATACGTCAGGAGTACAAATAACCAATACCAATGACTACGATACTCATCCAAAGTATAAAAGCGAAGGCATTGTTTTATTTACGATTAGCTCTTATAAGGAATTAGGAAAGTATCCATTGTCAGATATGCTATCCTTGTCAGCCAGGCCATGTCATCTACCGCCTCCACTAGTCGTCATCACTAATGCATTTTGCAGCCGTTGAACATCTGTAACATAGCTTGCCCAGCAACAAAGGTCACACATTTTTCCAAAATGTTTCCTGCATGATCTTATATTAGCGAATTTTCCATATGGAAAATTATTGTACATTGTCTTGTTAAATCCCCAATCAAGCTTTTAATAATTTATTTTTCCAATTTTATCTAAAAAATTTGTGTTGCCACATATATAAAATATTTTAATTTTTAATTTTAATTTTAAAAATTAAAAATAAATTTAAAATTAAAAGTGTAAAAAAAAGTGTATGCCAACCACGTAGACGGTTCTATGAACCATTACGGTTTTAGTGTCATTGTGGCTTCCTGCGAGGAGCCTAGGTTTGTAAGGAAAATCTTTTGTTCAATAAAGCACTTCTTTCATTCATTCATTCATTCATATAAAATATTTGACATACCCTGTGTATTTATGAGTTAGTTGAATTCACACTGTAAGCTCCATTAATATACTAGGCCTAGTATATATTATACAGGCATAATTACAGGCTCATGTCCACCAGTTGAGCGGAGTGAACAAAGGTAAACAAATTATCTTCTTTTTATTGCAATTATTTTACTCAGAATTGCCTCCAGGATTGATTTATGACAAAATAAATAGGTTTGCGTACCTTTCGTCGTCGTAATCTTGGGCGACTAGTTTCGTAACAGTTGTTTCATTTTCAAGCCCTTGTCGTCTCACATAAAATTTTCTGAACACAATGCCGTTGTCATACACAAATTTAACATTTAAGACATAGAAGAACACGGAAACAAAGAATAGTGCGCGATGGCGGCTGGCCATAGCACACACGTCAACGGACACGACTCAACTCAAAGTATAATTCATTTTAAACCTGTCGTTAAACCAGCAATCCTCTTGAGTCTTTACATCACCATTTTCTTTACAGACTGTTACTGTTATTAATCATGCTTGTAATTCTCCATATCGAAAATGGCACAATCAGCAAGCCCTCGATGGTTCTTACTTCCGACAACCCTACGTCGAGGGAAAATTCTGATTTTTCAGGGCCACCATAGCATGATCTAAAGTACATCCTTGGTTACGATGTACCGAAATCGCATGGGCAAGATTTAATGAAAATTGCCTTTATGGGTACTAAATTAATTTCAAAGGAATCTGTTACTAAGGGAAAAGGTGATAGTCCATTGTACAATGTGGGTCCAACGTTTTCACACTGCACTATTACACAAATTGGGAAATCTTCTAGGTAATTTTCAGTGTCGGTAAATTTGTATGATACAGTGCTGCTACCTTTTCATAGGCCTGCAGAAGTCCAAAGATTAGCCTAAGATAAGTTCAGGTGTTTGTTTTAAAACGAAAATCCATAATTATAGGCCCTACTGGCATCTATTTATCTCTCAACTACAAGCTTCTCTAGACGCCTATTCCCCAATAAAACTATTGTTGTAGTTCCATGCTATTCCCCCATAAACTACCGTTTAATGCGTTCAATTTTACAATAGAATGAGGAGTATACTTTTGTACGTTTATAGTAGTTTACGCAACGATTGCGTTAAGTTAGTCTTTACGACACGAGTAGAAAATTTAAGGCACGAACCTTGGCGAGTGCCTTAAAAACTTCTACGAGTGTCGTAAAGACTATTAACGCGAGTTGCGTACACTACTTTACCTACGACAGTTTTTTAATTACCAACAATCTGGTTTTTAATTACTAACAATCACTACTCATAACTTCTTAGAGAGGTTATGTTTTCGTTTATTGTCATTGCCACTGAAAGTTATGCAACGAATTATTGTATAATCAGCTGATTTCATGTAATTACGTGTTTGTAAAACTTATTACAACTGAATAATATAGTGATACAGTTAATTTACAGTTAGATTTCAGCATCGAATATGTGGTCCACAACGAGTTGGGTGAAAAAGTGGTTAAGAGGTTTTCAAAATAAACCAGAAGCACATTTTCATTAATCAATTTAACCATTTTTTTTTCATCCATTTAATGAATTGCTAGTATGTAATTCCATACCTTTGTTTCGACTTTGGTGGCAAAAGATTAGCACAAACGGTTTGTGCTCTCATTTCCATCTCGTCAACTTCACTTTCACTAACTGACATTTTTAAATCAGTTTAATCTACATTCCCTTAACTTCCACCAACTTAGGTTAAGAATACGCGAGTATCAACAGGAACAAGTCCGATCAACAATTACAATTTTCAACTGATCAGCTGATTAGTTGACATTCGAAGCATTACAATTTTATTTCTTTTCTCTCAATCCTTGAACCTAATTGGTCCGTTACCCGTATTGTAATGAGAAAAACTATGCTGTTATGAAATGAAACTATGCAGTTATGAATGTAAACAGCTGTTAAGTGAAACTTTTCAATTCTAAAAACTGAACTGAAATGGATACCTTAAAAACGGTCGTAGGTAAAAAAAGTCAATAACAAAACAGTCTATTTATAATATCCTGTTTTGATAAATATTCATTTGACAATTACTAGTTAGATGAAACAGCTGATTAGTGTTTGTTTTAATTCCCATCTTTATACAATCAATAATATTTGGTATGTTAATGCAATCATTTAGCGCACTCAAACGATTTAAACATTAATCATACATCAAAAGAAGTCACTATTTTCAGGCTTATAAAACGTGTTTCTAATAGCCTATGCTTAGCTTTGGATAAACATTGACTTTATAGTTTGCTACTAAGTTAAAAAAACTGCTGGTTTTTAGTATTTGTTTGATTTCTCATTATAATACCTTAGGTAACGAAAATCAGTAAAATTCTGTACCTTTTTGATAAGCTGTAATGTCTAAACCCCTTCTGAAAAATACCTATCCACCTAAAGAATACCATCTGTGTATTCTTTGTCAATGGTTTTCACATAAATGGTATTTCCTTTGTACTGTATTATTTTAGGTTATGTATTGACTTGTTTATAAACATATCAACATATGCTATGATTCTTTTTAATTAAATAGCAATAGTTGAGTTTAAATGCATAATTTGTTCTTGCTCTGGCCCTTTTTACCTTATTTTTTAAAATTATTAATTGTTATGTTATCAATAAACTAGATAAATCAATCACTAAAATTATAATTTGTGGTTTACCTTTATTACATCTAAAATCTTACAATTAAAAACCTCTAAACAATCAGTGTTATCAACACACATTTATCAAAAAAATGGAAAGCAATAATTCCCTTAGCAGATGATTCAACATGTTTTCAACAATAATGTTACTTACCCACAAAATACAGTTCTTCGGCTATTTTATGACCTAAATTATTTTGTAAAGTTAGAATATTAAAATTTTTAAATATAAAAAAGAAACAAAACCTCTACTACCTATAGGAAAAGTGTAACACATACAAACTGACTTTTAGTTACATTGGAACTCACCATAACATTTGATAGATAAAGAGTTGCTTTCTATTTTTACCTCTTTGATTTGAGAATGTTACATTAAACGTTTATTTATATTTTCTTATTATAATGAAATTTTTATGAAGACTTTGTTATTGACTTATTGTTTAGTACAAATCTGTGTGTTATTAAGTATTTTTATTATTTTGTATAGATGTATTTATTATTAAATGTTATTAGTACTGTTATTTGGTTTTATACATATACATTATTTATGTTCAACTTTTCCGTTAGGCTATGGAATATGTTAATAAAATGTCTAAACAATGTTTTCATCACAAAGTAGGTACCTACTTTTTTTAAAGAGGTTGGCGGCCTCTTTTAACCTTGCATTTGCCCGTCCACATAGACTACAGATCTGTGCGTGGGATGTAGTAACACTTCGGCCCAGTAACATTTCGGCCAAACTCAAATTTCTTAGAAAAACAGTATCACTTCGTCCCACTCGCTTTTACAGATGATTAAATAAGCTAATGGAGTAACATTTCGGCCCGACGAAAAATTGACAAGGGTTGAGGAACGCAGTTCAGGTAGTAAGAGGTACATGACCTGTATACTTTGCAACCACCCTCTGGTGGAATGTTGCCCAACCGTCACCCCTTGCATCCTCTGACCTCACATGACGGAGAATCGGTGGAATCTTACCTAACCTGTCAAATATTTTGTTGGGACGAAGTGTTACTAGTGGGCAGGTAGAGAGTTGGACCGTAGGCCACATCTGAGGGTTTCGGGCCGAAATGTTACTGGGCCGAAGTGTTACTTGGGCCGAAGTGTTACGACACGGTGCGTGGAACGTATCCAACAAAGCAAGGGGTGAGCCGGTACAGTACAAAGGTGAACTGTACTGATAAGTTTAAAATATTTTAAGGCGAGTGATGAAGCACTTGTACATTTACATAACATTTTGTATGTTATGTGCTGATAAACATCATTCATTATCATTAACTTATTTGACGAGTTATCAAAAATCTTATTATGAGTGATAGTTCTCTAGGCTATAGAACCTCAAAAGAAAAACAAAATTTCCTTAAACTTTTTTTGACAATGCCAATTAACATTTAGGAATACTTTAGTTGGATAGAAAGACTTACCTTCAATATCCATCCCATAAAACACAACATTCTTGCAAACTCCTGCTTAACAAGGTAACATGGTGATGTCATTTTGGGCTAATAAGTCAGACATTGATCACTACACTACACAATCTTATCTTTGTATGGCTGTTACTACTGGCTTGCTTTTGTGAGAAATACCTTAACAATAAGTACTTCAGTGCCCTTAGAGCACTGCCAAATCAGTAGTCTATGGCGATGAGCATTTGAATTATCTTCTGAGAATAACCCTGAACCGGCAATTATAGGATTTGTCCTTGCATTAAAGTAAGATTTTTTTTGTCATACAGATTTGTTTTTCATACTTGGTACACTGATTTTTACTTCCAATGAAAAAATTTAGTTTACTAATAATTGTATACCTTAATAATACCAATTTGTATACCCTAGTTACCAATTACTAGGGGTTTTTCACTATAGTTACTAGTTACTAGGTACTTTCCCTAGTTGTAGCTGTTTACCCAAAAACATGAGCCACGAAAAATTCAGAAGATTGGCATTAACATGAGTAACCTTGATTCTAAAATGAATATGAAAACTAAAGGTTAAAATACCTTGTCCTTATTCTTACCTTTTTATCTGAGGGAAATAGTAATTACTTTTTAAGATTTTGCTTGCAAGGTATATTCAAAATATTTGAGTTAAAAACTTTGAATTATTTTATATAAAATATCATTGAAATTAAACCAAGATGGTTTTGTTTTGGTTTCTGGCCATTAAAACAAAGAGTAAATTGGCTTTGGGTATAGGTGTTACTGTGCTTCGTAAAGCCATGAATAACTGAGATTCATTTTAAAATACTATCTTATAGAAACAACCACACTCATTATTCAAAATGTTGTTTGTTAAAAACAGTATGAGCAAACAAAAAGGTGTGGGATATAATGATTATTCTAAAATTGTATTAAAAATTTAATTTTAAAAGGTAACAACATGCATTGAATACATAAGTTTTAACACATGAAAATGTGACTTTTCTATTCCTATCTCAGCACTATAGAACAGTTTTCCGATACATTATATATTTTAAAGCTTGATTTGACTAATTTATTATATGAAAATAAAAGAAACACCATATTATCTTTTAGTTTTAAAAAAGTATCTGTAAGCATGGATTAAAACCCACATATTAATATAGTTTTTTTCTCTGATTACTTCATACTCAACTAATTTATTGTTTTCCCTTTCCCCTACGAGTTTTTACAACTTCGGGTTCAGTTTTTTTCTTTTCCTTGCCTTTATTAGAGCTTTCAACCATGTTGTCTTCAAGTGGCTTCTTGGCCTTAGCCACTTTTTTCGGCTTGGTTTCCACTTTCTCTTCAGTATAATCCGTCTTCTTTGTGATATTTCGTTTAGGTCGCTGATTTGCAGTTGAAAGTTCAGGTTCAATGAGGTCATCAATTTCTTTCTGGTGTTTTTTTGGATTCTGGTTTTCTTTTAAGTCATTGGCTGTGTTCTTTAATTTTCCTTTCCCAGATTTACTAACTGTCTTTCCAGTTTCTTGAGCTTCTTTTTGTTCCGTTTCTAAACTAGAGATTGTTTTGGACTTTGCTTTTTCAGGTTTTGCATTTTCTTTATTTTCTTTTCCAGAATTTTCTACTTTATTAGGTTTGTGTCCCTCAATATTTTTGCTTTCACTACTATCTTCTTCAGTATTCGAATTTTCTCCTTTCTGTTTCTTGTTTTTCTTTGATTTGGAACTATGATTACCATTGTCCTTAGCATCTTTTGGTAAAATAGTTAAAGCTTCATCTTTTTCTGATTTATTTGGCTCTGGTTTTTTACCTTTGGTCTTCTTTGGTGGATCTTCTTTAACTGCAACTTTAGCTTCTCCCTTATCATTTGAAGGATCATTTTTTACCCCCTTTCCTTCTGCTGGCTGATTTTTATTATTCCTTCCTCTTTTTGGTTTTGTATCTTCATTCTTATCATTTGCAATTGAAAGGGGTAACTTATCATTGGCATCATCTTCTTTAATTGCTGCAGCCTTTCTGTTTCTACCTTTAGGTTTTAATTCTTCTTCATCAGTAGCATCACTATTAAGTATTTTTTTTGTTTTATTTTGTTTGGTTGAAGGTTTTATACCTTGCTTAGAAGAATTATTTTTGCCTTTTTTGTTATTCTCTTGTACTAAAATTTCTTCCACCTCCTCATCATCTTCATGCTCTATTTCATCATCACTCTTTCTGGCTTCAACTATATTTACCCTTTGGTCAAGCTCAAGGGTTAAATTATGTATTTCTTCCTCATCTAATTCTGAGTCACTACAGATCATTTCTTCATTTTCTTCCTCTCCATCTTCAGATTGTACCTCTTCATACTCTTCTTCTTCAAAGTCTGCATCACTTCCTGTAAATTATGCATTATAAAGTACAAAATGCATTAAGTAAATAAGCATTTGTTTTTGGTTTTTTTCCTTTGAGAGAATAGGTTAAAAAAACTCAATGTAATAAAAAAATATATAATCACTTTTCTCCTTATTTGATTCAAGCTCATATAGTTTTAAGAGTTTATGTAAGCAAGGCAATGGAAATGGTATACAGATCTGAATTATTTTCATTTAAATATTAGGACCATATCATATTATTTTGCTCGAAACAGATAGGGTAACCCTGAGATCACCAAGGGACGGTTCTAGGAAACATGGCTGTACCAGTGCTGATATCACCAAGAGACAGTTCTAGGAACACAAGGCTGTACCAGTGCTGAGATCACCAAGGGACAGTTCTAGGAACTCATGGCTGTAACCGTGCTGAGATCACCAAGGGACAATTCTAGGAACATGTAGCTGTAACAGTGCTGAAATCACCAAGGGACAGTTCTAGGAAACATGGCTGTACCAGTGCTGAAATCACCAAGGGGCAGTTCTAGGAAACATGGCTGTACCAGTGCTGATATCACCAAGGAACAGTTCTAGGAAACATGGCTGTACCAGTGCTGAGATCACTAAGGGACAGTTCTAGGAAACATGGCTGTACCAGTGCTGAGATGACCAAGGGACAGTTCTAGGAAACATGGCTGTACCAGTGATGAGATGACCAAGGGACAGTTCTAGGAACACATGGCTGTACCAGTGCTGATATCACCAAAGAGACAGTTCTAGGAAACATGGCTGTACCAGTGCTGATATCACCAAAGAGACAGTTCTAGGAAACATGGCTGTACCAGTGCTGAGATCACCAAGGGACGGTTCTAGGAAACATGGCTGTACCAGTGCTGAGATCACCAAGGGACGGTTCTAGGAAACATGGCTGTACCAGTGCTGATATCACCAAAGAGACAGTTCTAGGAAACATGGCTGTACCAGTGCTGAAATCACCAAGGGGCTGTTCTAGGAAACATGGCTGTACCAGTGCTGAGATCACCAAGGGACAGTTCTAGGAAACATGGCTGTACCAGTGCTGAGATCACCAAGGGACAGTTCTAGGAACACAAGGCTGTACCAGTGCTGAGATCACCAAGGGACAGTTCTAGGAACACATAGCTGTAACAGTGATGAGATCACCAAGGGACAGTTCTAGGAACTCATAGCTGTAACAGTGCTGAAATCACCAAGGGACAGTTTTAGGAAACATGGCTGTAACAGTGCTGATATCACCAAGAGACAGTTCTAGGAACCCATGGCTGTAAGGTGTTGTTTGAGAAACAGGTGGTAAGACTGTAAGCATTAGTGATCTGTTTGATAATAATTATTTATGATAAAATAAATTTGATACAAGCTTGATATTGTTTTTTATGGTTTATTGTTTCTTACAAATTACATTTTTTTGTCATTTATATTTTTTTAATAAAGCTAAGGCACACATCCTACTAATAAAGAACATTAAAATAAATTGTTAAATTAACCTCACACCTAATACTAACCATGACTACTCCAGTATAGCAATAGCTTCTATCTTGAGGAGGGAAATCGCTAAATGACAAATTTGTGATTATATAAACAATTTAACACACTACTTACTTATAAACTTGACTTCTGTGGGACTCAACACTCTAGTTTCCCTTGACATGTTGTTGAAGTTGTTTTGGATGTCTTCTCCTTTTTAACAACTCCTTACACTTATATTTCTGGATAACCACCTAAAATGTGATGATAAGCATCAAATTAAGTGGCAAATAAACATAATATTAATTAATAAATAAAAAGACACTAACCAACATCATAAAACTTTAGAAAAGTTCCAGAATGTGTATTGAGCAAAGCCAAGTACACTATCTACAAGGGCTGTTGTATAAAGTAAAGAATCTTTTTTAATGTTTATTTTGAATGACAGTGCCTGAACTCACACAAGATCTCCTTCATTCATTTAAATGGGAGAATTTCCTTTAACTACCCTACAGTCCAGATCTTGCCAATAGAATTTTGATTTTAATCCATAAAATAAAGACTTTGTTAGCTCCTATTGCTTTAATGACAAAAGGTGGCTCCGATTTCATGTCACCAAGTGGCTGAGACAGAATTCCACGATAAAGGACTTTCAAAGCTCCGTCAACCGCTATGAAAAATACCTCAATTTCTTCGGTGAGTACCTATGTAAAAAGTAGTATTTTAGTCACTCTTTAAAAAAAACAGATTTTATTCCAAAATGTTCTTAGCTTTCTGAACAGCCTATTTCATTTTAGGATCATTTTAGAGAGGTGGGGTAAGAGTATAAGCTAGACTAACCAACATAAGTAGCCTTCTCATCCCAATGTAAATTTTGAAGCTTGTTTTTTGAGTCTAGTTCATGTCCGGTGACACTGATCACTAGTGTCCACAAAATTTTGTTTCTATTATTTTAGGGTTAATTTCATGATTTGTGCTGTACTGTTTGGTTATTGGTTATATAACTAGGGGACGAGTTATTGTTTATGATTAGATCATTTTAGCGAATTTCCCTTATAAGGAATAAGCTATTTCTTTTCTTTTTCTTTTTTAAAAAAGAGGTTGGCAGCCTCTTTTAACCTTGCATTTGCCCGTCCACATAGACTGAGCGCCCGTGCGTGGAACGTTTACAGCAAAGCAAGGAGTGAGCCGGTACAGTACAAAGGTGAACCTGTACTGATAAAATTTAGTGGCAGTGACCAGGATCCGAACCCACGACATCGCTGCCCTGGGCCCGAAGTCCGCGACGCTACTTACTGAGCTACCGACTCACTAACATAATTATTACTACAGTATAATTATTACTGTAGTACTCATGGTAAGACCTGGACCCGGGACCAATTTACTTTTTTGTTTTGAGGTTCCCAGAGGCCAAAAACACCCTCTGTTCAAATTCATATATATATTTATTATATATATATATTAATAATTGGAAAACATTATAACAACATTATGTACCCTTTTACATTCATTTTAATTAAGAAACGACATGTTTCAAAACTATTTATATATATTACTATATACTATATATTACTATATATATATTACTATATACTATATATTACTATATATATTACTAAGTAAATTAAAATACCAAAGTACCCTAAAAACATTTTATTTTATATAACTTGCACGTTTTTTGGCCATTAATGCCATGGTCACAGTAAAGTACTTAACCTATTAATTTATTTTATTTACAAACATTATTAGATATTTCTTGTTTAAAGAACAAGTGATAATTTTTATGTTAAGGGAAGGAGGTGTTTTTCTTGAAGATTAATAATTTCATTGAATATGACGTTTTGATTTTGAATTTTTGTCAAGTTTAGGTTTAGTAAATTGTCTTTGTCAGTAATATGATGTGTATAAATATTAAGTCTTCTTTTGCATTCATTTTTTGCCTTTATTTTCAACATCTAGAATGTGCTTTTATTCATTTCTGAGTATATGTATGGTCGGTCTGAAGTATATGTTCGGTGTATGAGGATTTTTGTGTTGTCATGTTATTTGATCTTATTGCCTGTATATGCTCTTTGTACCTGACTTTGAATGTTCGACCTGTTTGACCAATATAGTACTTTTTACAGTTGTTACATGATAATTTTTAAATTCCTGATTTATTATATACATTTATAAAATTTATACATTTATTTATTTCATATACTCAATTATATCTCTATCATTCAATTTTTGTTGATAATTTATATATATAAATGTGTGTCCGTTAGCGTGATAACTCGAGCAAAAGTGATCCGATTTTGATGAAATTTGGTAGAAACGTGTAAAACTACATTTATTCAAACGGGTTCACAAACCATGATCGGGCTATGGGAACGGGGGTTTATGGGGGGTTTCATGGGGTAAAAATTGGTTTTTCCCATTTTTGACTCTAAAAACAAAAAAATTCACAATTTCTCTCCAGACCATTTTGTAGAGCTTAAAAAAAATAATAATTTTGTATATTGAAGCATTTTTGTATGCCTAACAGTTACGGAGATAATTAAAAAAAACTTTAAATTTAAAACTCAAATGTTATTCTTATGAAGAATAAATAAACTGTTGTAGTTTGCTTGTTTATGGATATATTTTAATCAAATTTGGCAATTTTGTGTATTTCATACTAAGCTATCAGCATTTCAATAAAAACACACCACAATACCTTCCCTGTAGCAGCAAACCTAGGTACTCATTAAAATTAATTTTATTTAAATAGGAGATCAATCTGACAATTTTCAGGGAATATTCTAGTACAAATCCAGCCAGGTAGATGGAAATTTGCTTAGTCTTCAGGTTTGCGGGGGAGGGGGTATTATTTGGTTAAACGAGGTTTTAAATTACTGAAATGACAAGAAAGAGTAAACAAAACACCCTCTACAGTGTAGGACAGAACTATGTAATAATACAATTGGCTTCAGCTGTTCCATAAGGATGATAAATCTACTAAGGGAATATGTTTATCGATGGTACAAGTGTCCAGAAGTCTGAAAATTTTAAAAATATTTATGAAATCTGGGGTCAATTATTGGATCAAATTTTGGATCAAATGTATGGAATTAGATAATCAATAGATATATAAATCATATTAAAGCTTTTGACTTTTGATTGATTATTATTTACAGTAGGCCCTACACATAAGCAAGATGTGATGAATGTATAGGATGATTTACTTTGTTTCAAGTTTGAGCATTTATATGCAAAAATCTATCTAGAAAGAGGTATAGAAGTAGAAACTCCCAATAACACAACATAAATTAATAAAATGAAAATATGAAACTATAGAAGCATTTATTGAATAACTGGATATCTTTAGACGTTTATGCTGAATTAAAATGAAAGACTATGTATATATTGTTACGTAATCACCAAAAGCACTAAAACTGAAGAATTATTTATATAATTTGTACTATCATTCAATGTTTAATCAATGATATTTCAAACTATTTTTATCAGTATACAATCTCAACTTAAATATTTGACTGGAATCATAAAAAGTTTGATATTTGTTTAGTATATTAATTTTTCATGGTAATACAAATTTAAATTGCCCTGGGTCTGGTCATTTTTATTGACCATTATCAATAATTTTTTAACTTGTTTATGCTGTTTCGATATTTATGAAACAAAAATGAAAATATTTCCTTATGTCCCTACATCACACATATGATCTGAAACTATATTTACTTCACACAACAATAAAATAGAGTCACTTGTCAGTAAGTAGTATTTAAAGCAATTCCCATTCTCAATGATAAATAATATCAGATTCAGAAAGATGTGGTTAAAACTATGTATGCCCAATGTCAATAGACATGAAATTCATTACAGTACCTGACCAGTACTACCATATACAACTAATAGTATATCTATCCTTTCCTAGTACCTAAAGATCTAATCCCACAAGATCTACCTTATACAGTAATTTCTTTGCTAAATCATTCACAAGTTTTGCTGCTATTGTAGCATCACGATACAACATAATTTTAAGTTATACCATTGACTATGTTATACCTAATAAATTTAGCCAAGTGGAATTCAATAGTAATGTTGTAAAATCAGCAAAATCTTTAGTTTATTCAATTTCTATTAATGTTATTCAATCAATTGAAATATTTAGGTTATATTTTATTTATGTAAACTATCTACAAATTAAAAACTAGCTAGGTACAACTTCTATTTCATAATAAGTAGATTCACATGTTTACTTTACATAAGTAGAATCACACTTCTCAAATGTTTATGCAATGTTGTTTATTAATTGTGAAAATTATATTCTCGTTTATATATTTTGTAGTATGATAATTTTCTTAAATGGTGTAAAAGAGAAATTATAAATACTAGTTTGGTGAATAAATATTAAAATATATTAAAGTACTGAATAAATCAATTCTTGGTTATAGTTTTAATCAGGGGCGGCTCAGGGGGGGGGGCATGGGGGAAGAATATATTTACAATTAATTATTACAAACTACAATACTTGAAAACAATATAATTTTCTGTAAAAATATTGTCAAACTACTTTCAAAGATGCACCGCATTGATAAAAATAGACCGATCTTTGTATGTACAGTATGTAGGCAAGATAACATTGCATTTTTTCATGTTTACAAGTATTTTTTACTAGTTTGATAGTCTCATGCAGTTGTAGCAACATCAGTGACCATATTCTATGGTCTCGGCGTCACCGCTGGTCGTCTCTCTCTATCGCCTCAACGCCGGTAATCGGCTTTTTCGGCCACGTTTCGGGAAACCAGGCTTCAGATAATCGACACTTGACTGTAGTAGTGAGGTTACTGATGGCGATATCTGATTTTGATAAGGATCAGTTACTGATAATGACCTTCAAAATGTGATGGCACAAAGGTTAATGTTAATTTGCTATTGACATTATATTACAATTAAATACTCGAAGCCTGAAATGTAAACCTTCAATCATTTTAAATGTTTCTGAATTATGAGTAGTGGTAGAAAGTGTTGTATTTAAGACTATGCATGGTTTAGGACCGTATTGTACAATATGGTCAAACAAACAAAGTGTGGTACAAACGCCACGATTGCTTGTGGTGATGGTAATGTTCCTTTAATCGCGGGAGATGTTTAGGATTTGTCCTCAATCGCGAGGGGATTGAGCAGGATGATGTCTCCTCGACTGCTGGAGATGTTCATGACTAATTTATTGTTTCAGGGGTTTCAACCCCCCTACCGTAAAACTAGATTTTTTTACAATTAAACATAATTCTACAATTTAAAAATCTGTTTTATATGTCTAAATAGCCTAAAATCGCGAGTTTGTAGGTCTAGTTTTCAAAAGTTTCCCGGAGGAGGACCCCCAGACCCCTCTTTTACCTGGGGGGTATTCACCCCCTTCTACCCCCAGACCCCCCTCGGTGTTCAAAAATTCAAAAATTTATGGCAATGGCGGCCTCCGAGAATCCGTGCTGGAGCCGCCCCTGGATTTAATAAATTACAAGGATATGAGTTCATGCTATTTAAATTCTTTTCCACTGGGACTAGTGACATAGAGTATTCTATTCTCTTTTGCCAAAGTTATAGCTGGTAGAAACTTGTTACTTGGAAATATTTTAAGATAATCATTAACATTAAACATTAAAGTACTGGTCAAAGTTTACAATTACTATTTAGTAGCTTTCCCTCAACATCTTCTTCAAACTACATCTAAAATGTGTATTCCCCAAAGGGGGGGGGGGTGGACTTTTGACAGAAAGACTTTTGTTGTAGCTTGTGGTTTATATAGTCAAATAACCTGCCACAGCAAATCTGCAGCCTAAGGAAATTTTAATACATCTGGTTGGATTTTTACAAAAACATTTAATTAATTAGGAGAGATGTATTCCCTTTTTCCAAAAAAAACATGTTTTATGTCCCACCTTCACATCTTAGGATACGCTTTAGGATCTTAGGTGAGCTCTAGTTCTGAATCCTAAATGTGGACACACTATTGTGTTTAAATATCATTAGGTTTAACGAGTACCTACTATGGTTTGGTTATACAGGAAAGATATTAAAAATTAAATGTTAATAAAAGATTTGTGTGAAATAAATAGATTGGCCGAATTTTATCAAATTATAACAAAATTAGCAAGAAAAATACAATAGTTCACTTATTCTCAATAGGGGTAGCTATCAGTTAGTGGCAGAGTGTGGGACATTTAGTCCCATAGGTCAAGGTTCAAATCCTGTCAATCATCAATGGATTTTATATCAGTGATATATGAAGGTCAGTTTTAACTAATATATTGTTTTTTCCCCTCTGGGACATCAAAAGAAATTAAAATAAATTGGTCTCGGATCTAGGTCTTACCATGAGACCTAAAAGAGACCTACAGTAATACCGTATTCCTTATAGGGGAATTTCACCAAAAAACAAACAAGTTTCAATAAAACTACTTGGAAGTTATATAAAAGCCATCAAAATCCATTAATAGTTGAGTTCTGTCATATTATTCATAAAAATTAAAATCCTGCCTATTTTAGATCATGAAATTTGTAACAGGCCCCAACATGCTTAAACTAACAAATTTATCTAATGTACTTTTTTACTTACTATACCTTATTTTTTTTATTGACCACTAATAATTTTTCATCATAGTGCAAATATATTATTACCTGATATTAGTGATACAATTTATTATGTCTAGCATAAATTAGAAGAAACAACTATCAAGAGCACTTACCAACTTGTCCAGTTCACCAGAGCACACCACATGGGCAGGTACAGGATCTCTGATAAGGAAAACTTGATAATTCAGTCTGATTGGATTGAATTCGTTACAAGGTTGGCTACATGGAACTAGAAATTCCAAGCTATACATTATATGTATTGATTTATGGGATTTTCTCCCTTGAAAATTGAACCCCTGAACCTGAAAATGCTCTAGTAAAAATCACTTTGTTGGATGAACCCAAATTAAAAAATATTATAAAGAGATGAAATGTAAATAAATCCTCCATTTAATTGCTATAGTAATATTATATATAATTGCATTGCAGAAATGTTGGTTGGGGGGGGGAATATAAACCTAAGGTTACTCTTACCCCTCGCTATTCATGGAATATTTTAACTCACTAATAAACAAACATTACATTCAGATTCACACAGGCCGCTCTTTAATATGTGCTGACAGGGCTATAGCCCAGAGGGCTAAATTATTAGGGACACCTTATTCCCAAATGTTGTTTACAATATCGTTTTGATTAGTTATTTGATTGAAAAGCACTTAAAAAACTCAAAAAATTCCAATCAGCATTCCAAACTCAAAATAGTTAAAACTCGTTTTCAACAAGGTACTCACATTATTTTTTTTATTCTGGGAAGCAGGACTCCCAGACCTCCCAGTAGTTTACCAAAGCTGTTTACAGCCAGCTTAACCCTAAACCTGGGCCTGCACAGTCATAATTACTTTGATATTTATCTTTGTAATCCACATAGTTTTAAGTTTTATCCATCACACCATGCATTTATCAGACCAGACTTTTTCCAAGATTGGTTGACACCTGCTTATAGATAATATAAAAAAACCCCAATGGAAACTCCCAAAATGACCATGTATTAAATATAAAGTGAAGTTATATTTATAAATTGCAGTCCGTGAGGAGGCAAAGGACTCTAAGGAGTTACACACAGAGACACACCTACACACACTCACATGGGTCACACACCGTGGGGTAGGTAGGGCCCTCCTGGCGAGTGTGTGTGCGTTGGTGGAAGGGACGTTAATAATCCCTCAGAGTCCTTCGCCTACCTCACGGATTGGATTGTATAGATTAGAAAATGAAAACTTATGCATACCTTGTGTAGAGAGCTTTCTTGGCAAATTAACTCCTCTAGTGAGTTAGGTATGTGAACCTATAAATCTTTTGATAAGTTACGTAAAACACTATAGTACCACGGCCAAGCTTAGAGTATCTTTAAACATAATTGGTTCGGTTGGTTCTTAATTCAACGCATGAGAATGATTTTCTACTTACGTTTGTTTACTTACTCTGATCATATCTCTATTGTATTTATGAAAAATATCAATCAAAAAAGTATCTGTGTTTTCAATCGTACAAATAATCTATGGTTGTAGCCATAAGTCATAAAATCTTCAAATGCTCTGAATTAGTGTATAACGTAAAGAGTGAAACCCCCTAATCTAATATAATCTAACGACATGATTGAATAGCAATATAATACAGGGTGGGGCAGTGAAACGAAACGGCACGATTCCGACTCCAGATGGTGGAGTGTGGGGGGTTAGGAGCGAACGGGGGAATTTAACTTAAGGTCACGACTCCACGACAAGTGCAAATTTCAGTCAGTAGTAGCCATGGAGCATTGGACGAGAGCTTAACGTGCGTTTGCTATAAAAGCATAGTTAAAAAAAAACACGGATAATGTGGTTTGTCGTTTGTGCTCAGTGCGGTTTCTATGTGTTGAGTTCAACGAACTATACTAACGTTGAGTTCAGTCTAGCGCCACAGGCTCCCATGTCATCAAGGATAGCTATCCTCCTTTGGGTTAATAACTTTTGAAGCCACTTCTAGCACGACAACGAGTTACAAAACGATTGCAGAAACAGCAAAATGCTACAATACGCCATTTGATTTCATCTCAGCATTCAACAATGTGTGTAAAATACCAAGGACGCTTTTTTTGGACACTATTCAAAAAATATATTTTTAAAAGTGTAAAACATTAATTTACACACGTGTACTTAAGATTTATGTTAAAATAATACATCCTTTTATTTCTAAATAAATTATTTTATTTTTGAAAATTGTGCCTTTACTGCCTCACCCTCACCCTGAACATGTGCGATTTCGCTGTTTTTGAATCATATCCAATCGTTTATAGGTAAGGTACTTCGTAAAGATCAATTTATATAGATAATTGATTATTACAATGTTTAAATAATATAACAAGTAGAGTGGCATAGTCCTGTCTTTATCTTATAAGCATTGATTTAAACAGTCTGCGAAATTGTGTTTAAGGTTTCATTTTAAAATCATTGCTTAATTTATTAAGATGTCACATATCTTTAGAATTGCTCTTTTACTGTATACAAGGCAGCCATGATTATTATCATCGAAAAAATTTACCCGGTAGGGTAGAATCACCTGATTGTCTAAGTTCAATTTAGTCATTCTGCTTTGGTCTCATACGATTCCTTTCATTAAACTTAAATCTTCAATTCTTCAATTTAAGTTAATATTATTTCTTGAACAAAATGGCGGAGCTCATATCAGTTCCGTTAAAGAAACCTACTGATGTTGATGTCGTCCAACCTTTAAAAAATACCATTAACATAATCTATAGTACGTCGCAAAAGGCTCAAGACTATACTGAACAAGTGAATGAGTTAAGTAAACTTAGGAAGAATGCAGTTTGGAAAGCCTATGAAAAATACGAAAGTTCTTTGGAGGTTATATACAGGTATGTGTCATTCTTTGTTGGAAAAGAATTATTTATTTTTGAGCCTTGGCATCTAATGATAATTTGTAAATCTTTTATAGGCTATTTACACCCTTATTTGCTTCCTTAATTAATACAACATTTAGGCCCTGTAAAGTTGTAAAGACAGGGTTTCACAATCACAACCTATAACCTCTGGAGGGGTGAGACTTAGTAATATTAATAACTTCAAGATTGTGTGAAGCAATTTAACAACCCAACTTTCCAATGCATTAACTTAAAACATTCAGGTCAAATGGCCTTTCCCTGTCAAACCTCGTTTCTCTAGGCTACTTTGCCAAACCATGTAGCCTAGGCCTATCAATGTTGTTAATGTTTCCATGGATCAGCCAGCTCGTCACGAACGTCCTATTTTTCTTTGCAGCTCGTGGGGACGTACTTTTCTGACAATAAAAAATATAGTTTCCCAAAATCACCACCAGGGTCGTATAGAACAGGGCTTTGTCCCATCTCTTTTCTGCTAGATAGCGACACTTCTTTACCGACTGCAACCTGGGTAGTGCTGCTATCTATCAGAATCTTTTAGTACTATGTCCAAAGCCAGTTTTATTGCAGACCATTGCTATCCAGTATAACTACTGTTGTTTTTACTGCAATTAGGTAAATTAGTGGCAATGTTACGCAGCGGCGAGCGCTAGTTCAGCTCCTGGCGCCGTCCCGGCATCCAGCGCTCAGCAGCGAACGTGTTAATGTTTAAGTTACCGGTACGGTACCCTTTTTATGTGGAATAGGCCTAGGCCTAGTTGCTGCCTTTAACTTAGGCTAAGCTTAAATAAAAAAATTGCTAGGCCAACTGTCATTGATCATAACTTATTGCAGTAACTTAGGTACGGTAAGTTAATGAAGAAAATAAGTAACTTAAGCAATATTTTAACCACAGGATTTACTCCAAGCCTTTTGTACCGTCCATTCAGATAGGGTTATCCTCACCTTAATATGAAACAGGCTATATATACTGATAAACTATTAGAGGCGGCATTTGGTAGGTACGTAAACTACGACATTTGCTATCTGGGTTTTACTACCTGTTGTGTTACTAATTGAGCTACAATCACCATATTATACTCTAGGCAGGCCCTTGGTTTGCAAGTGACGTCACATTAACTTATGGGTCTGAAAAATATTTGCCGCCCCCCCCCCCCCCTTGGGTATGAATCATTTGAAAAAATACCCTAAGTTATTGCATTGATTCTGGCATTTGACAATCTTACACAATAACTTATCTGTGAAACCGTGATTATCTTCCACATTCCCGGAGAAATCATTGTCACTTTTGTTTGTGGCAAGACCGCTATTGAAACATCCTGAATTAAATGTAATCTTGCCTTTTCAGTAGTGATGTAAAATACCCGGGTATTTAAAACTCGGGGTAAATACCCTGGGTATTTACCCGGGTAAATACCCAAAATCCATAAATACCCGGGTATTTTGGGTATTTATGAAATTCATTTATATTTACCCCTAATGTTATTGTTATCATTACATGATAAATTAGGATGGTCTGTAACACCTTTTACAGTAACTTGAAGCGTTGCTAGTACCTTTTATTTAATGATTTAGCACAAAAAAAAAATAATAGGCCTACATAAAGTTTCTAAATAAGCATGGGGTTTCGTGTCTTAAATCGAGTAACATCAGTTAAAATTAACTTAATATAATACAGAAAAAAAATAGTATATTAAAAAAGGCTGTGGCTATTTTAATTTGTATCATTTTATAAATTTATAACCAATTAAATAAAAAATTATTTTAATTTATAAATATCCAGGAATTGTTGGGTATTTATGTTGCAATAAAAACAGTTGAACTTGCCAAGAATAGTTTTATAAGCAATAAATGATTGTGTATAACATTTTAGAATACTCCAAAAGAGTAAAACTCTTTATAATGTTATTGTTATTAAATATTTTTCAAATTACCTTGAAATGTTATTATGTACAAAGTTGAAAAAAACTTTTACAAGTTACAACCACTGTGCTGAAAAACTATAAAGAAGAACATGGCTTAATAAGATAAAGTAAAGGCAGAATAATAAAATAATTAAACTTTTCTGTGTTACCGTTTGGTTGGAAACAATAATATATTTGGATAAACCTACTAAAAAAATGTATCTCCTGTTTTTTGGTCTAACTTAATATAATTTTGAAAGATTTATTGTGCTATAGATTCAAATGTTTTGTATCACAAGATTATGAAATTAGTTTTTTTCATACCATTGCTACCAACAAAAGATCTAGAACAAAAATATTACTAAACCCTGCAGAGCATATTTTAAGGGATTTCCACTGGGCGACAGAGGCGCCGGACTTACCGGGGGGTTTGGGGGAATACCCCCATCAAAAAGGGGGTCCGAGGGTTCCCCCTGGAATTTTTGCATAAATTAAAGTGAAAATGACACATTTCTACGCATATTTTAATGAATTTTTCTATTATATTTGCTTGCAAATAGTCCATTTAATCTCACTTAATTACGTATTCTAGAATGTTGTAACAGGCCAAGGCAAACTTCATAGCCTAACCTCTTGGGCCAAAATCATAGCTCAATACCCAACTTTAAAATATTTACATAATGTCCTTTTTAAATTCCGATAAATTTAAAATGTGGATCATTAAAAAAAATATGCCGGCATCACTCATAGTCACTGGGCGACAAAATCTCAGGACTGGGTGACACTTGTGTCGCCCAGTTAACATGTTATTTTATGCCCTGAAACCCTGCCATCCTACAGATTGAATTTTAATTATTTCCTTAAGTTGTTTATAATTCTATTATAATTATAAATTCTAGGTAAAATTTTCCTTTCTTTCTAAATAATAATTATTGCTTTACAAGTTATTTTTCTTCACTTTCAATAAAATAAATTCATATATCATTGGAAAATAAAAAAAATCATAAATAGTCAGGACTAGTGCAACCATGCGACCAGGGTATTTATGCCGATTTATGCTTTATGCTCAGACCTGGGTATTTATGACGATTATACCGAGAAGTAAAATACTAGTAGTGACCATATGAAATTTTGTTTAACACATTTTATCATCATTTTACTATTCTCACAGGGTAATAATTGCAATAAAACATCTCAATCTTATCTAACTTTAATAAAAATTATAAATACCCAGTTTTTGGGTATTTACCCGGGCCTGGGGTAAATACCCGGGTAAAAACCCAATTTATATTTACCTACCCACTGGGTATTTACCCGGCCCACATCACTACTTTTCAGAGATATATTTTTCCCAAACATTTCCCAAAATGTTGGGACCCGTCTGACGTCCATCGCTAACACATAGACCTATGGTTGCAAATCATATTCCAAAATGATCAATCATGATCATCATGAACATCATTTGATGATGTCTGCTAAAACATGTCAGTAAACTTATTTATAAGTTACCGGTAAGCAAACTAATGCCATGTGAACCAGGCGATTGAACATAAAAAAACTAATTTGACAAAGAAAAACAAAACAACCATCAAGTACTGTAACATCATGCTGACAGTGGCTGTAATAATTTCGCATATGCACTGAACCCAACAATAAGATTAACCTTGTTTTCGAAGTTTATGATATGAGTTAACTTTTGCTTCAACTTGAAGAAACCATTTTTAACCTGTTCACCATTGTGTAGTTAAATTTTGTAACAATTGAAATTGTAACCGATATAGTTTCTAGGCCTACCCGTGGGTTTTAATGATTTTATCATAGCCTCCCTACTGCCTCTCCTACTCCACTTTGTACAAGGTTTGTGTCTTTAATTTGGATGGAGATTTTGCTGTTCATTCAAATTTACAGTGATCAGTTGAACTTTGTATTAAGCAAAGGTGGGACAAAGTTCTTCTGTTCCTATTCAATAAATTTCCCCCTACTTTATAGCCTCGATGATAATCTAAGTCATCCAGACTCAAAGTGAAAATTTGAAACTTAAATTTCTAAGATGGTGTCCAACCAAAAGTTTATTATAAATCACGACTTTGGCCATGATTACAAAACAAACAAGTGTTGTATAAATTACTATTTCAAAATACAATCAACAGCAATTAGTGCCGTTTTGATGTGTAAAGTAGGATTTCACAATTACCAGCAACTTATTAACTACGGTAATTTATCTTTAATCATTACAGCATTTATAGTATCTCATTCCCAAAAAACTCAAATTTAACAACCAAGTCATAACGGAGTCAGCCTTATATTTATACTTTGAAATAAGCCAGAATGAAGCACTTTTAATTTAGTCTATTTCTTTCATCAAAATAAGCGGACCACATCAACAGGGAAACATTCACAGCACCTTGACTCTGATTCTTTTTTCACCCTTATAAAAGATAATTTCAATTCCTGTGATGCATGTACCGGGTGTCCGAAAAAGAACTCCCTAGTTTTAAAAATACCTCACGATAGTATTAGTTTTTAAAAATGGATGAGTAATAATACTTTGGTGCTGTAGAATATTACTTGTAAGTTTTAGTTTTATAAGTTGGCAATAAGTTTGCTGCACCTTTTTGACCTTTAGCGTAGTTTTGATAATAACAAATAATAAAAAAATAATGATAAGAATGAGTAAAAATCACTTGGATATCTGCAGGGCTACAAATGGTTCGGATATTGAGGTGTACTAGTGTTAAAAAACTTTTATTTCATTACCTTTCATTTAATGAATCAGTCATTGTAACTTGTATATTGTACAATAAATAAATACATCTTTAAACTAGGGAGTTCTTTTTCGGACTATATTGAAAAGATTTTTTTTCTTCATTTTGACAAAATTTGTTTTATGTTGCTTTTATGCCTCCGTTTATGTTAACTTTTATTTAAACTGAGACCATCAATCTCTACGATGGATGCAGTCTATCTCTGATGACATTGACGTCTGCAAGATGAGATAAAATAAGATAAAATGTCTCAAAATTTAAAAATAACGATAATAATTAGGCTTACTAAATTTGCATACTGTTTGCTTTATGACTTGTAAGATAGGCCTATATTGAACTAATCATCTATGAGTCAAACATTTTCCTCTTGAGTTATTGGAGATTATCCCTGTCTAACTGTATATCATTTTGTTGGATAGAACAGACAGTCTTCTCAAATCATAAAAATTAATAAGTGTTAATTCGAGTTAGTTACTTAAACATTGCTTGATAAAGTTATTTGTAAGCAAACATAGCCTACAATTAAGGATTTTTATTAGGATAACAGGCTTATCCCTGAATGGGAAAGAGTCCATCCTGGCTAATGATTCGGGCCGGGTGAATACCAAGTTTGTAATTTATTTATAAATGAGTATTTGCCCCAAGCTTGGTAAATATCCAAAAAATTGGTTATTTATTAAAAGCATAAAAACTAGTTGTGTTTTGCATAGTTTATTAGATTTGTCATGTCAAAATAAGTTAAAAATTATGGTTATTTGTTGGTTGGGAGGGTATAATTATTTGTGATAAACGGTGAATTAAAAACTCAAGAAACCCGCAAAAATACCCATTCACTAAATAGTGGATGGTTATTATTTTTAAGACTTTACCTATGACAATAAATCGTCCCATATGGGTGAGAATAGTTAAAAATAGTAGTGGATAAAGTAAGGAACACAACTTTGACCTTCAATTTTAACTAGCTTGCTTATCACTTGTAGCACGGTGGAGACCTTAATTTACGGACAACCCTTGTACTAAAAGTCATGTGTAGCTTGTAGCCGAATAATCTTAATTACCTGGGTATTTTACTACTCTAATCCTGGCACAATAAACATTAATGCGCAACACTATGCAAAATTAGAATATTTCACTGATCGCATTTTCACGAACATTTCTTCAGATATGAGAATATAATCTTACAAAAATTTCTTGGAACCTAGGCTTTTGTGTCCTATATTACTTTACTAGCCTATCCTCATAATACCGAATTAGTTATTACCATAGCTGTTTTTTTTTCGTATGGTAAAAAGTTGACAACATAAAAATGTTTTTTTTAAATAAAGTTTTTAGGTTATCACTTTACTGCTAATATTCCTTGTTAAGTGTGCTTGAGGTTTCTTTTTCAAAAATCAGGATTGTTAAATAAATCATTGTTTCAAACATCCTTTTTATTTTTTTAACTATATCCCCAGGTTAACGGATGTACCAGGATTAATCTATTTAAGAATAAGTTTAGTGTAATTGTTACTTGTTAGACTAAAGGTCGATTCACACATATCAGTTACGACACGTCACAGTTCAGACGTATCAGTCATGTTACAGTCCCCAAAAATATTCTTTAATGGATTTTCTATTGCGATATCTACACTCATCCTGCGCAGTCAGTCGCTCTGTCAGTCAATTTCAGATTTCTTTCCATTGATATTTTTTTTATTGTTCGAACGCCTGACGGACGTGTTTGAGGTTAGAAAATAGTGTTTTTGTTATTAAAATGATTGTGTTTATGTTTTGAGTACTGTTTCTAACAATCAAAAAGATGGACGATGAAAATTTGATGGAATTTGGGGTTTTAATTTAAAAATTGTAACTGTAACATCACTGTTTCAAATATTAGAGACAGAAGACTGACTGGAAGTTGACTGAAGAACTGCAAATGCAACTGTGACTGGAATGTAACGTAACTGTGACTGGACTGATATGTGTGAATCGACCTTTAGTGATCATGTTGTATTTACACATGATTACACAAATTACAGGGAACAGATAGGATGGTTATGACAGTATCAGTGGGTTTTGTGTTTTATTCATTTTCTATGTTTTATATCTTAACAGACAAGTTACAGAGATATTTATTTATTGCAATATCAAGAAAGTTGTTTTTACTCTTTGTTTGTTTGTACTTCTATTCAGCATATATGTTATAAAGAAAACTGAGTAACAAAGTTAACTGCACTTATTCTTAGTTTTCCCAAAGTACTAGTTCAAAAACTACACATACCGGTATTTAAATTTTTTAAATGACTTCATAAATACTCTTTCTTTCTTTGTGTAAGGCTAGGATTATACTAGGACGCTGGCGTCTGGGAGGCCGGCGTCCGGGACGCTAGTGGGGCATTAAATCAAATGGGGGCGATTAGACTAGGGATGCCAGCGTCGGATGCTAAAAAAGCCATTGGACGCTCGATTTTGTGCCTCCTTGGGAACGGGGTTTTATGGGGTAAAGAGGAGGTTTTGTCATATTTCTCTCTAGGCAATTTTAATTAGCTTAAAAGCATATAATTAAGTATATTTAAGTGTTTTTGTACGGTTATTAGTTACGTATAAAATTCAAATAAGTGTAAATTTAAAATTCCCATGTTATTCTTATAGAAAATATTTTTAACTGTTGGAATTTACTTGTGTATGGATATATTTTGATCAAACTTGGCCAATTTGTTTCATACTAAGCTATTAATATTTTACTAAAAACACACAATATTAGCCTCCTTAAAGCAGCAAATCTGGGTACTCGTTAAACCTAATGTTATTTAAATAGATATAAACAAAAAGTGACAAAACATTGAAATAAAATGGCCGTCCGAGAGGCTAGCATCCCAACACAAATCACGTCATTTTAGGCTCGACTTGGGACGCTAGCCTCTCGGACGCCAGCATCCCGGACGCCAGCGTCCTAGTATAATCCTAGCCTAATAGTTTTCATTCTCCTCTGTCCTACTTGTTAGGCTAACTGAAGGAACAGCTGGTTCTAGATTTTCTAATTGACTATTGTATCATTTCTAGACTTTTTATAGCTTTGATCATTCGTTTGATCTTGTTACAGCTATTACGATCAACTGATTGCCCTAGAAAGTAAAATACCACCAGGAGAACTCCAAATTCCATTCAAATGGAAGGATGCCTTCAGTAAAGGATCTGGATTGTTTGGTGGCAGGACAAGCCTCAGTAAGTATTTAAGGCATATGGAACAAGTAATGCGGTTGATGGTTGTTTTATTTTGGTTTTACTATTGTAATGTAAAATTTTGTGTATTTAACAAGATATAAGATGAAATAAAATAAGTCTTTAAAATGATAAAAAGTTTTTAAATAATAATACGGTGCGAAACTAAACAGGTTGATTTTCTCTTTTCCTTTATCAAAACAACTGCTAATGCCAATAATGGAAAGATAATTCTTTTTAGCAACCACTGCAAGCCAATCTTCAGGAGTCTTAATCCTCACCATCTTCAGTCAGTAATAACGTGCACAATGGAATCCCACCACTCCACAACCTTTGTAACAGGGACTAGCTCCACTTACCTTACTGCAGGCTGACCAAAACACAAGACTTGTTTCTGGATTAGGGCTCTGGAGATGTTCAACGATCTCCCGCAAAGTTTTAAGACGTGCGATTTCCAAGAATGTGTGAAAGCTTGGCTTCTCAATTGGCTGTTGTATTCGGTCGATGATTACTTCTATGCATTGGACCAAACCTAGGCTTAACACCATCTTGCATTAATAGTGTGTTAATAGTATTTTTAGTTTTTGACACATTCTATCCAGACATTCAGGTCATCGACGTTGCAGGAGGTAAAACAGTGACTTCTAGATAGAAGCGTAAAACAAATATTTTAGTGGAAACACCGTGAAAACTCTGTTAATTTCATTTAGTCTGTTAAACTATTCTATTGCCTTATCGTTCACATTTTTTATAAATTTCATTATAATATCAAACCACTTTTAGTCAGTTTTCCATAAGGAAATAAGCTATTAATGTAGGTCTCATGGTAAGACTTAGACCTCGGGACCAATATTTTGATAAATACCGGTATATGTATACATTACATATGCGTGTGTGTCGATACGTTACCACGATAACTCAAATAAAAATCTTCCGATTTTAATTATATTTGGTACTAAATTTTAAACCTACGATTATTCAAACAAATTTGTGGACTAGTATGCTTATATTAGTATGATTAGGGGGCTTTATGGCGTTAACATGGGGTTTTTCCATTTTTCAGACTCGAAACACAAAATTGACGATTTCTTTTCAAACCATTTTGTAGAGTTGAAAAAAAATATTGTATATTGAGGCGTTACTGTAGGCCTATGCTTAATGGCAACAGAGGAAATAAAAAAACTGAAAATTTAAAATTCCCATCTTCTTCTTAAGTAAACTTTTGTAGTTTGCTTGTTTATGAATGTATTCATATCAAATTTGGCAAATTTATTTATTTCATCTTAAGCTATTAACATTTCACTAAAACACTAACTTGTTATTACATTCCCAGTTGTATCAAGCATGAGTACTCACTAAACTTAATGTTATTTAAATCGGAAATAAATCTGACATTGTTAGAAAATATTTTATTGATAATCCAATTAGGCAAGTGGACATTCTCTAAGGCTGCAGTTTTGCTGTGACGGGGTTATTTCAACTTGTTTGTTATCCATACGCCCTACAATATTCCTAATGTTTCAGCCATATCCCAGCTTGGCTATGAGCGAGTTTGTGTGTTATTCAACATCGCAGCCTTGCAGAGTTCCGTTGCTGCCTCTCAGAGTATGGATAGTGACGAAGGACTCAAACTGGCCGCCAAACTTTTCCAGGTAACTTAATAATCTACTGTACTCTGTTAAATCAAATAAATATGATGGAGTATACTAACCAGTATAAAACTCATTTTAAAATCTGGAAACAAAACTTATAATATATTATGTGTATTTCTCACAATTGCCATTTGGTAATAAATAATGGTTTAAATACCTTATACTGTCAAAAGTGATCCTTTGTAGTCTATGTAGGCTACTGCAGTTTCATTCCCGGGGGAACTTCATCAGGCTTGTAATGACATCAAAACTTCATTCCATAGGAAGTCGTCATGGTAAAAATCCATCAAGGTCATATATACATAAAACACGGACGAACACACGAACATAACACATAAACATTACGAAACACGGTACCGGGAAGCACGTTACGCACGGAGGGCAGGTCTAGACTCAGGAATGAAACTGCAGTAGCCTACATAGACTACAAAGGATCACTTTAGACAGTATAAGGTATTTAAACCATTATTTATTACTTTACCAGTGATCCGGAGGCTAACAACATGAAGGCATTTGGTATCTGGATCTGGGATAGCTCTCCTAAATTTACAAAAAAGCAATACAAATGTTTGGCAAATTTTCTTTTAGAACCTTTTGTAAAAAGATGTTTAAAAAAGTTCAAGTTCTTAATTTTATGATTACTACATTTTGGAAAGAGCATGCTGGGTACACCTTTCCACTTTTAAAGAGACCCAAACAATATTTACTACAATATCAGAAATACAAATTTGATTAACCCTGTAACTCACAATTTACAAATATTCCAGTTATCACCATAATACATTGGTCCAAAAATCTTAAATAACTTAGCCTACCAAAACATAGCCTATAATTATGCCTATGCTAGAAAATCCTTTAATGATTAGACTTTCCCTATAAAAAGTGGCTCAAGGTTATATTTTTTTTATTGGCAGATTATTTAGATGGGCTGCTGTAATTGGGTATGAATAAACCTAACCACTCCAGCTAGCTTAATTTTTAAGCAGGGTATTTTTCCCCTCTATATTTGTGGTTTAGTTTTTTTTAGGTAAAAACTTATGTAGGCCTAACTTATTTTTAAGTGTCTTAGATTTAACCATTGACAATATTTCCTGTCATTTATACAATGTAGGCTACTGTTAAAGTGTTAAGCAAATCATTAATAAATATAAGATCTGTCATAAGAGCAACAAAGTAACTTAACAAAAGTAGCTGTCCTACCTGACATTTATTGCAACCTGGGGTTAAGCTTAGAACTTTAGGCTTTGGATCTACAAAGGCCTCGTTCTCGTTTATCTCGTCTTCAGTTACCACCTTTTGTTTTATTCCACACTATCTGTGGATTATCAAGTATAATAGTGTGGAGATTGAATGCTGTTTCTGTTTAGTATACATTGTAGTAAATGTGTTAAGGCAACCAGTTTTTCCGCCCTGGACTGTTGTGGAACGATACATGTCAACCTTTAGGCTGATGCACTTAACAGTACTTTTCCTTTATTTTTGTGCGCTGTATACTAGGCTACCATATGTTGAAAAAGTTTTTTTTTATTTTTGTCAAGAAATCTTTATTATTTTTTCTATACAATGTACAAACACAGATACATTTTACACACAAAAAACAATAACCAGCTTAGGTTTAAAACCTATGTCGGTGGATTTACTTCACAATTGGCAACTCCTCATACCTGTAGGCCTATATCGTATATCTCTGCGCTACTTCTAACAGTTTAGACTCATTGTATTCTGAATCCTTTGACGGAGTAACGTGCAGCACTTTATCTTACATTTAACTAATTCAGTATTGATGTTTTAACTACCTTGTAAAATTTGTATGTTTTTATGACTTAAAAGTTGTTGAGTTTAGTGTACTTTCACATGCCACCCACAGGTGTTAGTTCACAAAAAAAACATGTTTTACAAGAATTCCAATTTTTGTGTTCTTAAGATTAGTAAATACCTAAAAAGAATAGTCGATGAATAATCCCTGTGGTAACGGATGAAATATTTGATCCAAATTTCATCAACTAAAAAGATAGCTTCTAAAGAAGAAGCGAAACGGAATTATTTAAACGTCTACATTAAGTAGCCTGTCACTTATTTGTTTCCTTGTTCCAGCAATCGGCAGGTATATTTAGCCACCTTAAGGGAAATGTTATGGCAGCACTGCAACAAGACCCGACTCCCGACCTTAACCCCGACACATTGGCAGCACTGTCTTCTCTCATGTTGGCTCAGGCTCAGGAAATCTTTGTGCACAAGGCTATTCACGGTGAGTTTGTAACAAACCTAAACCCCAATTAATCTATCATGTCATTTTTGTGTTGTCACAAAATTAGAGGTTTTGTTATTATTTAATGTATAGGGAAATCAAAATAGTGTTAAAATAACAAACTATATTAATATAATTAGGGATGGACGAGATTGGATTTTTAGTTCGAGACGAGACGAGACGAGATTTTTTATTTCTCATAAAATTTCGAGACGAGATCGAGATGGGATTTCCCTTCTCATACACAACGGGAAATGCACGTTCAAAATTTTTACCTGATTTTGTAACATTGTTAGATGACTGTTTAAATACAAAAATAATGATAATAGGCAAGAATATTTACAATCTTTTATTAAAAAAACATCAGCATAACATTTTTTTATTAATCACGCCTAACTTATTAAAAATGCCTACGATTAGGAAACATAGTGATATCAGTTAGGATAGAGTTCAACTTATCATAAAATAAAAGCAATATTAATTTTTATAAAATAGTTACTTGTTTTGACTTTTTATAGTAATAAAACATTCCTCACACTGCTTACACTTAACAAAACTTCTCAAATGTTATTAAAGTAATATTATTAAAATAATTAAAGTAATATTTACATTTAAAGAATTAATTAAATAAGAACGCCTTCGCAAAGGAAACGCAACTACAACACGCTCCTGTATTGCGGGTATTGCATTGACTTTCTGCAGGCGTTTTTAATTTTTTTTTTTTTTTTTATTCTCGTCTCGATAAAAATCTCGGCCAAAAAGAAATCTCGTCTCGTGTAACGAGATTTAAAATTTCCGAAAATTTCCCGAAATTTCGAGACTTGACCATCCCTAAATATAATATAACTAAATTAACCTCCATAACTATAAGATCGACTGTTAGAAAGGTGTCAAAAATCGACTTTGGCAAGTACTGTATATGTTTTAAAATCATACTTAGCCTAATGGTGAATATACTTTTGCACCTACATTATTTATTATTGAAAATGTGTTGATCATCTTTCTGGCCTGAAGACTCTCTTCCAACTCAAACCATAATGGTTAAAAAATTCTGTCAGTGGCACTGAAATATTGTAACTTTTTTGGATAGTGTAAAGTAGGCTATTTTGTGTTTGATATGCCAGATGTACTCTTTTCCATTCAGGTCCTCCACCTTAAACAAAATTACATTTTGTTTGTTGTTTTGATTAGTTTAAAATCCACTTTAAGATTTTAGAGACAAATAATTTTGTAAACACTTTTTTAAAGAATTCCAGCCTGTATGCAGCATTAAAAATATTTTAAAGCATTTTCTTTTCAAATCGATTAAGGGGTTGAGCCGTTTCATCGACCCCTAGAACAAGATACATGTTTGCCCATCCTAAGAAAATGATGTGCAAGTGACCTTGATGATTTTGTGTAGAATTTTCGTCCTCGGTTGTCAAACTTGAGGAGCTTGAGTCACTTCAGACCTTGGTAATGAAGTATAGTTTGTTCTATATATCTTTCTTTTACTTGCAGATAATTTAAAGGATGCTCTAACAGCAAAGCTAGCTAACCAAGCTGAAGAATTGTATGCAGATGCACTTAAACTTCTCCAGAAAGAAAATGTCCGTCCTCTTTGGGATAAGGAGTGGATACCAATCGTAAGTTTTATATTTTGTAAGCACTTAAACATTGAAATGGAGAATCAGTGATTTGTTTCGAACATCCAATGCTCATATGGAGTACAAAATGTTTAAATGATTTATTTTCATCGGAGGTCAAAACATAAAGAAGATTTGTTAAATAACATGTAGGCCCACTAAAGTTTGTAACGTTTAAAGAGAGTTTGTTTGCAATGATTAGTAGACACATGCAATTACGATTATAGAGGAGAATTTATCTGACGCTTGCTTAAAACAGACCTGTCAAACCATTACATGTCCAGTTAAATTAATTGAGAGTACAGACAAGACTGGAAAAAGGTGTTGTCTCAATGTACCACAAATAATCAGGAAGCGATTGATTGGTTCTCGATTGTTAATGGAGGGTTGGATAGCCAAACTTGGGATAATGGAGACTCTACTGAATTATGAAATAGTTTCAGCAAATTTCTCATGTAGGGATAAGCTATTACCTTGGATCTCATGGTAAGACCTAGTCCTGCTTTACTTTTTGATGTCCCCAAAGTCCATTCTTCAAATTCATAATATATATTTATATGTCTGACCTTTAGCACGCTAACTTGTGTACAAATCATCCGATTGTGGTGAAATTTTATACAAATGTGTACACCTACAGTTCTTTGAACGAGTTCACGAACCAGCATGATCAGACTATTGAAAAGGGGTTTTATGGAGTGAAAATATGTTTTGCCCATTTTTTACACTCAAAACATACAGTAACATTTCGCAATTAATTTTCAAACGATTTTGTAGGGCTAGTAAAATAAAATTACACAGTATCTTGGAAATGGTGTTGTATGCCAAATGGTTATGGAGAGAATTTTAAAAAGCTGTAAATTGAAAATCCTTATTTTATTCTTATGGAGAATAAATAAGTTAATCAAAATTGTTGCAGTTTGCTACAAAAATATTGTGTTTTTGTATTTTTATTTTTTACCTTTTAGGTGGCAGGTAAACAAGCCATGTTTCATGGAGTGGCAGAGTTCTTTCAAAGTTTAGTATGTAAATCCAACAAAGCTGTGGGAGAGGAAATTGCCAGATTGCAGGTACAAGTTTAGTTAAGTTTTGTTATAAAATATATTAACTTCTTCGTAATAACTTTACTCTCAGCTTTTTAGAATAATATTATGCCAGAGAGAAAAAAAATGGAAGTAGACTTTTGTTTTAAAATGATTTTGTATTTGTGCCTTGCTCGAGTCAATGTTTCCAATGCAAGAATTATCATGCATCCCACAACTTTCCAAATTCTTACTAATAAATTGTTAAGTTTTATTTTAGGGTTTCACGAAAATCCTGGGAGTCAGCACAGTGGTACATTTATATAATGCACTGGCTGAGTTTTTGTCTGAGACAAATATAGCTAAATACATGGTTACACATTCCTCTAAAATACTTATGGAGACTGGAGTGGTAGATTTTGATATAAGATGGAGCCTACAGTTCTTCACGGGTTTT
Source organism: Macrosteles quadrilineatus (assembly GCF_028750875.1). Classification (NCBI taxonomy): domain Eukaryota; kingdom Metazoa; phylum Arthropoda; class Insecta; order Hemiptera; family Cicadellidae; genus Macrosteles; species Macrosteles quadrilineatus. Next base: position 69,486,532 of record NW_026542600.1, on the reverse strand, counting down.
ATTCTTGTCTAAGAGTGTGAAATGGTTTCAGAGTGCCATAGAATATCTGAAAGCTGCTCAAACTCGATCTGGCAAACCCGGCGTCACCGCAGATATTATTGCCAAGGCTGAACGTCATCTCAAAGAAGCTCTCAAGGATAACGATTTTATCTACCATGAAAGAATCCCAGATGCCAAGTCTCTGACTCCTATTGGACGAGCGCCTTTGGCTAAAGCTCAATCAGTGCCACCTAAACTCTCCAGCAACTTCAAAGGTATACTGTCCAACTTTGGCAAAGATCAAATAAGGACAAAAATACTTCTGGTTACATTCAACTATGGACTAATTTTAAGAAGTCTGTATTCAACTTAACAATTTTCTGAGGAATAACATATCAAATTAATGCTTAGCAGATTGTCAATCCATGCCAACCCAACATATCTTAATCCAATTTGAACTTATGTTTGTCTAGGTAATTGATTTTAATTTTATTCTAATTTAATTGTGATAGGCCTACTAAATTTTTAATGTAACAAAAATGTTTACTAACAGTTAGCAAATTTCAAAGTTTTACTAGGCTACTACTTCTGTCATTTTGCATGAATAAAAGATAGGTTGGGAGTTACATCCTAAAATTTGTAATAACTCAGGTATGTCCTAATTAACAACATATTAATATCTCCAGCCCCTCTCAATCCATTGGTAATCTAGTTTAAAACTGGTCAGTACCTCAATTCAATCAAGACCCATTTGTGTGTAAATAACCATCTGAAACTTTGTTAAAATCACACATTGCAACACTTGGCAAAGAGATTTCTATTGTGTTTGATGTTATGCAGACTTGTTTGAGCAGCTGGTCCCGATGGCTGTCCACCAAGCTCTGACAGCTTATGAGAATCACAAGAGTGAACTGGTCAATAGTGAGGTAGCCAAGCTGCGAGATGCTACTCAACTGCTCAACAGGTAAACAAAGGTCCATTCTTGTACAAAAACTAAACATAAAAATAAGCTAACTTTATAAATAAGCTAAAGGTCAGATGACGGGTGTAACCTCCAAGTTTGTTTTGCCTTTTGCAATAATAGTTTGGCGGGTGTAAATGGTCTAAGTTACTGTTTAGGCCTACCTCTGATGCTTTGTACCAAGATCTCTTAAGTCATTCATTTTTATTTTATAAATTTTGATCACATAACCTGCTCGTCCATGAAGGGTTAATGTTCAATCAAGCGGAGGTTACATACATTATGTCAAATAAGTAAAATATTTTGAATTCCATTTGTTATATGTTAAGTTTGCTTTTAATGTTCAAACAATTTGGAATGAGTTAGTTTTTAGATAGCTATGATATTTGGTGTTTATGTAGAACATGATGGGTCGGTACTTCATGTCAAATGTCGGTTTCGCCGGTTCTTGACTAAAGAACCGGACTGAGAACCGATGGTGAAATGTCTACCGGAACCCGTCGCCGATAATGCCAGAAAATTACATATATTGCCGCGTTCGCGCAAGATGACGATGACGTTTCTGTGACCGCGGGAGTTCATGATGTTGTCTACGCAGCCACGGGAGATGTCCATGATTTTGTCGCGATCGCGGGAGACGATGATGAAGTCTGTGAGTGATGCTCATGATTTATGACCAACCCATACTAATGCAAAATAATGTAATATTGAAATATGGATAGGTATTTTTTTTTATAATAAAAAATTAAGTAACCTATCCTAAAATATTAAAATAAGGTACCGAAGGTACCGGAAACGAGAATTTTTAATTGATTTTGGCTAGGAAGTGGTACCGGTACCGACTTTGAAAAAGTGGTACCGACCCATCACTACCATATACATAATTGATGAAAAATCACTACAATTTCTCTTCAATCAAAACTTTATCAGCCACCAGTAGTGAAATAAAACATTTGGAATGTTTAGTGTTTTGGCCTCCTTGAACCTACCTGCTGCTCTGGAGGATACTAGTGGCCAAGAGCTTCCACCCTCCTTGGTGTCCAAGGCCTCTGCTGTACAAGAGAGAGGCGGCATCACAGCCATTAACAACATGTTAAGGGAACTGCCTGACCTACTTACCCGCAACAGAGAAATACTTGACGAGGTACCAACATAAACTACTGCTCCACATAGCACTAACTAGGCCTCTCAGCCTGCTTACAGTTCCTCTTACAGTAAAACCTCTGTTACCTGTCCTTCTTTTACTGGTCCTCAGTTTATCCGCCGACTTCTCAGAGGCAATATAAAAACATATTAAGTCTCACAGACGTGTAGTTGCTCATACTAGTTTTCGCTAGGGGTCTGCAGGTCCCCAAATTTTTCAGGTCGAGTCGGGCCCAGCGGAAGACCCGAGAGACTGGATGGGGTCAGAGATTAGTTCGTCATTGCCATGTTATTCTTATGGAGAATAAATAAACTGTTGTGGTTTGCTTGCTTATGGATATATTTTAATCAAATTTGGCAATTGCTTGCAGTCTTGAAGCCACTTCAACAGGCCCTAAAATTATGATACGTTAATTGATTCGTTTAAGATCTTTTTATATTAATTTCCATCAAAACTTGTTGTAATTTAGCTATTTAGTTATTTCAACAGTTATGAAAATGGGAAAGTATGTTTTGATACAAAAAAAATATTTTCTTCTTTCTTGCAGTTGAGGCAATTCCCAAGCTGTAAATAAGATATGAAAATGAAATAATATACATAAATACAATCTTTTTTTTATATTTTATTATCAAGCAATATTATAAACACAGATAGAAGTTTTTTTACATTTTGCTTTGTTAATTTTTTAGTTGAGCTAGTAGGCCTGACTCTAACCTCTAAATAGTTGGTTGATTATTTCCAGTGAGATTAAGGACAATACAGTATTTGTTTTGTTTGGTCAAAAAACAACGATCAAGATAGTTTGGGAGAAAATTGCAGGCTATTCTTAAGGCCTAGTGGGTTTTAAGGCCTAATAATCTTTAAAGAAAATGTATGGTGAGTAGTTTTTACTTCCATCTTAATTTAACAGTTGTTAATAGAATTCGATTTCACAGTATTATTATGTTAACTACTTCGCCACTTTTTCCTATTAATACATTTTTTTTTGTTTTTATAAACATATCCATGTCGATTTAAAAATTCCAATGACATCCCATGAGTCTAATGACAAATTTTTTTGGAGGATAGTCAGGCTAAAGGGTGTGTAAATGCTATTTCAGACTGAGAGAATGCTGAATGATGAGAAGCAGTCCGATGACCAGCTACGGGACCAATTCAAAGACAAGTGGAACCGAATACCCTCGTCTCGTCTAACAGAAACATTCAGAACAAACATGGAGAAGTATAGGACAATCCTCAACAATGCAGCACAAGCCGACAAGGTAATTCTTGGTTTTAGCGAATTTCCCATATAGGGAACCAGCTACTCCTGTAGGTTACATTAAACCATGGGTCTCCAACCTACGCCACATCCGGCCCACAAACAGATTTTATCCGGCCCACGAACAGATCTTATCCGGCCCTTGAAGGCCTACTAGGAAATAATAATTTTTATATAATTTGTATAGTCAAAGTTGCGGCAACACCCGTAAGTAAATGTTTCAGTCTCAGTGATATCATGATCGTCCTTCACATTGGCGATATCGAGTCGTCGGGGCAACACTCGTAAGTAAATGCTGCTGTCTCGGTAATAACTTAATGTGATCGTCATTCGCGATTGCGGCAACACTCGTAGGTAAATGTTACGGTCTCAGCGGTACCGTGATCATCACTCATGGTCGTGGCAATAGGCCTACCCGTAAGTAAATGATGCGGTCTCGGCAATGCCGTGATTGTCACTCACGGTCACGGTAATACCTGTTAATAAATGTTGCGGTCTCGACAATCCCGATTGCACTGTAAACATCTCTTGTTGTATCAGTAAAATTTCTGTGATGGATGATCTTTAGTGATCGTGATTTACTTATGATGTTAAGTAACGAAAAGAGAACCAATGGAACGCCGTCAATAAATTTATATTTATTGGCTGTTGGTGATCATTGTAGTTCTTGGACCATATCGAATTCAAGTAGGCTACAATTTTCGGTGTCCAGGTTGGCTGGATACCCAGATCCCCTGTTGGAATGTGTGTATAGTACACCTCTCTCACATTTTCCATGTTTTTTCCAATAAGATAAAATTAGCTGTAAGTATGTGCCTAGTGATCGGGCTATCTTAATACAGATCTTCCAAGCTAAAGATCCTTTGAGTTGAAAACAATCCTATGGATCAGGACATCAACTTTAACCCTGATTTGGCTGACCTTAAAGTGGCAAATATACAAAATTCTCCTTAAAAATTGCTGTTAATGTTAGCTTTACACTCCTTGTAAATGATTCTTGTCCCGGGATCCCGGCCGATTTTTTATACCTAGAAATCCCGGGATTGGTGACTTTTAATCCCGGGATTAACGGGATTGAAAAACCTATGTTTATACTGATGTTTTTGTGAATTTGAGAACTTTTTACTTGAGGAAACCTAACAAAAATAGTCCAATAACACTTGAAACACATATACTCTTTATTTTAGGACGATTATACAAAATGGTATAAGTAGGCCTAATGATCTTTTTGATTGGAAAATTTAATTATCATTAAACTCAATAGGCGAACGAATGTAGGCCTAAATATATGTTTCAGTTTTTAGACGATTTGGATTTACTTTCTGTAAATGCTATTACATTAGTTAGAACTTAATTACAGTAGGCCTACAAGTTATTTCGAGTTTTACTGTTGACATTAAACGTAAACTACGCAATTTGTGTTCGTGTAGCAAACATAACATTGCAATCGGAAATTTTAGTATTATTTTCATTGATGCCATAAAATATAACTATTGACACACGATTATAATCTCATTACAGTGTTAAGATTGCTTATATTTAGGGTCTATAGCAGTGTTTCCCAACCTTTTTCCGTTCAGGGCACACTAACTAGAACAAGTTTGGAGTCACGGCACACTTGTCTACAAAATATCGTTGGTTAAAATTACATTTAGTAAGTGCATACAATTTTTTTTTTATTACATCTTACTCCGTATAACCTATTTTTTACTAGTAAATATATGTATGTATATAATATAAAGGTGGGTTTACCAAGGTAAAAAATATAAAACTCACATTTGTTATCCAACATATGTACATTATTTAGTGTTTATTAAGTGAGAAGTTATAATAAGTTAATAATAAAACATTGAGCTTGATTAAAATGTTGTATGAATTTACCAATAATGAGTGAGAAATATTAAATAAACCCTGGTTTCAGTTCTAGTGGGAAACTTGTGCTTGACGTTTGTTTGGGTACAGTTTCTTAACTGGGCTATGCTAATATTGATTGAAACTATTGATTCGATAAGTAAACCTTCATGCGATTTTTCACTATCAGCAAGTTTGGTTGGTTAGGTTAGGTTATGATAGTTTAATTTAATAATAGATATATTTAAAAATATTGATTATTTATCAATATTTTCAATTCGATAGTTTCAATCGATATTAGCATAGCCCAGTTAAGAAACTGTACCCGTTTGTTTATTAAAAGTTTCTTTCTTGATCAAAAATTTTTTAACTACTTAAAATTTTGCGGCACACCTACAGAGGCCTACTGGCACACCAGTGTGCCGCGGCACACTGGTTGGGAAATACTGGTCTATAGCTTTATCTTCGTATGTGGTTATTAGTGTGGTGATTAAATTTCTTACAATCTAAAATTACGTTTTTCATATGCACGCTACTACATAAGCAGATGGTTTATTGTTTTACATTATCTTATATTGGTTTATTGCTGTCAGTCAAAATAACCTTTTAACGCTGCTACTCATGATTCTTCCCATTTTATCTTTTTCTCTTAGCTATCTTTAATCAATCTATTAGCGTAACGTATCTAGGCTACGTGCGAGTGCGGTTGCTCGTGATTTTTTTTAAAATGTATTTGTTATATTCTAGAGTGACATATCAACATTTATACACTGTAAATAAGAAATACGGGCGATGAAAGTTTGGCGTGGTAATATTTATTTACTTAGAAAACGGAAACATTGTGCAGTGTAACACTGGTAAGGCCAGTTTAAAACATTAAAGTACTCAACGAGGAGACTTAATTTAAATGGACTCGCTCATTTAAAATGGCTAAAAAGTAAAAAATCATAATATTATATAATCCCGGGATCGGCTGAGACGAATCCCGAAATCCCGGGATTGGATTGAAGGCCCGGGATTGAGACCCCTATTCTTGTCATCATTACAATTAAATGTTCAATCAAGTAAACTTAGTAGTGCATCGCAAATATTTGGTGTTGTGTAATCCTGTGTTTTCATCAGTCCTACGTAGGGATGGACGAGATTGGATTTTTAGTTCGAGACGAGATTTTTTATTTCTCATAAAATTTCGAGACGAGATTTCTCTTCTCATACACAACGGGAAATGCACGTTCGAAATTTTTACCTGATTTTGTAACATTGTTAGATGACTGTTTAAATACTAAAATAATGATAATAGGCAAGAATATTTACAATCTTTCATTAAATAACATCAGCATAACATTTTTTTATTAATCACGCCTAACTTATTAAAAATGCCTACGATTAGGAAACATGGTGATATCAGTTAGGATAGAGTTCAACTTATCCTAAAATAAAATAAATCATAAAATAAAAGCAATATTAATTTGTATAAAATAGTTACTTGTTTTGACTTTTTTATAGTAATAAAACATTCCTCACACTGCTTACACTTAACAAAACTTCTCAAATGTTATTAAAGTAATATTATTAAAATAATGAAAGTAATATTTACATTAAAAGAATTAAAGTAATATTTACATTAAAAGAATTAAAGTAATATTTACATTAAAAGAATTAATTAAATAAGAACGCCTTCGAAAAGGAAACGCAACTACAACACGCTCCTGTATTGCGGGTATTGCATTGACTTTCTGCAGGCGTTTTTTAATTAATTTTTTTTTTTTTTTTTTATTCTCGTCTCGATAAAAATCTTGTCCAAAAAGTAATCTCGTCTCGTGTAACGAGATTTAAAATTTCCCGAAATTTCGAGACTTGACCATCCCTAGTCCTACGTAAAAACTTCTATTTTAGAACAAATACTAATGCCATGGTAAATATACTGTAAAATTAATTTATATTAACATTGTTATGAATTTTAATAAACATAAGCCTACTTATGTTATGACAAAGTATAAATATGACATACACAGTTTATATATCCATAAATAAGTTAACACGTTCGCGGCGGCACGTCAAATGGCGGGCGTATACCAGGTGTGGCGCAGCCCTCAGCATCGAACAAACCCAATTGCCGCGTGTGATTGGCTTTCCAATTTCGGTCTGACAAATAGCAAATAACGTGCGAGGATGTCTTGCTTTACAACGAGAGTCGACGTAGTTCGCTAAACACCAACAGATAGCAGCACTGCTTGTAACGTAGCCGGTCCCATTGGAATTGTATTGCCAAATGGAGGGAAAAAGACGGGACAAAAAGTAGAATTTTGAGATTGCCAGACGGGGATTTTACAGGGAAAGTTACTACCAACCTACACCACAACAAAATACAGTATACTATTGAGCAGTGCTGTGCAAGGTTTCAAGTTTCTAGCTCTAATCCTGGCTTAAAAATAAATCATTTCGTACTGCATTGCAGCTTGGGAGCGATCGCACCCACCAGGATGGCATTAGGGTTCCGAATGGGAGCGATTGCTCCCATGCCGCCGCGAACGTGTTAATTAGGCCTATATGAGGTAGGTAAGTTATTTTGTTTGGTCACAGTATCAATTCGCACGAAAACGTACAGAATTTTAGTTAGTCAAAAGGTTTTATAGCAACAACAAATCAGGAAGAATGTTCAAACTTAATTGCTGAGCTCTTAATTAGAAAATTACCTCTTTGTGGGTTATTTGGAGGTGGGGCCCTCCTTCCACCAAAAATTGTCAATGTGGCCCTTGTGTAAAAAAGGTTGGAGACCCCTGCATTAAACTATGAACTAATTTTAAGAAATCTGTATTCAACTTTGATTGAAAATTTTCTGAGGAATAACTTGCTAAATAAATGCTTAGCAGATTGTTCTCTTTTGTCAAGCTTGAATAAGCTATTTCCATAGGTTTCCTGATAAGACTTGGACCCAGGACCGATTTAATTTTTGTTTTGATGTCCCCAGAGGCCAAAAACACCATCCATTCAAATTCATATATATATATATATTTTAGTTTAGGTGTTCACGTAATAGGGCCGCTGATATATTAAATTATAGTAGTAAATAAAGCCCAACTGAGCACCCTGAACTAATTATTATATTTTTCGGACATGAGTCCATTTTCAAACTTCAAATAACAGTAAATACTTAAACTTTGTTTACATTGTTTGTTTGTGTATAAATATAATTTAGATTGTACAGATCATATAACTAAACAGGATTTGGAAAACTTTTTCGATCCTGATTACGAAGAAAACCTAAAAAAGCCAATTCATATTTTAAATAGCCAAATTCCTTCAAATAATTTAACAAGTCTTTTAGTGTCTTTATTTAATTGTGCTATCATTTGAACAAATTTTAGTATTAAATAATCAGTAACAAAAGAGTTTTCCACATCCTGTCTAGTTTTAACAATGATCTGTATAATCTAAATTATATTTATACACAAACAAACAATGTAAGCAAAGGTTAAGTACCTGTATTTATTAATATTTGAAGTTAAAAAATTAGTTTTTCTTGTTTTTGAGCATCAAAACATAAAATTTCCCAGTTTCTCTCTAGACCAATTTGAAGAGCTTAAAAAACAAATAATTTAGTTTATTTAAGTGTTTTTGTTATTAGTTACGGAAAAAATTTTAAAAAAATTAAAGTGTAAATTTAAAATTCCTGTGTTATTCCTACGGAGAATAAGTTAACTGTTGTTGTAGTTGGCTTGTTTATGGATATATTTTGATCAAACTTGGCAAATCTATTTATTTTATACGAAGCTATTAATTTTTTTTCAAAAACACTTAACTATCCTCCCTGTAGCAGCAAACCTAGGTACTCGTTAAACCTAATGTTTTTGAAATAGATTTAATTAAAAATCAAATCAGGCAAATGGGAATTCGCTTAGTCTGCCTGCAGGTTTGCTGCGGCGGGGTATTTTAGGTTTTCTTGGATATATTTTTGGAAATGGTAGGTCTCAACAGCACTGGCATTTAAGATAAAATTATAACTTTGTCTACGTTTCAGACGGTGAGGGACAAGTACGAGGCGCACAAGCGAGGCATGGAGCTGCTAAGTGAGGGGCCAGCAGTGATGGCTGCGTCTGTGCCTCATGCAGGAGGTGCCTCGCCTACCAATAGCAACTCTTCATCTGCAGGTCGTCTCCGTCTGCTAATGGACCAGGTATGATAACAACCGGCCTGTTGGTCAACCTTAGTTATCCAATATAAAATTTACTAATATTTTTGATTATTCACTAGAAAGCCAGCTAACTTTTTAGGTTATCTGTAGTTAACGTTTTCTTAGTTAAATCAGTAAATCAGTGCATTCACTGTAACCTCTATTATTTACATTCTTCAATAAATGTTCTTATTTTTCAATAATAAACTTACCTCTGAAATTTTATCAAATCATTATTCCAAAGTAAATTCACTCAACTGAATTTCTCATCTATTTCAGGTAGAGACTATGAAGGCAGAGAGAGACGCTATAGAGTGTGAGCTTAAGTCCGCCAGTGTGGATATGAAAGAGACGTTCCTTGCTGCATTGCACGATGGAAACATCAATGAACACGCACTCACTGTGGAGACTTTGGGTAGAGCGTACGGACCTCTGCAACATCAGGTCAAGGACAGTCTTAACAAACAGGAGGGCATCCTAGCTGAGATTCAGGTACAGAACCATCAAGTATATCCTGGTGTGAGCCTGTAAATATGAAAATAAAATGATTCTGAGTGTTAGGTTGGACTAACAATTGAATTGTGATTTTCCCTTAAAAACAATAAAATAGGGCCTAACAGAAATGTTGAATTTTCAAAAATACAGCTCGAAAGATTATGATTGAAATTTGGTATGTTATAGTCTACTTTTGACTCTAAACAAAATAGCACAACTCCTAATTGCTGTAAAAATGACAGCACTGTTGATCTGTGTATTAGTCACAGTGAACCTCTTCAAATGTGCTATGAGCGCTATTATCACTATATTAGTTTTTGGTCGTTTGCGAAAGATTATACAGCGTTTATACTTGTAAAAATCCATCAACAATGTCATAATTTAAAATATTAAACTAAACTTACAAATATTTGACTCCCCATACAAAAAATGGCTGAATTTAATCTTAACCCTGTCTTAATGACTATGTGTATGTTTCCAATTAAGGATTTTTAAGTGTTACCCTAATTTTCCAATTTCAAGCAAATTAAATTCAAATTTATCTAATGCAAATTTGTTATGTACCCTTGGTTTTTTATCCTCATAAGACCCACTGTGTTTACAATTTTTTTTCTACAGTAATGTCATAACTGTTGTAGAAAACCAACACAGATTTTGTTGCGGAGCGCAGCGGACAAGGTCATGCAGCTCAGAGAAGAGAGGCAGTCCTCAAAGAGCTGGCAGCTGCTCACGACGCTTACATGGAACTGATGAACAATCTGCAGGAAGGCACTAAGTTCTACAACTCCTTGACAGAGGTATGTAACATAATACAGTAAACCCCTGATTAGTAGCCTAAAGAAAGGGGATAAAGCTGTTTTGGAGAACCTATTTTTCAATTAATCAAGGGTTAGGAATTGAAAGGTTATGCCTATTCAATAAGATCTGCAACAACAGTAGTTTTTATTTAATTTTTTTCTGACATCTTAAAATCCACATCTATCTTGGTATGAGATCCATGTTACCGTCAGCTCATCTTAAAATCTACAACTATCTATCTTTGAATGAGATCCATGTTACCGTCCGCTCATCTTAAAATCTACATCTATCTAGGTATGAGATCCATGTTACCGTCCGCTCATCTTAAAATCTACAACTCTATCTTGGTATGAGATCCATGTTACCGTCTGCTCATCTTAAAATCTACATCTATCTTGGTATGAGATCCATGTTACCGTCCGCTCATCTTAAAATCTACATCTATCTTGGTATGAGATCCAAGTTACCGTCCGCTCCATCACATTCCGCTGGCTAGGTCTGGCCAACTACTTGCGCCACGACAGACAATTCCTGTTGCCAGGCTCATTTTCCAATTTATTTGAATTGTTCGACGGTTTTGGTTTAACAATGTGCGGTTGAAAGGGGTTTTACTGCACCTTTGGTTTACTTATGGCTTTGCCAGAAGGGAGGTAAGTAAAATCTGATGTAGAGAACGCAAGTTAGTTCAAACACACTGTTGATTATCTGTGATGATAACTGGCGTCATAGTAATTATATTCAAATATTGACACAATTACTGTTAAAATAGAACTAAAGAACTATATAGAGGATGGAGAGTACACAGCTAACTCACCTAATGAAAGGTTGCAGACGAGTAAAAAAAAAAAAAATGTATATATACACTCAAAATACTTGATACAGGGGTGCTCAGAAGAGGGGGGGCATAGTGCAACTTGCGCCATCAATATTTTTGGGGGGCATGATTTTGTTGGGTGGGATTTTGATTTTTGTGAAGGATTTTATTCCAGCAAAAAATTACAAAAACTAAATTATTAAAATCATATGCAACAATACTGTTGCACTATTTATTGAAAAACCAGTAAAAATATTGTAGACGCAATTCTTTGAAATCAGGATTACCAACGTAAAGTTTGCCGTTTAGACCAACACCAGAATTTTCATATCAATCGGTAAATATATTTTATATCAACCATTTATATTTAAAATTTAAACCTTTAAAGCTCTTCTATCCAAGCTCAACTAAACTGTGATAAAAATACAACAATGGTTTTTAGTTATGGTTTTTGATTGATGGTAAATGGAAAAATGGTGTTGTTATCAGTAACCTTTCCCTTGATCCTTGGTCAGAAAACCCATTCTATGTTTTCAATGGAGTGACTTTTGTTTTGACAGATTCTACTTGCTTTCCAAAACAAAGTTTCGGACTTCTGCTTCGCTCGCAAGACAGAGAAGGAGGAGCTGATGAAGGACCTGACTCGTGGATTGGGAGCTGTAGCTCAAGCAGTCGCTCCAAACCTACCACAACATCACGGTGGAGTCTCCGGCATTACTTCAGGTATCACATGTTTTGCTGGTTATACACAGTGGATCGCTGCAGTGGTTATACACCTCTACAGTGGATCGTTTTGGTTGGATTAACTTTTTAAAAATAAAAGTTAGCAGCCTCTTTTTTTTTATTTTTTTTTTATTTTTCTGACCATATCAGCCTTTGCATTGTAGTACCAAGGGGTGAGTCTTTGTACTAGAGTTTACCGTTCTGGTAGATTTAAGTGGTACCACCAAAACTAATTCACAACGTCGTTGCCTTAATTTCATAATCCGTAGTGCCACTAACTGACCATAAGTTATGAGTTAGTTTATTGTAGTGATTCTACCATTGCTTTTACTGTCTTATTCTCAGCAATTCACCTCCAACGCAATCAATGTTAGTGGAATAAAGGGTCAAAGAGGATAACAGCTAGCTTACCTTAGAATGAGGCTTTTGTGATGGATAGGCTTTACCTTACTGACGAAAATAGATGAAAATGCTACTACTATAGAAGGACTAGCAGCTTCAAAATGTGTTTTTGTTTATGAATTTTCATATATTTTTGTCAGTAAGGTAAGTATGCTTTAACCTATTCATTACAAAAAACCCTGGCCTTAAGCCATCTTTACAAAAATCTTCATTACCTTAGAATAACTGTAGGTAAGTCATAGAAAACACAGAAAATGGACACTATTTTGTCAAGTGTAGACGAAAAGAGTTGGACTCGCTTAATCTGCAAGTTTGTGAGTATTATGTGTGTTACATGGCCTACTTTATTCTAAGATAAGCTAGCTGCTATCCCTTTATTCAACAATGCTAAATCCTGGCCTAGAGCCTTTCCTTGAACTAAATTGGTTAGCCGTTGTCACTGCCAGCTTGTGTAACCCTTTGGTTATCCTTAAATGTTAGAGACGCTTTAATCTAGTCTAGATTGTAAACATGTGGAAGTGGATTTTTTAAGTTACATGTAGTGCGCATTATAGCTTCCAGTGCTGACCTATTCTTAGATCCACTGACATTGTTGCCCAAAAGAATAGTCATATGCTACTACATTCAACTCCCAATTAACCAGAATCAGATTAACCAGGACACGTTCTAGGAAAATAAAGTTAAATTAAATGCAGACAGAGACGATCCTAATTGCCAACACGAGCCAGTGTTTTCGTTTTAAACTGTAGTTCAGTGTTTTTTGGAATTGCAGCATTTTTTTCAAGGTAGGAAGTGCAGTAGCATATAAACAAACCATAAATCTCTTGTCTGCAGCGGGGCCCACTGAAAGTCATAGACCCCTCCTGATTTTGAACCACGCCCTCACACCTGCAACCAGGCAAACGAATTGGAAGCGTGATCCCATGTGCAGGGACGAGGAGCGGCTCACAAAAACTACCAAACAACTAGGAAAACCGTGGAGGAAGGTTCAAGAACAACGCGCCATTTGAGAGAAACCAGCTGTAATGAACATAAAAAAACAAGAAACAAGTCATCAACAATAATACATGTAAAACAGATGATCAAAACTCAAAGAATTAAGAATTGCCATCTATCCTACTAGCAGCCATTTCTTCAGTTATCAAAACAATTTTCAATACAAAGCTTGTGACGTATTTCCGGTTTACGGGAAAATAGTCAACATATTAATTTAGGTGTTTGGATGGCTCAGTGGATGCCAGGGTTCGTCATCGCAGATAAGAAAATAATTTTGAGTGACTCAGACAAGATACCTATTTTCAGTAATATCTCACTTTGTCACTGTTTTTAGATTGCCAAATTGAGCTCCTAACGATGTACGAAAGTACGAAGTAGATATTTATCTCATTAGAGACCAATGTTTTTCATTATGTTACAAAGTGATTCAATCTATTAAAGAACACACTTATAAAAACACTAAATACAAACGTTATTAACGGGACGCCCAGGCTGCTTACACAGCAACAAAGCGGTACTGGGAGAAAACGAGTTAATTGATAGAAAATATTTGTGAAATTGAATATTAGTTATGTCAAAAATAATATATTTTATTCCTAGGTTGCTTTAACAGCAACACGACGTTACTAGGAATCGAAGCTTTGAATGGAAACTAAAGCAAAAGTCACATTCAATGATGAGATGTGAAAAGGTTTATGCTTCCCTTATTTAGCCAGCGAGGTTACCAAACTCGAGACATATGCACGGTTCGGAGGTATGGAGTCGAATAATTCTACAAACCACCGCAGTGGAGCTCCTCCAGGCAGTGGCCAGTGCGCATGCGCCACTCCCCTACCTCTCCTCTCGTCCCTTCTTGTGGTAAGGACAGAGCTTGTATATGGGTTAGAGAGAGAGAGCGCTGTGGAGAGAGAGAGAGACAGGGAGTGTCTGGTACTACAGTACGTTCCTGATTTGACGGCAACCCACCCCCGGAAACGTGAAACTGTAACGGTTGTAGAATACACCGTTACAAGCTTTTATTAATTTTAAATTCCTTCTAAATAAAACAACAAATTACAGTTATAACAATAGAGATACCTTTCAATTTCAATCATTATGAAAAATTAACAACAACCGTCTAAGATGTTTAAGCAACTTATATAGCATATAACAATTTAAATTTAAATTTAATTTAATTTTTAAACCTTGTAAAATAATTCTTAGGGGCCCCCTGAATCAATAAATAAATAAGAAAAGATCAATGATGTTCTTAAAAATTAAATAACAAATAATAAAGTATCTCAGTCTAACAACAGCTACAATAAATAGGCCTAAGTAAATAAATAGATCTATATAAATATGACAATCAAACAAATCACAAAAACTTGCGGTAGACGGTTCTGGTAGTTTGGCAGGTCAGGCACATGACACCGGAGGGCCATGAAGCTGGGCGGAGAGGGGGCCAGAGTCCAAAGTAGGCCAGGATGGTAAGTTTCTCCGCCGACGCTCAAGGAAGCCAGATGGCTCTCCTCCGGGGCCCCATCAGGCAAAATCGGCTTGCTTAAAACTCCATATTGAAGAAAACGAAGCACAAATTTAAATATTCAACCATTATATGCATAATAAGACACAAAAATATTCATGCAAACGGATTGGGAAAATGTTAAGACGTCACGGAGCCTCTGACTTCAGCCCGGTAGGAGTAAGAAGAAGTGCGTGGCAAACAGTTTCATTGGGGACGTTGGAAAAAAAAACATGGCAAAACCATAATATACAAAAACAACTTGAACACAGAAACAGAAAATGAGTTGTGACATTCGTCTGTGGAAAGTAGTCACGGCTCAGTTTGCTGTAAATTTAAAATGCATGAAAGTAGAATCAAAAAGAGATGTTTCTTTAGAAAACTGTGAGAAGATTATTTTCAAAAAAAGGAATTCAGAGTGGTTTGTGTCTTGTAAATATTTCATTTGATAATTTTGATATCCTTTTCTGTTCAATAATATTTTGCGGATTATCGACATTTTGCGAATCCAGGAAGCCTCAACCCTACTTTATCCTGGTTGGTCGGGAGCTGAGTGTATGTGCTTTTTAAGACACCTGGTAAAGAAAGATATTCTAAAATTAGATTTTCTTGCTAATAGCGGTTTGTATTTTTTGTTGGCATTGTTACTGGTCTTCAAATAAAAAATTTTGATAAAATAATTTTGCCACTGTGTAAATCAAGCATCTTTAGTCATCCATGTTTTTGACTTGCTCTGTAGTACTAAATGTGAATGTTGTGTTATGTATGTTGTTAAAAATACTTGGCACATGCTTGTTGTATTGTTGTGTTTTATTATTTTGTTTGTATTGCATTTGCAAGTCCTGTCTGTGTCTAACCATAGTCACAATGTTTTTACTGATCCTACTACCAGTAAATGTTTGTGCAAATGCAGCACACCTACTATTTAAAATATCTTTAACAGTTGCATATCACCAAATATATAATTTACCAAAAGAGGATGTATAATTTTACTGATACAAATTTAGTGCCTTAGACAGCACCAGTAGAATCATTCTTGTTCAAACTTCAATTCAATTTGGTTTCGACTTTGGGTGGCTCAGACGGCAAAATGTTTATGACACAAATTTTCACTGTTTTTTTCATGTACTAAAAAATAATTTTTAAATCCTGTTGCTTTTGAGTAGCCGTACAGATTTTACTGCTGGTTTCCATTACTTCTTCATTAAGTACAAACTTATTTATATACAAGACTAACAGAGAGACATTACATCAGCAAGTATTTTTTGCACGTAGACCTAATGCATTTTTATCAAACTTAAGCATGTACTATTGTGTCGCCAAACTATTACGGTGCTGAATTAAAGGGCTAGATGATTTTAACCGGAGTTTTAAATTTCCCTTTTGAAAAGCGGTTAACTAACAGCATCAATATTTGCATTTTTTTTCCCGATGTTAAAAATGTTGAACAACTACTTACAGAAAGAGTTTTTGTGACAACATTTTACTGTGTTTTGCCTCTTATTGAGTTCTAGTTGTACATTTATAACTATAGCATTTGATACAAACCTTTTGTTGTCATCAATCCACTATCAATTATTAGATGTCTAGTGTTTGATCATTACTCCTTTATTTTCAAATCTTATAATATTGTCCAAAGGAGATTTGAAAACGGAGCAATAATCACTACCAAAACAAGTCCCCAATTATTATACACTAGATTGATGTTGACAAAAGGTACGTAACATAAATTAAACATCGTATCAATCAGGAACGAAAACTCAAATTCATTTAAGTTTATAGTACACTCCGGCCAAAAAAATAAGCTTCTAGCAAAAAAGTGTTACTTTAACGCATTACATTTACGCTCATTAATGAAAGATTGTAAAATAAATTTGCAGTATTCGCTGTAAGTTTTAGGTCAGCATTCGCTTTTTAATATGCTTCAAACTCAATTTTAACACTCATATTTAATGCAACTTCTATCAAATTGGCTAAAACATCTACCTGCTAACATTGTAAGACCCTCACTAACCTGTGGCAGCTTTGGACCTCTCCTTTCCACTAGCCACTATTGAGTAACACTTCACGAATCTGATTGCAGCCGTTTTGACCGGAGTTTTACAGACGGGATTGAACACACTGTCGACCTACCTTGCAAGTGGTGGGGGAAAAACTGAGGGCAAAACTGAGGCTAAAGCTGGGGAACCTGGTAAAATTGAAAACCAACCCGGTGAGTCAGGAGGGGGAATCATTGCATGCGGGGTGACAAAGAATCAATGGTGATGGCAAACTAGTAAATAGTGGTTCTTTTATTTAAATACTTCCTCCATTTCAGCAACAATGAACTTACCATCCCACTGTAATATGTTCAGCTGTATTGGGAGCGTCATTTAAGTACTAAAAGTTGCGTTTTGCAATGAATACTTTTAGCCGTACGATTGAAAACCATTTGTTCGTATAAATATAAAGACTGCTAAGTAAAATTAAAGAAGGTTTTTGATGCATTTGAGTTCAGGTAAATAGGAAACAGTTTTTCTACCAGGGACCCTTTTGTCGAAGTGCTTGGATTAACTTTTAAGTGTTGTTTTCCATGCTTGACGGACTGTGTTGGTTTTGTGATTTATTCCTATGAATTGTTTGCATTTCTTGTGTTAATTTGCACAAAAATTGTTTGTTTTTCTTTTGTTTGGGATTGATGTTGTAATTGTAACTTCGTAGATGCTATATTACGTTGAGCTATATAGGTACTTGTTATTGTTAGATTCTCACTTTAGTGTGTTTAGGTAAATTGCCTATTACCATTTAATTAACTTCAGAAGATTCAAGAAAAACTTATTAGCTTTCCCAAAATTAAGCTGTTAAACCCATATTAGTTTGTCTCAATATTTATTTAAGTTAAGAAAACCAGTATTTTTATAAAATAATTAAGAAACTCTTCTATTTTTAATGGGACAGCATTAATGTTTAACTATATTTTATGAAATATTCTAAAAGCTAAATAAAATGTGCATGTTCGACAGGGAACTCATTCAACTGTGAAAGCCTTGAAACCAGAATTTTTTCAACTGTAAAAAAATCTTGATTAAGCTGTAAATTTTGCGGTCATACCTAATAAATGGGGATGGGGCAGTTCTGCTCCTCAATTTCACAAAAGGCACATAACTTTCAATACCGACAGGAAACATTGATTCTCGATACATTTTAACTATGGATCCATTGAGAGATCGTCTTACCGCGAGTTACGCGGTGTAATGATCTGCTTGCGTGGTCAAGATAACAAATTTACTATCCCAAGATTGCAGTGTCAGAAAACTGCAAAGATTATTAAAATCTTAAATTTAGAATACAGATTTCATCAATTTTTCAGTCTTCTACATCCCTACTTTTAAGTAATCAATTAAAATCGTACTCAACCTCTCGAGCTTCTAGCGGCTCTCTGTAGACTCTGTAGACTTCTGGTAGCTGCTCTGGTGGTGGAAATATCAATCATATGTTTGTCAGTTTATTAAAAAAAATAGTTTAAATTGGATTTTACTTAATAGTTGAACTCTTTTGCAGATGGCAAGAAGGAACCTCCTCCACGACCTCCACCACCTACTACATCAGCCGCTCAGTTGCCGTACCCTGTTGGTCCTCAGAACATGCCTATACCTTACGCCCCTGGGCCTCAGGCACCGTACCCTCAGTATCCCATGCCTACTATGCCTGCTGGATATTACACATTACCATTCCCATCAGGTGAGTCAGTCAAGCCACTCAATTGTCAACAGTATCAAGAGTCAATTGTCAATTTTGCTGGCAAGAGGCATCAAGATAAACTGATAGGGGATGTTTTTAAAACCACAAAGTACAGCGGTAAACTATGCTACTCGTAAACATGCCGAACTGCAAGAAAAATTTCCTTGTCTTAAATTACTGGGGATGTTTTTTACAAAGTACAGCGGTAAACTATGCTACTTGTTAACATGCCGAACTGCAAGAAAAATGTCCTTGTTCCTAATTACTGGGGACGTTTTTTACAAAGTGCAGTGGTAAACTATGCTACTCGTAAACATGTCGAACTGCAAGAAAAATTTCCTTGTTCCTAATTACTGGGGACGTTTTTTACAAAGTGCAGTGGTAAACTATGCTACTTGTTAACATGCCGAACTGCAAGAAAAATGTCCTTCTCTTAGATCACTGTCTTGATGTAAACTGACGGCAACCACTGCCCACCTCATAATAGCTTTCTGCTAACTTCGTTACTTGCTGCCTTCATCTATTACTGGATATTCCAGATTGATTGCGTCAAGTTTCTTGTTATTTTCTAAAACTGTAGTTCCTCATATTCACATTGGGAGTAAATTAGCTTTTTAAGTACTACTAAACCTACACTTTCTCCACACACATCTGTCAACTGATAACAGATTTCAAAAGTGCTTGACCGCCTTGCTACAGAATCCTAATTAAAGAACGAGATTCGTACTTGGCAGGAGCGTTGATTTTCTCTGACATAATAATTTTTCTCCAACCAAACTCATTGTTGCTTAAAGGTGAGGATTAGTAGTTGGGAAGTAAATACAGCACTGGTGTTTGAACTAGCCAGTTTTGCTTTAATTTGATGTACAACCCTCATAAAACGTCATCGTCATCATGCGCGATCGTGGCAATAGTGGTTTCTAATTGTGAGATCTTCGGAGATGAGTTTTAAGTGCATTTTTAGTGTTTTTATTGATAACATTCCAGAATTCCGGCAGTATAACGGCCGGATTTTTTAATTTTTATAGAGGTTGGCGGCCTCTTTTAACCTTGCGTTTGTCCGTCCACATAGACTAACCGCCCGTGCGTGGATCGTATACAGCGAAGCAAGGAGTGAGCCGGTACATTACAAAGGTGTACTGATCAAATGTTTTCAGCAGTGACCAGGATCCAAACCCACGACATCGCTGCCTTGGGCCCGAAGTCCGTGACGCTACCGACTGAGCCACCGACTCACTAAATAACTGAGAGTCTACTGTACATTTAAATTTAGAGTACTTGTAAATTAGAGGTTTATTTGTCAAATATTTACTAATTACTGTTATAAACTATTTTTGTTTCCACAGGATACCAGGCCCCACCACAGCAGTACCCGGGGTACCCTCCGCCACAATACCCCCAATATCACCCCCAGTATCCTCCCCCACAAGGGCAACAACCCCCACAGAACCCGCAATGGTAGCCTGTCGCCGAGTGACCAGCCAACCCCTCTTCTATAAGGATTTGTTTTATAATGACTTTTCTACCTACTAAATTTGTAAGTGGTCATGCATTTTCATAGATTAAATATGTTCATAAAATGTTGCATAAATGTGTAAATCAAAAAACTATTTTACTGTGTTAATGTTTTTGTTTTGAGTATTGGTTTTGTTACTGGTCATGTAATCTAATGTCAATATTTGCAATCTGTATGTACTGAAATGTGTCAATAAACCGTTTTATGATATTTATTCTGCATATAGTGTGAAAATATATTTTTTATTAGTTTATGCGGGATTTCTTAACCAATTAAAATACTATGCTTACCCTCGCTTTACTGTTAAACAAGTTTTATTTAGTTGATGGTATATACATCCACACTTTAAGGCACAAGCCATCAAAGTTATCCTCCAAAATATTTTACTATATATATTTTTATAGGCTTTATTATTTTTATAATTTATTGTTGATGTATTTAAGATGGTGTCTAAGGGTTGTATATTACTGTGTGGAATCGTACAACTTTTTACGTATTGTTTTGGTGTTCATAGCTAACCATTATTCATGATAATTTTTTTATATCCCAGTTAAGTTGACAGCCATCATTCTTCTAAATTTTACTTGATATTATCTTGAACTACCGGTAAAGTCTTTATCTTCATTTTAAACACTTTTTGAGTCTTGCCAATTTCCTGACTTTTTTGTAAACACTTTTTTGTACAGTGATCTGAGACTGTTTACTTAGAGAAAGAAACTTAAATTTTACACTACCTTTTCTTATGAAACCATCAGTCTAGAACAACATAAATTTTATAAAAGGACATCTACATAAATAACTAAACCGAGTTTTCATTCTCCTAACATTACTAACCACTACTGAGTCCTACCACATACATGAAAACACAATGTTCTGCTTTCTCTTTATTTTTTCTTTCTTTTCTGTCATACCTACAAAATTAAAAGTATTTATGACAGGATAAAGTATAGTAAAACTTGTGAACTTCCCTTGTGTATTCCCCAATCTTCAAGATATATTCAATCAAATAGTTAATTAATAATCACCAAAAAAAAATTTATTTGGTTTTAAATTTAATAAATATCGAGGTGATGGATTAAGCAGGAAATATAATTTATCAGCGAAATGATTCAACCATGGCACTTGTAATTCATAATTACTTTCATAATAAAAGTGCTACCTTACAGTGAAAAATTAAATGGTCTGTTGTTAATTTTTCAAAAGCATTTTAATTCATGGGAAGGGACAGACTCAATTTCCAGGTGTGTCCAACACGACTCCCTCTTGAACAAACTAAAAACAACATGAATCATTAGAAGTTAATAGGGAAATGAATAGATGCATTGCAAAATCACACATTATGTGGACATAATACCAAACAATAAATAATCGCAGCAATAATATTCGTTTAGCACTATACAAAGAGTTACTTGTTTGTTCAAGTCGGTATAGACAAAGTGTGAATCTTATTCAATTGGCTGTCCAAATTTAACTAATCCTATCAACTCCTGGACTCCAGTCCACTGCATTAAGTTTTACAATAACATTTAACCTTTTTCTATTGAGATTGATAACAACTTTCAATATTTGGTTTCAAATGTGAGCAAGTGTTTATTCAGTTTTAGTGTAATAGTTTATTGCATGTATTTCCAAAATTGCAACACATATGGTAAATATTATCTAATATCAGCCAGGGACTGTTTAGGGGTGATAAATTAAGTAATATATCAATTTAAAATAATTATAGTACTGAGTCAATGGATAACAAATCAAATACAACTAAGTTAAATTATCTGTGATTGAGTTTTCTATGGATATCTTACACCATGTATGATATTAGTGTTAAGGTCATTCTTATTTTTATATTGTTGGTTATATAATATCGTTTATCTGCCGTACTCTGAGGTAAGATGACAGTATCTTGTCAAAGCTTGTTTATTCAGGCTATTTAACTGTGCCTATAACTGTTACGAACATTAATTATAGCCATAAATAAATATTGTAAAATATCATGAATATTAGACAGTGTATTTTTGTTTATCACGTTCCTTATTCCAATTAGATTTATTTTTTAACTGACTGGTATACACGATTGTCATTTTCGTGAGAGTAGATTGTTATTTATCAAACCGAGTAAAGATAGTTGCTAGTAAAGTTCTTGGTTGTGTGTCCAAATCAAACTTTTGAGTAAATTTAGTAACCCTTTGTTTAAGCAGATTAATCTGTTTTTTTTTTTTTTTTGCCTTCCGAATTACTGTACTCAACAATCAGTGACGGTTCCAAGGAAATAGAGGCTAAAGCCCCCCCCCCCCCCCCCACCCGGGAATATAAATTTAAACTAAAAACATTAACAGAAGGTTTTGATCCAGTTCTAGACGTTAAAAATGGCTTTGAAAATTGCTAACTTTCCAGTGGAGGACCCTGAAACCCTCTCCTAATGTGTAACACCCCCATAACAATTTTTGTATTGTATTATGAGAGGGGTGGACTCGTGGTACAAGCATGTCAACCAAAGCTAATTGTGCATCCTACTAGCCACTAACTGGGTAAGCCTATGCCTGTGTCTTTGACTAGGTGCAGGAGCTTTTGCCCAATGTTAGCGTCTGGCTGCTTTCGACCAAACAGAGCCCTTCTCCAAGTACCAGAATAGTGTGTTTTGCAGTCTCATCGGGCTGGTTGCAAAGTTGACACTCCTAGAGTGTGAAGGTGTTTTTCTGAAATGGCCATGTCCAGTGATGAGAGCAAGTACATGCTTGACCTACCCTCTCCCCAGCTTTATCAGCCAGCGAGTGAAGAGGATGCTAGGTTCTTCATATTAAGCGGTAGCTTTGCTGATGCCACAGAATGGCTCTGTTCCAATGAATGGCATGCTCACATATTTTTTGTCAGCCCATATGCACTATCGTGTTAACAATTATACTACTCTAGTGGTTAAATACCTTGTTGCCAACATAATCCTTAGTCGGCTAAATGGTGACCGGTTTTGAGGCTCAACACATTAACAAGACTCCAACATAAACAAAAATTGTAATGAAAAAATACTGTATGGCCGTACAACTAACAATCATAGCGCGGCTGCGGGTTTAGGGTGTAGGTCTAGACTGACCGTTTCCGTGTCCTTCCCCTCTCCTCTTACCTCTTGCATTGTTGTTTTCAGCTCTATTGTCTTGATAATTTCTCAATGAAAGACATTTCAGATGACCATTATCTCATAATTTTACAAGTGTTACAGTTGGTAACAATTAACTAGGTATTTAACCTATATAGAATTGACTAATCTGGAGATCCAAATCGTCTGAAATAAACAGCCTAAAGCACTTTAAACTGTGTATTTACAGGAGCACATACCTAATTTAATTTATGACATTTTAGTGGAACAATTTTGAGCAATCAGAAAGCCACTATCCTTCTGATAGGTATGGAAGCACTAAGTTACAGCTAGATAGCGTAGGTAGTGACTGGTTAGCCCCAACCTTCAATAAAGTAGGGATTTATTGAGTCAAGAGGCTTACGAATGTACAATGTATTTAAGAGGAGTTGGATTAACATGTGCCCTCAGTATCTGGCTAAGCTGCACACTGTCTCTTATGAGCAACTTTAAAAAAAGTTCTGGGAAAGTTGTAACTAGTGCTGAAGTAGTGCACCGTCTAGCTTGTTTGTTTCAGAGAGATGACACATGGCACACATGTTCTTCTTAGTCTCTGGCCTTCTTGTTCTCCTTATCTGACCGAACTTAGTGTGCATGCTAACAATGAGGAACATGCTTTTTAAAGGCCTACTTAGCTTGGAGCGACTGTAGTGATAGTCGCACAAATCAAATCAGCGATTATAGCTCAGCTATTATCGCTGTTACGGCAGCCGTTTTGCTTGAGCGATTGATTTTCGGTCGCCGTGTGATTTTTCATAGTTAATTGAATACCAGCACTCCCAAAATGGTGAAGGCATGAGTGTGTGTTGTAACTTTTTAAAGTATCTCCTCAGTGAGGAGTTAAAAAAACAAGGCTCTACTTGACCCTAGTGGAAGTATCAATAGACGATAGATAGAAAATACATAGTGATACGTAGGATTTGGGACGGATACGTATCACTATAGACATCACTAGATAGGATATAAATAGAAAACTAGTGATATCAATAAAAAATAGATCTATATCAATAAAAAAAATTAGTGATATCAATAAGAGTACAAGAATGTCGGAGAATAAAACCTGGAGTCTAAATAAAAAATATTTATTCATACAAAAAACTGATACCGTATTAACACCCACAACTAAATAACACATAGTCAACTTGGAACAGTCCTAAGCATTTTATATTTAAATTCGAATAGACGAGGATTATCAAAAAAAATGTAAACACAACCATTTGAGCAAGGACAATGCAAAGTTGGCTGGAAATAAAGATTTGCCTGTTTCTTCTACAGTTTAATGTAGAAAATGAAATTATGGTGTAAGGAAATACAACCAAAACAGTACAATCGTAACAGCACATGAATAAAAAAATTAATGTGAACAAAAAAGTAAATTATGGCTATTTTAACCCCTATTAATGTGCCTACTGAGTGAACTGGACTGTTTTGAGGTTCTGCGCATGTGTCGCTGTGCACTAGTTACGGCGCAATTATCGCAAGACTGGTACCCAGGGCAGTGGTCCGCGACTGTATCTAGCGACTCTTGCGACAGTCGCTCTAAGCAAAACAGGACAGCAAACTCCGTTAGAACAGTGCCCAGCTACTATCGCTGTAATCACTCCTATCAAAATAGGCCTTAAGAAGATTTTATTGGAGTTATCCCAGGAGATTAATATATAGTTTAACAAGAACAGTAAGAGGCTCGTTAATGCCTACCCCTTGTCTTTGGCTTTCAGTGCTAAGGTCTGAGATTCACTGAAAAGAGGCATTAGTAAGCGCACTTAAATCATTCTTTGGCTCCAACACCTTTCATCAAAAAATGTTTATTTTCATTTGTCTTTAAAAAAATACCCCCGCCGCAGCAAACCTGCCGACTAAGCGAATTTCCATTCGTCTGAATTGATTTTCAGTTAAATATATTTTAATAACATTAGATTTAACGAGTACCTAGGTTTGCTGCTACAAGGAAACTAATAAAGTGTGTTTTTTAGTAAAATATTGATAGCTTAGTACAAAATAAATAAATTTGCCAAGTTTGATCAAAATATATCCATAAACAAACAAACTACAACATCTGACAATATTCTCCATAAGGAATAACATGGGAATTTTAAATTTACAATTTTTTTTAATTTTCTCCGTTACTAACAATCGAACAAAAATACTTTTACATACTAAATTATTTGTTTTTTTAAGCTCTCTTAAAAGGTCTAAAGAGAAATCGGGAAATTTTGTGTTTTGAGGGTCAAAAGTGAGAAAAACCAATTTTTACCCCATAAAACCCCCCGTAAAGCCCCGTTCCCATGGTCCGATCGTGCTGGTTCGCGAACTCATTTAAGTTTATCCCGCTTTACACCTTTAAACTAAATTTCATCAAAATCGGACAAAAATTACTCAAGTTATCGCGTTCACGGACGTATATATATATATAAGTCTATATATATATATATCTATATATATATATATACATATATAAAAATTTGAACGAATGGTGTTTTTGGCCTCTGGGGACATCAAAATGAAAAAGTAAATCGGTCCCGGGTCTAGGTCTTACCGTGCCACCTACGGTAATAACTACTTCCCTATAGGGAAATTCGCTAAGAGAATAGATTTGATTAGCTTAACTAATTTTATTGATCATGTTAACAGAAAAATAAACTGTATAATCATAATAAAATAATGATCAGCTGGTATGACATAATTCTTGCAGAATCCACCATTGGAAAATGCCTGCCAGCTGACGAGAATGAATTCTTTTGTCTAGTATCTCATAAGCACATGGATATGCTCATTGGCAGAAACGAGGTCTTAATATTTAAAATCCAACAATAGCACTAGAGGTAACAGCTCCCTCATTTTCTAATTCCGCACCGATGTTGATAGGGTTGACCTCTGCAAATCCAAGCAGGGCAAGGCTTTGAATGACTCGTGTGATTGTGGGGGCTAAAGCTCCTAGACTATGAGGAGTATGTTTATTGTTTAGTGAATGTTTGGCCTTCATAAGCATTAGATTAGATTAGATTAGATTAGATTAGATTAGATTTGTTGTCATGAGAGCCGAAGCCCCCTGACTGCTTACCCGGTACCTATCCTACAGGACATACCCGGGCCCCATGATGTAGGCCGAAGCTTACGCATCAACCTTTAGCACATCATGGGCGGATGACTTAAGGTCATCAGGCTCGCCGGCTGCCGAAGCAGACCCTTCGGAAAGAGGGTTGCCCCTCAATCCTAACCAGGGATTCCGGCTGCTTGTTTAAGCGTCACTCCACCTGGGTTCCACTAGGTCGGAACCTAGAGGTCCATAGTAGAGCGCCCCGACGCATTTAGTGCAAGCAACACTCGGGACCTATCTCATCCCTGACAGGTAGAACCCGCCATCAATAGCCAGGAGGAAGGGGACCATCAGCACGCTGACGGGGGGAACCCCAACCTCCCATTTACACCGCTGCCCGATCGAGGCCTGACCCATTGCTGGGAACCAGAGATATCCAGAGCGATAGATCCCCAGATACCCCTGGCGGGCTCGGACCCAGCACCCGATCTACTTCGTTTGCCCGTCAGACCCAACATCACTGCCAGGCCATCAGGGTTTCCCAAAAGGAGGCAGGTATAGAAGTGGGACCCACCCGGATGAACCTATCCACCAGAGGTGGCGACACCCTTGACTCAATTGAGGTTCCGGGAAGAACCCCCCACACTCAAGATAACCATACCGTCCGTGCTCAGAGACAGGGATAGGTTTGCATAAGTACCTACAAACCGTTGCCCTCACACTGCGGAAAGTTACGTTGCCCTTGAGTGTCCCCGTGAGCTGCGGGTACTTGCCCGTTTTCACCTCCAGGAAAGGTTACTTCCAAAGTCGAGGATTTGCCCACTGAATGCTGGTCGCACACCACAAGCAGGCCGAAGCCCAAAGTACCACAGACACAGGTAGGTTAGAGATTATGATGTACTTCCATCTCTCCTAGAGCTAAACACCCCTCCATCCTGGATAAAGGAATGTCACTGGGACCCGATGCCCAGTCGACCATGTCTGTGGCCAACTTGAAATGCCGATACCAACACGGAGCATTTACCTCCCCTCTGGGGGCTAGGTATTTCACCTCCCAGGACGAGGCTACTTCCAAAGTCGAGGATATGCCTCACAAAATGTCAGTCGAACACAACAGGTAGGACTCAGTCACAACCACAGTTACAGGTAGTTGAGGAGAGGCGGAATTAACGGCGTCACTGAGAGCTAAACACCCCCCCCACCCTGAATGGAGGGAATGTCACTGGAGGCTCCCCCTAAGGGGCTGGCGCTTACCAGTCGTCCATAACTGTGGTCTACCTGAAGTGCCGGGTCTGACACCGGGCAGTTACCTCCCCTCTGGGAGAGCTAGGGTCCGCGTGGTCGCCCAGGCCACGAACCCACGCAAGCGTGAGCCCCCTGCGGTTTTCATAAGCATTAGCAGGAATGTTAACTCGACTCCACAATTTATACAAAGTGGACTAACTTGGATTAGATGGCTAGATCCGGCTGGTATAAGTTATAGGCCAATCATCATAAGCACTAAACAAACGTTAATGTTTCTGCACATTTTTTATCTCTACAGACTGGACACAGGCCTCTCCATCTTCTGCTTTCAGATACCATCAATAATATTGCATATGGTTGACAACTGGTGATAAAAAAGGAAGTTTTGGAGTTTTGGAAACGCTGAGGTAAGTAGCGCCCCCCCCCCCCCCATCGGAAAACTGGGCAAGAAGGTGACATTTCACATTCCAATAAAAAATACCTTAAACTAGTTGTTTTATTAAATTGGGTCACTCGTTGTTAAATGTTTGTCAAATCACTCAAATTTGTAGTCAAAAGGAATTACACTATACAGAGATAAGTCATAACTATAGCTTAATTCTTCTTCTAAGATTGTTGGTAAGCTTTTAGACACTGAAAGCTTTAGCTTTAAATCTTAATCGTCATCAGGGGCGTCATTTGGGGGGCACCCCCTGGTTCCTGGACTAGAGAAAAAATATGCTGTACCAGCTAATATATTAATATTTTCTCCTATCAAATCCTAAAAAGCACGGCAGACAAAAATCAGATCTTGCCTATTCTTCTACAGTAATTTGAAACAAAAATGTTATTTTTTTAGTGTGTCTCAGTAGCACATTCAAAGTATTTTGTGTCAATTATTTTATTTATAATAAAATTTGATTTGCTTTTAAGTACTTAAATACTTGTTTTTTTTTTGTTTTTTTTTAACCAAATTAAACTGTTTTAAACTATAGGCTATGAATACAACCGTATTCATTGCTATAGGTCTAAATGTTGTATAAGAGAATTTGGTCATAAATCTAATAACAAAAATAAAATTTGATCAATAGTTTCATGGTGTAATATTATTACACCATGAAACTATTGATCGCGTTTCTTAGATGACTAACTTATCAACATATTATTATGTTTCTGTCTGTTGTCAATAATTGTTAGTTTCATTAATTTTCTGCCTAAATTTAAATAAATGTTACCGGTACTCATAATTTTGTTTTTATTTGGAGTGCTTTTGACAATTAAAATAAGCTTAAACCCCTCTTTCTTTGTATCAAAACTGCGCATTTTACCCCGTTTGCTGGGGGGTATTCCGTACCCCCCAGTGTTTGCAACCCCCAAGGATTTTGTGAAATGACACCACTGATCGTCATCATATAAGTCAATGTCAGTTAGCAGCACGAGTTAAATTCTAAACTGGAATTGATTAGTGGAAGTGGGGTGCAGAGGAGAGGTTGCTTACGATTTCGTCTACTCGACTAGTGTCACCGGCCAGGGAAAAATTAGTCATTTTAAATTACCTCACTATTAACCTTAATTCGAGGGCAAAAAGTTAATATTTTATAAGCCAATTTTCGCTCTCTGAGTCTGATGATGATTATGTCAATCTCAGCTTTTAAAATATTGTTATAAACGTGAAAAGTGAATAAACCATAGACTAAGCTGGAAACATGTGTAATACAATGCAATATAATATATACACACGACCAACTTTAACTAGGCACGGCCACCTTAAACTCCAGGCCGCGGCCTGGTAGAATTGGCAACGTTGGAAGTAGTGTTGTCTAGCGCCAGACGTCCCATAAGATAACATGGCAGACAGATGACACCAGCTCATTAATTCGCGTATTGTTCATTTAATTTTAAATTCATGAGCATACATTTATCAAAAGATTGAAAATAAAAGATGTAGAAATAGAATTGAAAACCAGAACAATATTTTAATTTAAAATCTATTTTTGTGCATTTAAAGCTGAGTCAATACTTTCATAAACCAGTAACCAAGCTTTCATATTCTTAAAACATACACAAATACCATTATTTGCATCCAAACAAACAAAACAGCTGTTACAACCCTACTTGCGATGTTGCCACTTCGAAGGCCATGGCCTGGAGTTAAAGAAGGTCGTGGCCTGGTAGAATTGGCAACGTATCAAGTAGTTGTTTAGAGTCAGAATCTCATATAGTCCAGTCAATGAATGCTCAAAAGGGGGGTGTAGAGGAAATGGAGAGGGGGAAATTTTTTTTCTGCGGGAATGTGTTCGGGGTAGTTAGAAGATAAAAATACCAAAAGTCCCCGCCCCTGGCCCAGCTGCTTCAGCGGGGGGAGGGGGGGAAAGACCCCATTCTTTAGTTTTTTACTTCTACACTGAAAACCGTGCATCGTATGGAAAAAATGTAAATTATAAAAAGAAAGATGATAAAATTATCTACAAGAATGATCGTATTCATTTCTTCCGTATATGCATTGGTTTAAAAGATATTCTCAAAATAATATAAAAATTCATAAATAAATTGATTTTTCACGCGTTTTTTGTCAAATAAGTTTATATAATCCATTAGCCTGTTGTTGTTTCACATCAATTAGGATAGAAAACAGGTTTTTGAACACTAAACTATATAATATAATATATCAATCGTATATATTGTGTTAAAAATAGTTTATATAAATTTAAATAAATTATGTATATTTGTCATGGAAACATCTAATTTTGGCATAATTATTACACTAAAAATTAAAAAGGTTATGTTTGTAGCTATATTTATCCAGGTTTATTTATAACAATTACCGAAACCAAGACTTAATATTATTGTTCACAGTCTGGCTCACTTGGGACGAGAGGGTCCGACTTCTGTCCCAAAAACTGGTGCCATCTGGAACTGAAAACCACCATCTAGGACATCTCCATCATTCAATTCTTGTTGATTAGACTCAATATTGGCTATCGAAGTGAGAATTCGGTGTAGGACTGTATATTCTTCATCTTCCTCATTCATCAGAATGGGCATTTAACGTAAAAAGTTCCCTTAGCAGTTCTGGCATAACGGAGAACAATTATTGGATATTTTCTTGCATGCACAAATTGCACATCTGGCACTGTTTACTGTTATAATCTTGAGTACATTTGCAAAAAACTTGGTTAAGGGATTAACTGTTCCTGGTTACTATAATTTTGGTGTCTCTGTTCAAATGAATGTCTACTGACCAGTGGCGGTCCCTTGGGGGGGGGGGGGAGTATCCTCTCCGAAATATTTTATTAGCTAACATAAATACTATTAGCTTGAAGATATTTTAGAGCTCAAATGCATATAAAAAATACGTTATTGTGCTTTAAATTGCACATTTTTTCCGGGGGAGGGGGTTAACCAACGGAGGCCCCCCCCCGGAAATTAAATCTTGGGACCGCCACTGTTACCGTACTGACTTTTTCAATCTGTAGCGTATCTTTCTTGGTCTGCCATTTTCGTGCTGTTTTCTGAATTTGCTATATCCACGTACCTCACGTATCCATCACATATCGCAGACACTGAAGATCCCTTTGCCATATAACCTTATGCGTGAGAGATACCCCATCGATAACCAAATTAAAAGTCGTTAAAACTGTTGTTGGTGGGTTCCAAAGAACTTGAACAGTGCAGGCATTTTTGGTCTTTACTCATACCACTCTCATTAAATAAAGGGATATGGAGCAAGTTCAAATCGTTAACAATCCTTTAAATCTTGATAACTTTTTTAACTTATAAAAATCCTTTGAAACAGAATTTAAGGTTTTGCTGCAACGTTTTAATCATTGATATCGATGGTTGAACTCACAGAGGACAAAGGGAGAGCCATATTTTCCCGTGACAGCTTGTTGTCTGTAAATGATTACAATTTGATTAATTACTCGCAGACTACGTAATACAGCATCGTAACAGTTAACGGATTCATCTCCTACAACCCCAGATGCTATTGACATTATGTCTTGAGTTTCAGGGAAGAGTGGGTGATTTTCAAACATTGCTGTCAGTTTAGAAATATATGACATTTCATCATTTGTATAATTCAATGAAGGACAACTCTGTTTGGAAAACCAACTACCCTCAGAAATGTGGGATTGGGAGCGCAAAAAGGTAATCTATTCCTAGTTTTAACCAATGAACCACCTAACCCACGAGAAATGTTGGCCTTATTTTTGTAGCAATTAAAGATGTACATGCAATGAAATGTCCATTAATTGTTCCTCGTTGGCCGTTATGCCAGAACTGCTAAGGGGACCGTTTAAATAGAATGCCAATTCTGATAAATGATAAATGATCCGTACGATGCACGGTTTTCAGTGTAGAAGTAAAAAACTAAAAAATGGGGTCTTTCCCCCCCTCCCCCCGCTGAAGCAGCAGGGCCAGGGGCGGGGACTTTTGGTATTTTTATCTTCTAACTACCCCGAACACATTCCCGCAGAACAAAAATTTTCCCCTCTCCATGTCCTCTACAATCCCTTTATTGACTGGACTAATATGATAACCAGACCAGACTAGAAGAAGAAGGTACATTTTCAATCTCCACTTCGAAGACGACCTATCAATTCTTATACTATTGGCATTGATTACCTACCTTTAATACCTGCTGCGACGTCGTTGACCAGAGTTTCTGGATAGACTGTGTCAAGGATTATACTTTATAACCAATGTTGATAGTTATCCAAAAAACATCTCATGAAACATCAATATTCCTCCATGCCTCTTTTTTTTCTTAGAAAAGCTAGGAAGTAGGAAGCAATGTTTCCACAAGCGGGATTCTTACTTATCCCGGAGGTGGGACTTTTTATAGATTTATACCACGAACGGGATTAAAACAGTACGCGGGTTAAAGTGAGATGTTGGGCTCTTACCTCAATTTTAATTTGTTACTGATTTTAGTTTATTCACAAATAATTGAATAGTTGCAATACGGTAATAAATCAATGACTAATAAGTTATAACAATCGTTCGGGATGGATCAAGATTATTTTACTAAATTCATGCGGGATGAAATGGGATTTTCCATTGCACCAAAGTGGGATTCTCTCGATCAGAAAGGCGGGATTTTTGTTTTGTTGACGTGGATACACTGTTAGGAAGCCATTTTTTTCCCAATCTTTTGGCGCCATTCTTCCTTCTTGTGATCACGTTTCACGTTCACGTTGGCCTCTTCCTCACTAGACGGTTGGGATAATCGTATTTGTTCGTTAAAGGTATTAAAGACTTTTCTGTCTCTAAAACTATCGAGATGGACTTCGGAGAATCGTGCATTTCGTTCTTCAACACAAAGGATTTTTACGAAATCCTTAACATTCCGAGGACAGCATCTCAAAGGGAGGGTAAGTTAAGTTCTGTTTAGCCTTGGTAGCCCTAGAGCCTCTGAGCTATTCAGTGTAGGCTTGTACTATGGGGAAAAGTACATAGGCCTAGTTAGTTTATGATTCAAAATTATAGGCAGAGCAGTCGGGTACAGTTTCTTAACTGGGCTATGCTAATTTCATAACAAGGATTTTGTACTCCTATTTTAAGTAGGCCTAGGCCTATGATATGCCTACCTTATTACTTGGGTAGATTAACATAACTTTTGATTGTTGCCTGCCTTCTTGAGTTCAAGCCTAGTGGTTTGTATATCACCCTAGAGTAGGCCTATCCTATATCAAACTAGGCCTACCCTAAGGTAGGTCTAGCAAGGGCCTAGACGCTCAGGAAAGCTAGGCATATAGGCCTAGGCCTATGCCCTCCCTATTAGATAGTTATTAACTTATCTTAACTTTTTTTGTTGCCTGCGTTGAGTAGGCCTTAGCCTAACCTTAGTGGTTTGTATATCACCCTAGAGTAGGCCTATCCTATCTCAAACTAGGCCTACTAAGGTAGTCCTAGCTTAAAAGGGCTTATGCTTATATGCCTACCGTAACTTATTAGAGTTATTATCTTGGTAATTTTAGGTACAGTATAGGTGCCTCCACACAAATTTTTAAGTTTGATGTCTAACGTTATAGTTGTTTACCTCCATACAAATATAGCCTACCATTATTTTTCACAGCAAATTATCAAACAATTATCATTGGTAAGTTCAGGACTACTAACTTAGTACGGTAGGTGGAATTGCCATCAAATCGCTCAGAAAAACTTGAGCTGGTGGTGACTTCCTAGTAAGTCAGAGCTTGGCAATTCCTCCGGGACGAAGGCAGATTTCAGGGCCGGGTAATTCTGAGCAATTACTTGGTCAACCCCAATTTTTTTCATATTTTACTACGGTCATCAGGAGGTTCTCAGAAAGCAAGAAACGTATAATTCAAGCCCCGCAAGGTTAAGTTAGGTTATTAATTAACCTAACCTAATGTAACGGTACTGTTACAATTGGCCTTAGAGATGTATTTGAGACTTAAAAAAACATAATAAGTTAGGTTAGGTTAGGTTAAGTTAGGTTATTAATTACCTCAGTAATCGCCGGGAGGATTGTCGGAGGAACCACTAGCCATAGCCATAACGGTACTGTCACAACTGGCCTTCCGCACGTCTCCCGCAATCCACTGTTATCGCTTGGACTTTAAACCTTCTTATCGCTCGGCAACCTGTACCATGGCCTTGCGGGCCTTGAATGAAATGTGTCTTGCTTTCTGAGAACCTCCTGATGACCGTAGTAAAATATGAAAAAAATTGGGGTTGACCAAGTAATTGCTCAGAATTACCCAGGGCCGATTTGCAATCCATCCTTGGTGCAAACGCCTTGGTTTGAATTCTCGAGCCAATGTTGGCGTTGGATGTGAGGGACCTTGACGAACTTAACTTACTTATACTTGAATTCTTCATCTTTGACAGAACCAGTCTGATAGATTGCGTTAGGCCTATATATATTAATGATAAAAATAAATACTATTTACATTATTTACAGTAATTATACTGAGTCACTAAACTTAACTTGGGCGTTTACTATTGGCAAGGCGGACAGAAACTCATCTAACAAGGGGCTCATCCTCAAGTTCCTTTAAGGAGTACAGCGGCCTTTTAATCAATGCGTCTTTTAGTGTCTTCCTTAAAGAGGGCACATCCATCTCCCGCACTCGAGTGGGCAGCGTATTGTAAATTCTTATGGCTGAGCGTGGATATCTACTCGAGGTATGGCTGAGACGACAGCGGGGGAAATCTATGTTTAGGGCCCTCCTGGTGTGGTGCGCATGTACTTCTTCTCTCCTAAGGTGAGCCTTTAAGTTGCTCTTCAATAAGGTCAGAATGTCCAGAACATACTGGCTGTATACCGTAAGGACTCCTAGGTCCTTGAAGATAGGTCGGCAGTGATCTAAGTAGCCAGCAGATGTTACGATCCTCAAAGCTGCCTTTTGCAAGAGCAGCACATCTTCGGCCGCTGAAGAGTGCCCCCACAGTACCAGCCCATAGGTCACATGGCTGTGGAATAACGCATAGTACACTGATAGCAGAGAATTTTCGGGAATTTCAGGCCTAAGTTTTCTAAGGAGATGGAGGACTCTTGATAGCTTAACGCATACCTGTGAGATGTGTTGGTTCCAACTCAGCCTAGAATCTACCATGAAACCTAGGAGCCTTACCACTCCCACTTCCTCAACTCTTTGTTTTAGGGTGCAGACTAGTGACTGGGTTTTGTCGTCATTTATTTTGAGTCTGTTTGTCACAAACCAATCTTTTGCTTTTTCAAGCAGGTCTTCAGCTTCTGTTGCTAGATAGTTAATATTAGCACCCTTGGTCAGTAATGTCGTATCGTCTGCAAACAACAACGTTCTCCCATTCATATGTAAGTCGTTAATCATGATCGTGAATATGAGAGGGCCTAAAACTGATCCCTGAGGAACGCCATGAGAGAGATGGCCCACGCTGGAAAGGGCCCCCCGCAGAGACACAACCTGTTTACGATCACTCAAATAGTTTGAGAGGCTCTTGAGGACATTGCCGCCAATGCCATATTTGCCCAGCTTTAATAGGAGTATTTCATGAGGCACAACGTCAAAAGCTAAGTCGCAGAGGCTAAGCTGGACAGACTCATTCCGTTCGAAGGCTTCAGATATGGTATCGGCCAGGCTCAACAGGGCAGTGGTGGTCGAGCGGCCTTTCCTAAAACCGTGTTGGGCATCAATGAACAGGCTGTTTTCCTCAAAAAACGACATGAGCTGCTTCTTCTTCACTATGGTCTCAAGAATCTTTGAGAAAATAGGCAAGATAGAAATAGGCCTAAAGTTGGACAAAATGGAAGCACTGCCCTTCTTATGCACAGGCACGGTTCTAGCAGTTTTCAACAAATCAGGAAAAGAACCTTTCCGGAGACATAGATTAATTAGCCTAGTAAGAGGTACAACTAAGGTTTCTACAACTGCCTTTAGGGCCATGCAAGACACTCCATAGGGATCTTGACTTCTAGAGTTTTTGAAGTTCTTAACTATAGATAAGATTTCTTGAGTACTCACCATTTTCCAAGATGTTAGTGAGAGTTCGAGTGGTATGTCATTAATTGAGGCCAAAGGGTCCGTCTGTAAAACAGGTAAGTTAGAAACAATGTCTTGAACACTATTAACAAAGAAGTTATTAAAATCATCAGGAGTAGCTTCAGTGTTAAGTATTGGTCTCTGAATACGGTGCTTATTAACAAGATTCCAGGCAGCTTTGCATGGATTTTGAGACTGTATTTTTTCTTAACCCTCGTGTACAGACACCTAAATTTAGCTGTGACCTCTGGCGAGTTTGCAGCCTTTGAGTGGTCATGGAGAAGTTGTAAGAAAGATCGCATTTTGGCAAGCTCTGGAGTGTACCAAGTTTTGCTTTCCCTACAAAAGGCTTTGCTTTTACCTACAGGCGTTTTTCTAGGTTTTAATTTCTTAACAGGAAAGACAGAGTCAAACTTTTCTGCAAACAAGTCATGGAATGTAGTAAAAGCAATTTCCGGATCTGATATTTCCAGGAGTGAGTCCCAATTTACTGCCTGTAAAGCGCTATTAAGAATAGGAAGGTCATCATCTTTAATCACTCGCTCTTAATTAGGCCTACCTGGTTACTAGAGCTATCGAGAGACAAGGAGTTTCTTACCAGATCAGTTGAAACACTTAAGACAACCGCCCCATCATGATCGGCGACCATGGGATGGACAACTTGGACCTCATACACCCAGGAGTCGAGGTTAGTGGCAGCTGTGTCAAGGCAGGCTGGTCCTCTAGTTGGCAGTCTGATCGTGATGAAGAGTCCGAAGCTACGCAGCAGATTAACAAAAGTTGCTTCTTCCCGAGAAGGATACTCAAGGTGTACATTAAAATCACCACAAACTATAAGTTTTTTGGGTTCAAATCTAGATAGATAGATCAAACATTTCTCCAGTTGGTTTATAAAGTCCTCGAAAGCTCCGTCCGGGGATCTATAAATGGCTACAAGTATAGCTGAAATATCAACTATCTCCACAGCTGTCAGTTCAAGGTAGTTCAGTACAGAAATTTTCTAGATTCAGTTTCTTGCAGTTAAATTTCCCAGAAGTAAAAATGGCTACACCACCGTTTTTGTGGTTACTTCTACAGAAGATACTGGCTAGATTTAGGTTAGCTAATGATTGATAATAAGTACTTTCTTCCTGTACCAGCCAGTGTTCAGCTACACAGAGGAAATCACAGTTAGTTTCTTCAACAAAAATATCAAGTAAGTTTATTTTCGTTCTAATACACTGAGTGTTTTAAAATTGCAATATTTACACAGTCCAACTTAGGCCTACTTACAGTTTCTGTCCTATGGTCAGGGTTGGTTTGGTTAGTAACAGTTTTTCCACTGGGGCAAACGACAAGCCTAGGCCTAGTTTCACTTTCACAACCTAACCTAGGAACTGGGTCAGGGTTGGCTACGTAGTCATTGTTCTGTAAACAGTTCTCCCTAAAAAAAGAGGACGACGGTCTAGGTCCACGTTTCTTATGGATGAAGTTCCTGACTAGAATTCCAGTAGGCCAGAACCCTGGATCTAATATCATGTGCGACAACTGTTCAGGTAGAGCGATCTTGAAAGACTTGTATGTTTTGAATTTGGGGCTTAAATCGACACACTCACTCTCAGTTACACCTTTGTCCTTCAGATATTTGGACAAATCTTCTTTTGTCGTTTCATGTGACACTCGGGACACAAAGAAAAATGACTGGTTTCCAGCTGGCTTCAGGCTAGTTCGTTCACCACAAGTACCTATAATTACTTCGTTTTTGTTAAAGGAGGCCACCCTGACACCTTCAGTCACGTTTTCACCTTCAGAGTATTTTTCTTTGATTTAAGCGATTCCGCGTAAGAGAGTTTCTTCTTAGAGGTTAGCAGACCACTCTTAACACACTCAACACGAGGTAAACGTCCAGCTTCATTTTCCGCTTCATTCCCACTTTCGGTTTCGACAGTTTCTTCACTAGTTTCAGTTTCAGGTTTCTCCTTTTCCTCTTTTCCTGTTGTATTCAATTCCACATTACACTTTTTCTGACTTCGATCAACATTTCGCTGTTCCAGTCTATGAGTCCGTTCCACAATTTGACTTGGACCACTCATTTTTTCCTGTAGTGCGTTTTCACTCTGTTCCAAATTCGGTTCGTTTGCAGTCACGATATTCTTCACACCGTTGACTCGAGCTGCTCCGTTGTGGTCAGACAGGTCAACTGCCACATCAATTTTGTCAACTTCACTTATAACCAATGGGGATGACTCGGGGCCTTCTGTTTGTTGATATGATATGTTTGAATTTCCCGGGTTTGAATCAAGACTTGTCAGATCAGGTTCTGATTGATTTAAGGAAATCGACAAGTTATCTGTCATTCTAGAATCTAAAATTCTGTTAACTCCAACTTTGGTTTTAATGCTATTATTAATTAAAATCTTTAATTTCCTCTCCAGCTTTTCCCCAAGTTTAGAAAACTGACTTACGTGATTCTTGATTTCCCTCATCTCATTTACGATTCCAGGCTGGCTTCTATCCAGAATAATCAGGCTCATAACTCTGTCGTCACACACCTTACAAAACCACCGGATTTCTTCCTCCATTTTGCGAATTTCATTATATTTCTTAGCAGAGACGTTGACACATTTGGCATGGTGCCAAGAACCGCACATTCCTTCACAAAAAAGAGATTTATCCGTATCCTCGCACAGTTTTTTACAGCACGGACATATGAGCACTTCAGTACTGCCCGCCATTGCCACAGCCTTCCAACTCGTGACTGAGGGAAGAGGTCCCCACTGCAGTCAAGTCTGTCCTCGGGGAATCAACCGAGATGAGTATATTCGTCTCTCCAAGGCCAACTCTGGAGGGCAGATATTGATGGCGATGTTGACGTTGGGAGCTAGAGATGGGGGAAACTCTTAGATGAAGGGCTCATAAAGGTCGGATGGGTGGGATGTCGGGTCCGCGAAAAGCTCGTTGCCCCCAGGTGATATGAATGCTAGGGTTCAACCACATAGCTTAAATCGTTGCAAAGGTCCCGATAGATGGAATATGTGCTACAAGTGCGGTGGCCAGCATCACAAGACGAGTGTTAGCAGCTCCACTGAATCTTGTGTCCTATGCACAGAAGCCGGCTTGAGGAACGACGCCATCAAGCACGCTGCGGGATCAAGCCGTTGTGGTGCTGATAAGCAATCACTGCAGGTCTGCCTATTCAACAAGAAATTATCCGTACCGTGCCCTTCAGCTCAACATGCAAAGGAGCAGGACAGCTGACGGTCTGCTGTACCATTTCACAACCGAGCAACGCGCCGATATTTTGCTGCTAAGTGAGCAATTTCAAAACTTGCTCAGTGGTTCCCTGATATTTCCGGTACTACGCCTATCTGGGTCCTTGACCCTGGTAAGATACCTATCTTGGATTCCGGTGTGGGAAACAGTTTCGTGTGGGTGCGGATCAGAGGTTTAACTTTCTTCCTTACACCTTACACCCAACCAGCCCATTTCAGAGTACTGCCAGATGGTCGACTCTCTAGAGGACGAGGTCCTAAACGTCGATGCTGGGGTGATTGTTTGCGGAGATTTCAATGATAGGGCGGTGGAACGGGGTTTTCTCCAAACAAAAACAAGGGGCAATATGTTTTAGAGATGGCAGTAAGGCTAGGTCTTCATATCCTAAACACGGGTAATGTCTCCACTTACCTTCGCACGGGGTATGGAGAGACGATCCCTGACATTTCTGTACTAGCATCTCAAGGCCTACCCAATCGGATCACTGACTGGGGAGTCTCTGAAGACTCGCAAGCGATCACCAGGCAATTGTTTTCAGGGTACTTTCTGAGCGCATGCGTCCATATGCCGCCTCGACGTTGGAACCTCGGTCGTCTTTGCCAGGACACTTTTGGGGATGTATGTACTATGCACCTGTGCAAGTAGGCTATGCCACTATGCCCAACTGGAGACCAAGCCGTATGCCAAATACCTTGGTGTTATGATTGACAGCAAGATGTCTTTCGCTAAGGGAGTTGCTGCCCTTAGTAGGCTGATGCATATATTAAAAAAAGGTGACCATGGGAACCTAGTAATTAATATATCACCAGAAACTAGATCTGTAAAAAAAATTCTTTGTGTAGACAAAAATTACTTAAACGACGATCAGGGGATATAAGTATAGTTTTATATTCCGTGTGTACTAAATTCTAGTCAAAATCAAATCTGGAATCTGCTATTGGTATTTTTTGAAAATCTGATCTTGATAGTTATTATATGCAGACTTTTCTGGCAGTTAAATGGGCATTTCTTTGAGAATTCATCTTTCAATCTAAATGTGGTTACAAATTGGGTTTTACAACTCTGAGGATTAAGCAGGGGTTGAATACTTTTATTGCTAGAGAAATAAGATTCCCTTGAGGGTAGTTATTTTTGTCTCAATGGTTTATTTCATTTCAGTGAGGAAAGCCTACCATACGTTATCTCTCACATACCACCCTGACAAAGTTGAGGATTCTGAAAGAGAAGAGGCGACAGAAAAGTTCAAGATCCTTGGAAAAGTGTTCTCGATTTTGAATGACGTCGAAAAAAGGTCTATCTACGATGACACTGGTGAGTTACTGTTACATAGTGCAAAATTATTCCTCATTGATATAGTTAAAACTAATGGTTATTGCTTTATTTGAATAGTCACCTGTTGTTTAACCCTTTCAGTGCTAGGCCAATAATTTGTATTTCGTAAGACTTTTTTGTTTGCCTTTCAACTCCATTACCTGTTGTTGAATGTTAACAATAATGTTGTCACTACTTTATTAATCAGGCTGATTTTGAATAATAAGACAATAAGAAAATATATAGGCTAACAAAGATAAATCCCGGTATTTGTAGTAAGCATTAAATAAAACTTGGTTTTTGTTATAATTTTCCGGGTTTTCCTATAAATTTTCATGTTCTGATAGCATTGTTTGAAACCAAAACTTTTTATTTTTGACTCAGAACTTAGTTATACTGTAAGTATAAACACGTTTACAAACTTTACTCATATTATATAGGATTAATTTGAATGAGTACCTAGGTTTGCTGCTACAGGGAAGGTATTGAGGTGTGTTTTAATTTATTGAAATGTTGATAGCTTAGTATGAAATAAACAAATTGCCAAACTTGATTAAAATATATCTGTAATATGTACGTAACCGTTCCAAAGTATATACAACAACGCTTCAATATACAAAATTATTTCTTTTTTAAGCTCTACCCTACATAAAAGGCTGGAAAGAAATTATGAAATTTTGTGTTTTTAGAGTCAAAAATGGAAAAACCCAATTTTCTACCCCATAAACCTCCGTTCCCATAGTCTGATCATGATGGTTTGCGAAATCGTTAAATAAATGTAAGTTTACATGTTTGTACCAAATTTCATCAAAATCGGATCATTTTTGCTCGAGTTATCGCACTAAAGGACACACATATAGGTATATCCCTCCGAGTGTTAAGCGTCACGTAATCGACGCACAACACACCCGCCGTGTTGTTATGCGTCGCTTTTGCGACACTCAAACATCGTTTATGGCGAAGGCTCTGGGACTGACTGAATCAGATTGAACTGGATCAAGATTGGTATCGTTGTTTTCAGCAGATTCTTTGAAGCTTTCTCCTGATGTCTTTTTCTAGACGCTTTTCATTTTAGTTCCGAAAATATTGTAGCAGACAGATGACGTGCGTATTTGTAAACAACTTGGTTAACCTCGCACCGATGACTGATGTGTTTTATTACGTTTATCATTGTTTTAGTGTTAAAAATAAAAATTAGTTATATACATGGTGTATTATAAGAAGATTTAAGTGATTTTGAAGGGCTGGTTGATGATCCTGAAGAAGTAGGTAGTGATATTGATGTAAATTATCCACCAAATTCCTAGCTATGGTTAGGCTATGCATTCTTAGCTAACGCTAAATGTACAAAATCAATTTTTCACCCATAACTTATTTATTTGCAAACTTCTTCCTTATATTATTATATTTTTGGAATTCTCATAAAATTTAGAACAAAGTGGCTATTTTAAAATATTTGTAGACCTAAAATTATAAAAATTTATTGAGTGCAAACATAAAATTTTTTCATTTATTTTATAATTTTTGAGAAATGTTAACCCCACAAAACTGTAATGTGTACTCTGTAATGTAACTGTAACTGTGATGTTGATGTAATTAACCCCACAAAAATTGTAGGAAATTTTTTTTGTAATGTTTTATATATTGCATTGAAGCCCATAATTTTCCAAACAAAATTATATATAAAACAGTATACTTTAGAGTGTGTTTAAGTTTCTAAGATATACATTTTTATAAAACCCTGCGATTGCGCAATAAATAGGCCGATATTAATGCCATTACAATGGACACTTGGAGGGTTAAAAATTTGAACGGAGGGTTTTTTTGGCCTCTGGGGACCTCAAGTAGGTTCAGATGCATAAAATTATGTCTACTAATCCATCATTCAATTCCCTGCCTGTTATTACTATTTATGCCTTTTAAATTTCAATGCCACAGTTGTTAGTTTGGTTTAAAATAACCAGATAAAAATTGTGTGTTTGTCTCATTCCTCTAAGTAGACTAATTTGTTTTTCGAAGCCTTTGTTTTAGCGAATTATGACAATATATCATCAAGTCATATTTGCCATACCTATGTAACGATGGTAAATTATGATTTGATAATGGACTAACTTTCCCAAACATGTCGTCAAAATAAAATAATTATAAAAGAGGGTACTTGGTTAATTATGTTAATTTGTATTATATTAGTAGCCCTAAACATGCATGACAAAAATATATATGTTACACTCAATCTCCGAATTCGGACAATGTCCGAAATTTCTACCCACTCCGCGATGTGGATAGTGTGAAATACCCACGTCGCGGAGTGGGCATTTTATTTCGGACATTGGCCGAAACGAAATGCCCAGACCGCGTTGTGGGTAAACTGATTTACTCAAACGCCGAAGTCAAAACCTTCTTCGGCGATTGAGCAAATTCAAAATACCCACAACACGATGTGAGCAAAAGTGATTGCCCACGTCGGGTAGTGGATATTTCTAGTTTGGGCAAACGCCGAATAGCCTGTATAAACTACCGTATATCCAAAAATCTACATGAAATTCACAATCACTAGGTAAAATAAATCAAATTTATGTTTTGATTATAATTATTTAATGTATAAAATAGCATTTTAGAAAATAAACTGCAAATCACTGAATAGGAACAAATATAAAAAGGTCCATTACACATACATTGAGAATACGTTTTTTCCGCTTTACAAAAATAGGAGTAACCTTAAAACG
This sequence comes from Macrosteles quadrilineatus, assembly GCF_028750875.1. NCBI lineage: Eukaryota > Metazoa > Arthropoda > Insecta > Hemiptera > Cicadellidae > Macrosteles > Macrosteles quadrilineatus. The sequence goes on along the minus strand of NW_026542600.1, from coordinate 69,443,028 downwards.
CCGATTATCACCCAGTTCTTGTTACATCTTTCTTTTACTTATTGACACATTATTCTAAAGTCACTCTAATTTAGCGAAAGGATTTAAAAATTAAAACTAATTTTACCTGACATTGTGAATTCAATAATGATGGGTTTAACGGCCAGTCCTTTACTTTGAGATTTTTTCTTCAGTGAGCAAGGTTCGAACATATCCAAGTATATTTTAATCACCTCTCTGGTAATGTTGCAAAATTTCTTTTTAAGCTCTACTTCCATAGCTTTCTCTTTCTTAAGACCAACTCGCAAGTGAGCTGAATGAATTGTGTCATACATTTGATCAATGCGACAAAAATATTTTATATCTGTCATTTCACCAGTTGTTTTTTCAATTTTTGTCATCAATGTTTATGACATCGAAGCGGTTGATTCGGCGATACCTAATCTTTCGATGAAAATGACTGTCCATCACGAGCGTATCACTACAGGGCAGCAACAGTAAAGAAAACACAATGAAAACAGGTCCATCCATCCTATTCGCAAATAGTGCAAATGGTGGGGGTGAAATGTCTGAACGTGAATTCGGCGTTTGCCTAAACTAGAAATACCCGCAACGCGACGTGGGCAATACATCTTGCTCACATCGCGTTGTGGGTATTTTGGATTTACTCACTCGCCGAAGAACGTTATGACTTCGGCATTTGAGTAAATCAATTTACCCACAACGCGGTCTGGGCATTTCACTTCGGCCAATGTCCGAATAAAATGCTCACTCCGCGTCGTGGGTATTTCACACTATCCACATCGCGGAGTGGGTAGAAATTTCGGACATTGTCCGAATTCGGAGATTGAGTGTAACATATATACATATGTGTGTGTGTGTGTGTCCGTTAGCACGAGGACTCGAGCAACAATGGTCTGATTTTAATTTGGTATAAACGTGTAAACCTATATTTATTCAAATTCGCAAACCAGTATGATTGGACTGGGAAGGGTGTTTTTGTTTTCATTTTTTACCCTAAAAACATAAAAGTTTACAATTTCTTTCCAAACCATTTTGTAGAGCTTAAGAAAACGAATTATTTTGTTTATTGTGTGCCTAATGGCTACGGAGAATTTTAAATCCCCGGAAGTTATTATTATGGAGAATAAGTAAACTGTTGTAGTTTGCTTGTTTATGAAACATATTTTGATCAAATTTAAAAAATGCATTTATTTCAATACTACGGATACAAATTTCACTAAATAGCTTTTAACCCTCCCTGTTGCAAAAAAATTACTCGTTAAAACAATGCTATTTAAATCGGGAATAAATGTAAAATTTGTAAGGAGATATTTTAGTGTAATTCCAAAAAAAAAATGGAAATTCGCTTAGTCCGCAGGTTTGCTACAGCGGGGTATTTGAGTAGTTTTGTAGTTTGTATATTATCCTTTGAAGAGCATTTTGCCAGCTTGTGTGGCATCTTCTTATGTTGTAACACTATATAAAATGTGTGTAACAAGCGTATGGGCAAAGTAAATAAAAATACATCTAATAAAACTTGAAACACATACGGTATTTAAAGATGACACTGATAAAGATGAGTGGCCACTGAGAGTTCTTAGTAATAGTAATACTCATTATTATTTTTCAGGGTCATGGTCCGAAGAAGGAGAAGATTTTACAGAGAGAGATTGGGTTGAATTCTGGAGGAACTACTTCAAAGAAGTAACTATTACGGACCTAGACAAATATGCTGATGAGTACAAGGGTAAGATTAAACTCAGTTTCTTTGTTTATTTAATTACAACGGATACACGGATATGTTTAGGAACGGATTACACCATTTTACATTAATTAGTTAACATGATGGCACTTTGAATTCAAATCAGATAAAGAAAACAAAATGAGATGCTAGCTTACTTAAACTAACTAGAACTACAGAGTGTGAGAAAATATCTGAAAAGAGACAGCTAAACTTTGGTAATGAATAATAAATATAAATTAGATAATAAACATTAAATAATGATTGAGATATTTTCATATAGAATACAGGGTCCATTCAATAAGTATCGGGACTGGTTCACTGTAGCCTCAAAAGTGCTATGGAGAGGGGTCCGACCGGTTGAATTCGGTAGAGGGGCCCTTCATCGTTCAGTAGCACTTTGGAGTAGTCACCTACGGTTTTTTTTTTCCATTGTGTCGTCACGCCAACATGGGAAGTTCCGTCGAGGAGTGCTGTGTTTGCTTAAAACTTGGAAAATTCTCGCCGGAGACCCCTGCCCTCAACTCGAACATTTTGTTCACCATACTGGAACACCCATGTAATAACGTCCAGAAAATTAGGATTTTGCTGGACACAGCCCAAAATCTCTTGCGGAATCTCGATCCTTGACGGTTTTGTTCCTCGCCCAGGACTTTCCGCACCAGCTTAGCTCAGATTCTTCTCATCGCCAAATTCTCTGTTACAATAGTGTGGACGGTTTCCACTGAAGGGCATCTCTTCTTACTAGTATGGCCGATGGTTAGATGCTGTCAGAATCCAACATTTTTTTTCAATTTTATCACGAGAGCCGAGGTTTGAGAGGTTGTCGGGCATCTAACGTGGTATTCGTCTTTGACGAGTTCCCTGCCTTCCTTAAACATTTGGTGCCTCTCAAAAACTTGTGTGCAGCTTAAAGAATCATCCCAATAAGCCTGTTTAATGAGGCCAAGTGTCTCCGATGCGTATTTTCCGAGTGTAAGCTAAATTTCACAGCGTTGCTTGACGGTACCGACACAATGAAAAAACACTTGGTGCAAATACCGACCTCCTGTCTCAACGAATGCCCATAGGCGACTAAACTAAAATGCTCCTGAATGGTGAAGGACCCCTCTATCAAACCCAACCTGTCATATCTCCCTCCACCGCTCTTTTGAGTCCGTGAACCAGTCCCGATACTTATTGAATGGAGGGTGTAGATGTAAGGTGAAATGCAGTAGATGTTATTCAAGTTTAACAAAGGACCCTACTAAGCTAAGCAAGAAGCAACAAACAGACAAATACTAAACAAATAATTTAACTGTAGGAGGTGAAAATATATTTGACATTAGCAGAAAAGTAAATACGAGCTATTTGAATTTAACATTGCTAAGTTGGTAATAGAACACTGAAGAAGTCCAGTTGTGCTACTGCAGTACTAATGGCATACTATTGTACTTCAGGCTAGACTTAAGGGTTGCAGCATTATCAATTAGATAAAATCCATTGGTCATTGGGCAAAATTTGAACCCGGGACTGAAGTCCCATGCCCTAACCACTAGACCAGTTCGCTCGTTGTTATAGGAATAGTAGGTTGAGTGGAATCCTCGGCTGAAAATTGTCTTGCAGCGAGTGTCTTTTCAACTTCCTGTTACTTTTAAAAGTAAAACTAGTTATTCAAGTGTAAGACTAATTGAGAAACCTCAAGATTTGTGAAAAAATTATTTCAGTACCTAACTTTTAAATAACAGAATTTGGAAAACGAAAACACATACTTTTAAATTGATTAATTTAAACTATATAAATATTACAATATGTTATGTCATAAACATTAACAGAATTAGAAAATATAGGCCCTTAGAAGGTGCAGATCCTGTGGTTTTGGGGGTGTGGGAGCCTTCCCCTGAATACCAACATGAACCCTTGCTCGCACTCACGCAGGTGTGAAACTCTGTATTCTCCTAGCACTAGTAAGAAATACTTCAAACCTTGTCTCCCTGTCCTTAATGACATAAAAAATGTACATTTAAATCATGGCCTGGTTTCAAGTATGTACACTAAAAATACTAACTATCTACAAAAATAAATGCTGCCTATGCATAAATTCAACATGTTCATAATTGCTTGTTCATTGTCCCTGAACATTTGTTTTGACAGTGTTATCTCATAATATTCTAATAGAGTAGTGATTTAAAGCTACAATATGATAATGAGTGAGCCATGATAAAATAGGCTTACGGGTAGGATTGGAAGTCTCCCGGCACATACTGTACAACAAACATTAATTTTAAATGTTTTCAGGATCAGACGAAGAGCTCGAGGATCTAAAGAAAGCGTACGAGAAATGTAAAGGAGACTTTGACAAAATGTTCCAATATATTATGTTCGCAACAGTGGAGGATGAAGAACGAATTCGGGGTCGCCTGATGAAACTAATTGAGCAAGACGAACTTCCGTCCTATGACATTTTTGTCAATGAGCCCCAAGAAAAGAGAGACCGTAGGATTCGAAGGGTTAGTAACTTTTACGACCTTGAAAGAACAAAGCTAATGTTTTTTTTAATAACATCATTAGATCATTTACAGATGGATACATCTTTGTTTTCAACATTGATAGTTTGCAACTTTACACAATCCGATAGCTCTTTTATGCTGAACATCCTTTGAACTTTTATTATATTTTTAAGTTGCAATAGAAGCACTAGTATGAGTTCTCACTATATATGAATCTCACAGTTAAATAACTTTAAATCAGCATATTATATGAAATTACATTTATGGAATGTAAATAAAAATTATGTCTAATAACACTTAAAATGTTTATTTACACTTATACTACAGTCCAACCTCGGTATAACGAATCTGAAGGGGCCAAACTGAATATTTGTTGTATCAAGGATTTCGTTCAAACGAGATTCGTTATATTGAGGTTAGGTTTTCAGGAATTTCGCTAAGTCGAGGTTCAGAACCAGCGTACAGTGTTTGCATTGTAAAGTAGAACCTCGATTATCTGGGGTACTAAAGGGTAGGGATCTTTAATATTGCGCAATCATGACATTTCTAGTCATTGACCTTGGTACAGGTTATAAACTGTAAGTTTAAAATCACAGCTTTCTCTAACCCACCTAAAACCTAGCCAAACACTGTATTGTATAGCAATAAACCACGTAAAGAACAAAACAAAACAGTAGAGAGTTTTGTAAGCTACTGCTCGTGATAGGCTACAGTGCTATAGTACTGCTGTAAATCACAACAGAGGAATGTCGATACTGTAATAATCATCAATTATAGCATTGGTGTTGCCTTAGTTTAAACAAATAGTTGAAAGTAATGAAAATATTATATAAGTCGTTATAAAAGTGTATAATCATAGCAGACTTCAAGATAATAAAAACACTCTTAAAAGGAATGTTAAGATAACGATGTTGCTATTCTTTCTATTTGCTTTGTTCTTCTATTCTTTTTCTTTCTTAGGTTTATCTTCATCCAAAAATTGTACAAGTCACCATAGTTAGTACCCAATCACATTTTACTAAACATTACGTGGTCTCAGTCCTCAGTGAATGAAATCAGTTCTCAGTTGTAACATAGCGCGGATGCAGCGACAACAGCAGACAGAGATGTGTTAAAATGGAGCAGACAATGTTAGCGCAAGCGTTGACGTCATCTTTCCATTTCATTTGATGAAGAAACAGATTTTTCAAAAACAATAATGGGGTGGGGGGTTCGTTATATCGAGGGAGAGACACAGGCAATTCGTTAAGTAGAGGTTAAATTCGCTATGTAGAGGTTCTGACAGTGATAAATTCGTCATCTTGAGGTGTCTTATTTTAGCCGGGATCATGACAAATTTGTAAATAATTAATCAAGGTCGTTGATATGGTTTGTGTTATGTAGTGGTAAAACATACATTGTGTCTTATGGAGAGTTCTAGGGGATTAAAAAAAAAAATTGTTATATCAAGGTTAGACTATACTGTTGACTCACAATATGGTGAATACATAAAAATGATGGTAAAAGGTGATTGATTTTGATTGGACACGCGAATCATCATCATACCCAATAGGCGATTGATGTCAATCATATCAAAATCCAAAACCACTCGCCATATTTTTTAAACATTTTACAGCTTGTTTTATTACCTTGTTTAAAATAAAAATATTATTGACAAAAGATCTTTTGTGATTCCTTACATCCATTGACAAAGTCCTAATAAGCTTCTACGCTGTTTTAATTCTATTATGGTTGATGATGCATGTTTGTTTTATTTTGTTTTCAGTTGAGAAAAGAGGCTAAAGAAGCAGAGGATGTAGTGAAAAAAGCCAAAAAAGAACAAGAATTTGAGGAGCTAACAAAGGCTATCTTGTCAAGAAAAACACAAACTCCTACAATGGGCTTTTTGGAATCGCTAGAACAAAAATTTGCGCCAAAGGGTAAAAAAGCCAAGAAATCTCGTTCTAAGTCCAAAAAGTGAATTGTTACTAAGTGATGTATTAAACTGGATAGTTCCAGTAGACTAAACGTTTGTTACCTGAAAAATACTAGTGATATTGTTTTTTTTATTTTTTTGTTGTGACTTACATTTGTTATTTTATAACCAATTAGTTGTATAACCAACGTTTATTATTCTGTTAACAGTGGATCATGTCGCTTTTAGAACCACCCCTGCGATCGTTCTCTCAGCCTTCATTTCCTAAATAGTTACACTACTCCCCTTACGTCTGAAGTTGTTTCTCACTCAGGTATTGACTCCAACTGGCTTCCCTGCTTTTGCGGCTTTCAACAAATTTGTTATGACGTCTTTGTCAGGAATCTTTTCCCAACTCTCTTGGAGTTCAAGAATGTCCTTCACTTATGTTTGCTGATTGAGCCTTTGCTTCCCTCCTTTTCTGTCATCTTAGATTCTGTACTGTCGTTGCTGTAGCTCTTTGCCAATAGCAATATTTCTTTCTTCAATAATTCTTCTTTCTATTCTTCTGAAAAGATGTTCATTAAGATTGATAGGAGAGATTCAGATTTCATGAGGAAAAATTAAAATTGAAACTTGCCATTATCCTAGAGGAAATTTCTTGTCTTCTGGTAAAATATTTAAATTGCTACACTGCTTTGTTAAAGTCTAGAGATTAATAAATGTTAACCAATCTATTTGAGCTAACAGCTGATAGTTCTTCAACTTTCATGAAAAACCAAGCTTCATATCAAGTCTGGGCACAAATCTTAATTGACAGGATCCAGCGCAACCATTTAACTCCGACATCTTCCACATAACATAGAGTAATAAACATTGGTTGTATAGCTCATTGTTATAAAATAACTCATATATGACAAGTGTTTCAGGGTAGGTTGAACAAATTGCAGACTTTGACTCGTGTTTGTTTTTATATAAACAGAGGGTTTTCCTGGAACTTAATTACATTTTTACTATGTTGTTTCCTGGAACTTAATTACATTTTTACTATGTTGTTTCCTGGAACTTAATTACATTTTTACTGTATTGTTTCCTGGAACTTAATTACATTTTTACTGTGTTGTTTCCTGGAACTTAATTACATTTTTACTATGTTGTTTCCTGGAACTTAATTACATTTTTACTGTATTGTTTCCTGGAACTTAATTACATTTTTACTGTGTTGTTTCCTGGAACTGAATTCCATTTTTACTATGTTGTATTGTTCGAAAGATGCGAGTAATGACAAACTTGTAACTTTTGTTTGATTAACTCTGTTTTTTGTGTGTTTCTGTAGTAGTATTATAAGATTTTGTTCCTATTTTAGTATTGTTATAAGGTTCATAATAGCTTTCAAGATGAAACCATGTCACCTTTGTATTACAGGCATTGGCATCGATTCAGTTAGTGACAGTTTCGTTACTGAATTTAAGAGTCCTTGGAGGCTACCGACCATCTTGGATGATTTAAATTGTTTTATGGACATCTAGTCTCCAAGGACTCTGTACTGTTAAACATCCAAGCCATGTTTTTATTTTGTATCTTAAAACATTAGATAAACTTTGTTTGATTTTTCTCAGTGGAAATTCATTTTTTTCCACGTTTAAAAGTATTTAGATTGGCTACAAACTTGTTGCTTTCGTTTGTTCAACTGTTTCTTATGTGTTAATTTAATACTAAGATTTTGTTCCTATTTAGTGGTTTAAGTATAAAAGCTTTTTAGATGAAACTTCATCTTTGTATTACAGACATTGGCATTCATTCAGTGCTGCTGAAGTAACAGTTTCTGATGTATTGTTGTTATTTTATAACACCAAAGCCATGTCTTGTAACATACCATACTTGTTAAATAAACTTTGTTTTTTGTAAAATCTTGATTTTATTTGAAACCTCTATATTTAATATAGGTTTGGTATGTATAAATCATATAGAACATTGTCTACATGGATTTGACTTTATGTTTACCAAGTATTTGTAGCAATAATACAATATTTAAGTTATAAAACATGTTGCGTCAATAGTGTTTAAATGTAGTTTAGTCAATTTTATGTCCATGGGGTGAGCTTAGAGGGACAAACCCTTTTTCTCTCATTGGAAAATCAGCATAGTATATATTTTTGTTTATTTTTAATCAAAAGTTTGATGTCCTCTTTCAACTTTGAATTTTTCCATCCACACTGGCATAAACCAAAATGTTGTCTGAGTTTTGTCAGTCCTATGGTTCAGCCCCTAGTTTGTACCAATATTTGACAAAATTACAGTACCACTTTCAAGGCCTTTAAGAGCATACTATACAACCATGAAATCCACGTTCCCATAGTCTGATCATGCTGGTTTGCAAAATCGTTTGAATAAACATAGGTTTACACGTTAGTCAGGGCCGTATTTCCCTAATGGCGGACACGGCGGTTGCCGGGTGCCTCGGCCTAGGAGTAGGCCTCACTTGGGGACTACATTTTTTTCTTGATAAATTAATTTTACCGATAATCTGTTTCACGGGAGACGACGAAATCAGCGCCACTGCAAAAGATTTCGTTTTCGTCTCCGCACTATTTCTCCGTTAACATAGGAGTTGTCACTATATTCAACCGCAATCGTGGGAGATGTCCAGGATGTTATCACAACCGCGGGGGAGTCGAATATCATGTCCCCGAAAACTCGGAAGATCTTCACGATTTCATAATGATTGAAGGAGACGAAGATGACATCTCCCGCGAAGGCGCTAACTATTTCTCCGCTGCCATTGAACACTTTCATGATTTCGCTGTGATTGGAGGTCTCCGCACTCGCGCAAGCCACAAACAGTTACTCCACAGCCATAGGAGGCGGTCATGATAACATCATGATGGGAGGCGACGATGATGACGTCTTAGTGCTCGTGCAAGATGCTAACTATTTCACTGTGGCCAAAGGAGATGTTCATGATTCCAGCGTGTTCGGAGGAGACGAAGATGATGTCTCCGCGATTGTGCAAGAGGTTTACTGTTTCCCGTAAAACACAGGAGACATTCATGATTTTGCTAGCATTGCAGAAGACTAAGATGATGTCTCCATGAGGTTTACTATTTTGCCTTGAGCGTAGACACGTGCCGTTTACAATCCCTTCGCGACCTCGGCAGATGTCCTCAATTTTACTGTGACCACAGAAGACCCTAACAATTTGGCATCAAATCCAGATTTTGTATAAGCCGATTATAGTATATCAATTAATATATTTTAAACTAATTATTTCTGAAACTACCCGATTTTGATCCTATAAAGATCAAGATTGTTTACTCAACCTGAAAGAAATGAAAAATGTTTGGTCCCGACCTAATAATATTATATAAAAAAATATTAGACTTATTATTTTATTAGCTAGTCTCCTAAGTCTTTTTGCTGATCAGTTATGGTCCTTGTAACTACTTAAAATGGTACAACCCCCAATAAAGTTAAAATTATATTTCAAAAGTGATTGCGACTTTTGTGATTTTACCCATAAAGTACCATATCTACTCCCACTGCTTGTTCATGGTTGTTGGCTAATGGGAGAAAGTATTGCTGATGCTGATAGTTCATTAAACTTGGAGGCTGAATGCAAACCTGATTAAAAATAGTAAAAAGAATTATTTGCAAAAGTTCCTCGCAGAACCCCAAGTACAAACATATTGCGATAGCTACATCTTTGCTCATTATGTATTACAGCTAGGCTCATCTTAAGCTCAATGTGTTTGAATTTGTTCAGCTCATTTCTTTAATTTTGCTGAAAGCCACTCACAAAAGACAACAGCTAAAGTACTCATTAAAAACAACAATGTACATTCCATATTGCTTGGGCTGTGTGGGGTAAACATGCAAGTTCTGCAAACTACTTTTCTGTCTCCAGTCTCTAGAAAGGATAAATATGTTTAATGTTTTAGATTTTGACAAACTAAATAGGTGCATGAAAGCAATTAGTGACACTCTCTGGAGAGTATAAGTGACAGATAAGGATTAAATCTTAGACTTAAAACTAACATACATCCATTGTAAGATTAAACAACTGAATCTTCTAGAAATAAAAGAGAACTAGTGTACCTGTTGCTCGAATTCGAGCAATTGCGAAGCATTACAGGTACAGGCGTTATTTTAAAACGAATAACGGTCATTATAAAAGTCGATTAAAAGATTATGGAAATACTCACGATGTACACAACAGTTAGATATAATAAAAATTGTTTGTAAATATCTTATCTTTTTTCAAAAGCTGATCTTGTTTTAAGAGTTTTCTACAAATGTTTCCGACTCATGGCCGCATTAGGTTCTTTATAATAAAGATTATAAATGAAGAAAAAAAAACATTATTTCTATTTCTTCTACTTGGTTGTGTTCTATGACTTTCTTATGTTTCCATTGTTTGCAAATCGGCTCTTTCAATGATTGCTCAAGAAATGTAGCACAGTGTTAATTCAGTTTTATTTTTAGTAGGCCTACATCAAATTGTCCAGGATTTCTCACTTTTTTCCATTGCAATAATTACACCAACCCAAGTATCGTCTACAGATGCAATACGCCAAAGAATATCATCTACGTGCAACGTGGTGCAACACGCCTACGTACAATCTCCAAGAAGTGGTAAAAAAAGGCAGAAACTAACCCATACAATAGACATAAGTTAACTCCATAAGAAATAATTTTAAGAGATACTGTGATATTAGGATTTTCCACTGATTTGGCAATAGAACATTATATTGAAAACATGACACGATGCAGAAGAAAATCGTATTAAAATCAGAAAAAAAACATTGCAAATACTTCATTTTGACAAATTTAGTAAATCACAATTTAAATATTATCAGCTGTTTCATTAAAAAGTATTGTAAAATTATACATATGGTCATAATGTAAACAAATCTGCTGAGGGGACTTTAAAGGCCTCTAGGGCAGAGCCCCAAGGGAATTCACCTCGTTTCTCATTTGATGGCTCATCTACAGACCAAGGACCTTTCTTTAGAGACCTCTACAGAGTTTCTACGGCCAGCCTTTCTCTGAAATTAGCTGTGACAAAAGCCCGTTTTCCCCCCTAAGAATAACAGAGTTTCTATCCCAGCCGGTTTCTCAAATTAGCTATCACAAAGAAAAACAGTTTCAAATTAATATATAGATAAATCAAATTTACCCTACAAAAGGTTGAGCTAGATGGAGTGAGTAGGTTCAGTCACATCTGATTTCAGCAGCCCTTTAAAAAATTAGTTGCCAATGAAAAAAATATTAAATCTTGAGTATTTTTTTAAAGGCGAGTTTAAACCTGAGAATTTTTTTCTAGGGTAATTTAACTTCTAGGTAAGTATTTGAGATTTTTGGACAGCAACAAATTCAATAACCTTGTTCCTGGTTTAATTGTGTTTAGTCTGCCTCTCCCTAAATGTGGACAGTTAATTTTTATGAACCCAGCATGCTATTTCCAAAATGTAGTTCTCCCAAAAAGTTAGAACTGGGAAAATTTGAAACAAAGTCTTTTACTTGGGGTTCTATGAGAAACTTTTGCAAATAATTCCTTTTACTATTTTTCTAATTTAATTATCTTTGTTGAATGAATGAAGAGTTACCACAACACACCATGTCATTAATAATGAGAAATACACATTATATATTATTAGTTGTGTTTACTTGTGAGATTATTCTTATGGAAAACATGCAGAAAGTTAAGCTTTTTACACAATTTCAATTTGTGGGAAGAAGGCATAATCACTACTTCGACCTGAGGCAGGAATAAATTGTGGGTGCATGAAAACTGGAAAGCAGAATGGACTATTAAGAGACTCATTCTCATTCTAGTCCTAAGACCATGGGAGAATATTCCAAAAAATGAAAATAAGTGTAAAATATTCTTACTACCTTAGAAGAAAAGGTTCAATTTAATTGATGATTCATATGCCTTTGTTTACTGTGGGGAAATGCATTCCTCTCTCAAACAATGGAATTTGCCTGCCCTAAATTAAGGTTGAAGATCTAGGAAAAAGGTTACTCTTGGAAACCTTGTCTCCCATTGAAGCTGGAAAGGGAAGGAGAATTTAATGTAGAGGTATCTAATGCATAGTTATAAGAGAATAGAAAGGAAATGATGAATACTGATTATGTAATTTACTAAGCACCAGCTACTCAGGACAAATATACAATTGTATATCTTAAGAGGAGATAACATAACAGAACAAGGCTGCAAGGCCCGCCACCTCAATGAAATTCTAATAAAGGCCAGTTCCAGGATATGGTGTAGAAGAAAACAACGAGGATTTTTAGTGAGGCTGCATACCTCCATTGTGACTAGAAAAATTTAAGTGATTTTTTTTACCCCCCCCCCCCCTAAAAAAAAGGAGCATGAGAGTAATTATAGTGGGTGACTGCACGGTATAGCCCCCCATGGTTATCAGTTCTTAACAGTATGACTCCAACTGAAATGATAAGCGCTAAGAGGCAGAGGCTCTCAAACTTCAGTAAACTAAGATGTTTAACCCTCCCCATCAGCTACCCTTCCCAAATCTGTCAGGCTCAAGATGCTATAGTGATGTAGGCTTAATTTTTAACTAACTATAAAGTTGTTTTGAATCCAAACTGATAGATTTTTTCAAGGTCCAAATAATTTCAATATATTATAATAAGTAAATTGAGTTGATGGACGAACCTATTTGAAAGCAGTGAACGTCACTAAACAGCTCAGCTCGCACTCCGGCTTGCTCTATATGAGATGGCTAATATTTTCTGAACTAAGAATAGAGCTAACCACCCGGCAATGCTTGTCTTGGTACAATAATTTTCAACTTAGTTAACTCCCATTAACTCATTGCGTTTCAAACCTAATAGTAAAATTAATTGTTGACCGAAGAACGTAAAAAAAATCCACGTGTTGTATCACAATTCAAAGTCATTGCCAAGGCCATAATGTTCAAAATATTGATTCTAACTTTGTAAACTATTTAATGAAAATAAATTCTTAATCAGCATCGTACGTCTTATTAAATTACATGAAAGTACAAAAATACGTCAAGTAACACTTATAATAATGTATTTGCACTTATACTGTTTACTCACAAGACGTTAAATACATATAAAAGATGGTAAGTGGTGATTAATTTCGATTAGACACTCCAATCACCATCAGACTCAATAGGCTATAATATTGATAATTTCTTTGAAATACTGATGTAGTGGGGTATGCGGTATTGTGCGAGATAAGACTATAACCAACGCCTATGTAATAGATCTACCTCCTGATAAAGGTAATATAACGGGGTATGTTTTTGGTTCGCCGGAATTTTATCTCCCTGGAATTTTACCCCCTGAGCAGAGCCGACGTCACTATGACGCTCTCAAGTTTGTTCGCGGGCGAAATTTTACCCCTGCGGATTGTGGATGAGGCTAATAAGAATAAGCAGAGCTAATTTTACCCCCTGTTTATATAACTAGGGTTTAGGCAACTGAAGATGTACCGTCCGGATTTTTACCCCCGGAATTTTACCTCATGGCCAAATACAGAAATTGGCGAGAATAATTATTTTTTAAATAATTATAGTTGAGAGAGAAACACTTTTAGACAGTTTTTATTAGCGGTAACTAATAGTTTACTGTTTTACGTATTTCTGTAAACAGATCTATTATTCGCAAAATTAATTATTACCACCAAATTCTATATTGGGACTCTGGACAGGGAGTAAAAATCCGGGCCGAAAATTTGGAGCCAAACTCATGAAGGGGGTAAAAGTCCGAGGGTAAAATTCCGGCCCATACACCCTAGGTTTTATAATATAATTTGTTATGATTAAATTCACAACCGTGAAAAGATATATTTAATTCTACCTTTAATTTTGTCAACTCATGTTGCGCAACTCAAAAGTTCGCGGCCGGAATTTTACCCTTTGTGGCGTCAGTTTTGCTCAGGGGGTTAAATTCCAGGGGGATAAAATCCCGCTACGCTACCCATGTTTTTATGTTAGAGGGTAAACTCTTTGGTAACATAATTCTATCCTTTTGAAATATGGAGCACGAAATATGGGCAATGTCATGTTTTATCTATGGTCACGGCCACCTTTAACTCCAAGCCGCGGCCTGATAGAATTGGCAACGTTGCAAAGTAGTGTTGTCTATCCATCTAGCACCAGACGTCCCATAAGAAAACATAGCAGACATGAGACACCAGCTTATTAATTTGCTTATCATTAGTGTCAATTTGAATTTGTGAACAAAATCTACGAAATCTATCTTTGTACCACATATAAAGTGGAGTCAATATTTTCATAGCCCAGTAACCATAAGCTTTCGTGTTCTTAAAAAATACACAAATACCATTAGCTGCCTCCAAACTAAACATCTGTTACAACACTACTTGCGATGTTGCCACTTCGAATGCTGCGGCCTGAAGTTAAAGGTGGCCGTTAGGCTGCGGCTCCACTTGCCGCGCTGCAAATTGTAGCGCGCTACACGCTTCAGTTGGTGGCTCCACTAGCAGCAGAGCACGAACTACAATCTGCAGCGTCCTCATGTGTGCACCGTGGCTCCACTAGCAGTTAAAGCTATGGTTCCACAGGATGCGGAATCTCCGCCAGCGAAAAATCAGAGGTGTGGTTCTACAGACTGCGAAAATAACGTTGCGGAGGTTCAGTTCTGTGCAAACTAGCGACGGAGTATGGATAGAAAGAGGAAAGCCCTTTTGGCTTTGATGCTATATGATGACATTGATGTTGATGTTGTCGATCTTTTATCTTTGTTAGTGTCAAGTCGCAGTGACCGAAGTGACATATTTAAGAATCGGGACAGTGAAGGGGCGTATAACATTCTGGTTCGTAATCATTTAGTTGACAACGAAATTAAGTACTTCCGTGTGTCAAAAGACCAATTTTTCTTTTTGGTTGATCTCATCAAAGATGACTTACCCACCAACGCTACTAATCGAGACAAACAACCATTGAATGCCGAGATAAAACTAGCGGTACCACTAAGGTATGTACCAATATTTAATATTTTTGCTATTTATTTAACGAAACTTAAGGGGGTTTCAACCACGATCAGATTCCGTTCAACACTTGATACCCAAACATCTCAGGATAATTGTTCGTCAGGTCTACCATTTTCGACAGTTTATGTTAAATGCATTATAATAATTTATTTAAGCAGTTAGTTTGTTGAAAGTCGGTGTTGCGATTATAGGTATTACTTTATAATTGGCTCAAATGTTGTGTATAGGTAAACGTGACCTAAACAAACCATTACTTTTATCATTGAATGTATTCTGGTGTGATTGTGTGCATACGTCTTCGCTAATTTCTCAGAAACCCACTGACATGCGATTTCCACATCATGTTGAGACACCAACTCGACAAGTTCTTCCTCTTCAGTCGAAGAAAAACGTTCATCTATAACTCTTTTTACAGCACAAGACCTTGAAACTGCACGGTCACAATATTTGATGGCTCTTCTCCGCTGGTGGAATCCGCACTGCTACTGATGCTCTCAGACCAGTATGATTTCTCCGCCATGCGGAACGGAAATTTCGGGATGCGGAATCGCAAGTCAGTGGAACCGCACACATGGGAACTCCATTAAACCAGTGTCGTTTTAATTCCGCAGCGGAAAAAATCGCACCGCACGGCGGAGATTCCGCATCCTGTGGAACCAGGCCTTAAGTGTAGCGCGGAGGTAAACGTGGCCCTGGATCATGCCACAAATTAACATTAGTGTTGTTATCAGTGTACTTTATCAAGACGACGCCAATCATAATAACTTTTTGGAATATTATTGAATGTCCCAAAACTCTTTTGATTACTTAATAGTAATCAGCACGTTTAGTATCAACACGTTTAAAGAAGAAGGATACCAAACTAAGAGAAACAATTGGAGTAGAGGAAAGGCTTTCATTGACATTGTCTTTTAAGTCATTTTAGTATACTGAATTTTAACTAATTAATTTTATACAGTGAACCCTCGCTTCATCAATCCTTGAGTGTGTCGAATTACTCTACTATAATAATGGTCATTTTATCTTTATTTCTATTCTATTTTAATTTTATTACATTTACCCTCATAAGTAATATTTCTAAGTAACCAATGTAAGGTGAAAATAAATGAGTTTCGTGAGTTTTTGTTGTAACTATAGTAATAATCTAAACCAGCCATAGGAGCTTTTTATTATAGTACTAATAATCATAAAAATTTTACTACTGCTGCATTTAAAAACAAATTGAATGTTTTCACGTATTCGTTTCTCCAATCACTACTGTATTACTTTATAATTTAAGGTAGGAAACCCCTACACAACCTCTATAAAACAAGATCCCCACACTCCCGATGTAATAATTTTCTAATATAATAATTTCACAGTCCAGTTGAGGCTCCATTGGTTACAAATCAATCCACAAAAATAAAAAAAAACTAAGGACAATAAAAAGTCGATACTGATTTAGCGTGTGTCTTGATCATTTATGCCTGACGCCTGTACACGTAGGTACACTGACTTGGCGCGGCACTACAATCTACAGCTAGTGGAGCCACCTGTTGGCTGCAAAATGTAGCGCGAAAATGGTCCGAGTTCCATTCCCGCGCGACGCTACATTCTACGGCGCGCCGTAAAATGTAGCGCGCTGCAGACTGTCGCTAGTGGAGCCACCTTCGTTTGATCGCTGCCTTCCCATTTCCTCAACTGACCAGCTACAATTTGCAGCGCGGCAATTTACGGCAAGTGGAGCCGCGGCCTTACGGTTAATGTCCATAACACTTTCATATAGTATGTTCACTTTTATCAGTAGTTTTTACTGTTATCTTTGTTGTTTCTCTTTGTATTATCATCATATGACTCTGTTAAGTGGCGCTCAGTGAACAAGAGTGGAACTACTGGATCCTCCATTTTGAGCAGTAAACATTGCGCAACTAAAAATTCCATCTCCAATCAAATCCAACAAGCACTAGTTCTGAATAACTGAACGCGTCCATTTTCACGCCTTGTATTTTTGTGTTGTTTTTGTGAAGTGCATCATGGATCTTAGTTGCTGAGACGTCCGCAAATGGCGCAAAGGACTCTGGGATTGAGGAACCATATTTTTCCATCATAAGTAATGTGGAAAATATTGTTTTCGGAATCGAGAAGTTTTCGCGTCTTTCATGTAAATATTCATGAACAATCGAGTTTTTCATTGAGTGTTAACAACATAATTCAATAATATGTATAGATGTAGTGTGTTTGCTTTTCGTGTAAGCTGGGTTTAGTGAAAACATTGATGTCATTTTCGCCAGGTGTTACGACGGCTGCTCTGTTGACATACAGGAGGCCTATAAATATTTTTATGATCTAATGTGGCGGTAATATTTGTAACTTTTCAATTGTATTTATTTGTTGTTTTAAACTTTTTACTTTAAAGTTGATTATTTGTTTATGTGATGTTAAAAAAGAACATAGGAGAATATTTAACGACATGCAGGTAAGATGTAGCAAGTTAAGTTATGTTATACTGTACTTATGTTTAGTGATTGGTAAATAAATAATGTTGGGGTTCTTTTATGGAGTAATAAGGTGTAGACAATTTTTTTTTTGCTTAAGTTTACTTCAATGAGAGGAGGATGGTATAAAATATTAAAATTATTATTATAGCCTAACCGACAATATTGGCGTTGAATTTTCTGTGTTGCACTCAGAGAATTAACTTAAGAGGAACCAATAACCTAGCTTGGACAATAAATAACAGAAGTAAATTTTTAACTCTAAGAGTTAAAAATCAACGATATAAATTATATCCAAGATATTTTATCAGGCAGTTCCTAAACAAATTAACTTAAAAACTAGGACCCAGATCCGTTTGAATCATTTGAATAATTTGTTACAAATCAAATCTTCCATGGTAACTTACAGTTTCATGGGCTACGCTAATATCGATTGAAGATATCGATTTGATTTGTAAACCTTCGTTCGATTTTTTCATCAGCAAATTTGGTTAGTTATTAGTTAGGTTAGGCTATTATAGCCTAGGCTAACAGTTTCAGTTTATAATTGATAACTTAGGTAGGCTACATTAAAAAGAATCGAATGAAGATTTACTAATCGAATCCATATTTTATAGATATTAGCGTACCCCAGTTAAGAAACTGTAGGCCTACCCATATTCCCTTCCTGTTAAGTTATTGGTGTTGCGCTCAATAAGTTAATCTTTTGCTACTTTTATTTTAACCCCCTGAGTGTTAAGCGTCGCGTAATCGATGCACAACACACCCGCCGGTGTGTTATGCGTCACTTTTGCGACACACTTAAACATCGTTTACAGCGAAGGCTATGGGACTGACTGAATCAGATTGAACTGGATCGGAATTGGTATCGTTGTTTTCGGCAGATTCTAAGCTTTCTCCTAATGTCTGTTTCTAGACGCTTTTCATTTTAGTTCCGAAAATATTGTAGCAGACAGCTGACGTGCGTATTTGTAAACAACTTGGTTAACCTCGCACCGATGACTGATGTGTTTTATTACGCTTACCTATCATTGTTTAAGTGTTAAAAATAAAAAGTAGTGATTTTGAAGGGCTGGTTGATGATCCTGAAGAAGTAGGGAGTGATATTGATGTAAATTATCCGCCAGATTCCTAGCTATGGTTAGGCTAAGTCTTATGCATTCTTAGCTAAACGCTAAATGTACGAAATCTGTTTTTCACCCATAAATTGTTTATTTGCAAATTTACTTCCTTATATTATTATATTTTTGCAATCCCTATAAAATTTAAATCAAAGTGGCTATTTTAAAATATTTGAAGACCTATAAATTATAAATAATTATTAAGCGCAAACATAAGTATTTTTTTTTCATTTATTTTATAATTTTTTAGAAATGTTAACCCCACCAAAATTAAAATTTTTTTTTTGTAATGTTTTTTATATTAGTCCTACATTGAAGCCCATAATTTTCGAAACAAAATGATACCTATATAAAACATTAGGGCCTATAGGCTACTTTAGAGTGTTTTTAAGTTTCTAAGATACATTTTAATGAAACCCTGCGATTGCGCAATAAATGGGCCGACATTAATGCCATTACTATGGACACTTGGAGGGTTAAGGGATTCAGATGTCGTTGGTTATGGCTCAGTGTGCTAAAATAAGCTAAGCTTATTAGTACATGTCTAATAGAAGCTGATAAACCTAGTTAGGCTAATAAAGTTATTTGGCTAGTTAGACTTAGTTAGGCCTAACACTAGATCTGGCGGTAATATTATTCACTAGTGGCGGGTATATTTTGACCCTTTGAAGGGCCTAGTGGTACCATATATTTTGCACAGAACAGTTATTTGTGAAGGTAATAATGTAATTTAATAATGAAAACCCCAACCCAAGTCATTTTTTTTATAATCGACCAGCGCCGAATCCAGGGTTAACAAAAGTCATTAGGCCTATAACTTAAGGTACGGTACCTAATTATGCGTATTAAGGTGACCAAGGGAACCTATAGTAATTTATATATCATTAACATATAAACTAGAATTTTATCTGAAAATAATGGTGCAAACACTTTTCTGCTGTCGCAGAAACTGAATAAGTTAAACTACGAGCGTTTGAATTTTATTTTAGGCCTTATGTTGTTTTTAGGAACATTGATCTGCACATCAATATTTACACTCTAAAATAAAGTTAAGAGCCCAAGTCACATTTATTTATAGATTTTTTCCATTTGAAAGTAATTATTACCCTCACAACCCACACTTTTTTTAATAAGGTAAATATGTCAATTTAAATTGATTTATTTACGTATATGAAATATTTAATTAAAATTTAATTAAGATTACCGGTAACTTTATTTAAACATCTCTTGGTCGGACATAGCTTATTTAATCTGGACTGGATTATGAAAAATGAAGAAAGCAATTCATTTCGTTTGGTTCTTCTCTTAACTTCACCGAGTGGCTTTGCTTAGGTTTTGACCATGTAACCGTTATGTCCCATTATGATAATGGTGTTGTGGCAGACTTATGTTGACCAACCCTAGACTAGCGAATATGTTAAACTTAATCTATGGCCAAACTTACGGTACTTGAAAAAATGGATAGGCTATTTTACAAATTGATACTGTTCTAACCTAACATAACCCAACTTAACTTCTCGAGCAGCATAAAATTTGTTTTTATAAGATGGAAAAGACATATGAGGTAGGTAGTCTGGGCGTAATGCGGATTCGTGACTGTATTAAGTCCTTTGAATGTAGGTTAGATTAGGGGAGTTAAAGTTTAGGTTAGCCTATAGCCTAATGAATCGTGTTGTTAATTTATGTTATCTCCAGACAGTTTTTGCACTTTTGAATTGGTGGTTTAAACACAATAAATAATAATTTCAAAAATGCAAGCATTTGGTGCAGTGTTTCCTATTTTGTTCAATTTTTGGATTTAACATAACTTAAACTTAACCTTAAAACTTAGTACCAAAAGTTTTTTTGTACCAACCATTACTTTCTTTGTTGAAGACTTATTAGGGACTTTGTCTTCCTGTTCTCCATGGTACGGAGCGTTGTCAATGACTATGACTAAATTTGGCGGTAAATTTGGCTATACACGTTCCTTAATCCATTTATCAAAGTTGGAAAAATTCATTTGGCCATGGTAGTCTTCTTTGGCACTGTTTGCCTTATAAATAAGCCGACCCCCCTACAAAAACCCTTCGTTTGACCCAATGTCTACGACAATCACACGGTTTGACGCGTTCATATCAGGTAACACACGATTGACGTCAACACTTTGCCAACATTTCTGGAACGTTAAATTACTGTCTATCCAAGTAACGTCCTGGTAGAAAATTTTCCTCTTTTGTTCCCTTAGCTTTCTTATCCCTCGCAAATACCTAAACCTCCAATTAACATATCAAACATTTTCTTTTGGAACCACATTTCTTCCACTTGAACCCCATATCTTTTAAGAGACGCCGAAGTGCCCATTCGCTCCATTTAAAATTTATTCTTTCTTTCAAAACAGGTAATAGTTTTTTAGATGTAGGGACAATTTTTTTGTTCGTGTAAAAATCTTGTTTTAGGCTACCTACATCTACGATTACACGCCTATCAAAGCTATCTATTTGTACTTTGTGGTGGTCAGCCTTCTTGGGTTTTTTCCGGGTGTACAGATTTTTTCATCCGGAGTTTGTTTGCCGGCTTTTCTAACTTGTTTAATGGTTTTTCTGACACTTTACAATAGTTTGCGGCACGTTCTGTTGCCTTTTCTATCAGCACTAATAACTTTTTGTCTTTACATTCGTTGTCACAACACTCGATCACCCGTCTAATTAAATCCCTCTCTCCACTATGAATGGTAGCACAACGTTTTCCTAAATCCGTCCAAGGACCGTCCAAAACAAAACAGAACTCACTACGCGAACACACGAGACTGCACTGAATCAAATGACGTGACCACATGATGATAATCCACTTACCAAAACAAATATATGAGTAATTATGTTGACAACAGTTGTTTACAGAAAGACATCGGGGCGAGGCGCCCAGATGCTCAGCGCCTGCAAATAGTGCGCGATACCCTCCAAACATAGCTGCGTATCGCTCTGGCTCATGGGACTTCTTTACTCTCGCGGACAGTAATTGCCTTGGTCACCATCCAGCATTAGTTTGACTAAAATTGCGGTAGCACAGTGACTTTAGTGACATTTAGAACCCTACATTGAATTAGCCTTGCCAGTTAAAAAAATAAAACCACTGTTGTGTCCAGCTTTAAAATACATGAATGAAGTTTGCCTACCCTTATCATATAAAAAAAAAATTAACTTGTGGATCATTTGAGGTTTCAAGATTTATGCCGAGCACAATAAATTTCACCGTTTATTTTACATTGATTTCTATTCAAAATCTTGAATTTTACTTGAATCGAAACCCTCAAAGTGATCTTTCTTCATTTAGGCCTAATAAAATATTTAACTTAAGAAACCTCCTTAGACTTACACTGACCCTACAGAACGTAGGGTGAAGATGGCCTGATACTAGTGCAACTAGACTTTCTTTAACGGAATATGTAACCAAACAATATTTAGGTTATCTAGTAATTGCTTGTCTACAAAAATGGTTGCTAAATGAGCAAGAACTTGAATATTCTTTTGAATATAGAAACAGTGGAGCGATTTATTTTAAAGCCACCTAAATTTTATAGGCCTATTAATACTAGAATTTCTTTATTATAAAATTATGTTAATGGATAGTAATTAAAGACAAAATTATTTAAGTTATAGTACCGGTAACTATATATTCCGACTAAGAATAGCTGCGGGGTCAACTTAATCGTTATAATGGCCACGACCTATGTTATTATAAGAGTGCTGTAAAATTCTTGAAATAGGCTAGGCCTGTAATGTTCATTTTTCTGCTTTAACTTCTTATGCTACCAGTACACAATCGCCGAATATAGGTGAGCACGATAGTGTACCCGGTCTGCTCATGTAGGCTCGGGATAGTTCGCCTAGCCAAGATTCATGCTGCCTGTGCTCCAATCTTTGTCGGTTTTTGGAACGAGTCAAAGGAGACGAGCAAAGACAAGTGCCGGAAGTTAAAATATGTCTAACCACCAGCAAGCATGCTTGGCGAACAAGGGCGAGCATGTGTTGGGTGAGGTCATGGTTCGCATTCACAAGGTAGCATTCGTCGTCGCAACCCGAATAAAAAATTTTGCCAAACATTCGGCGATAGTGTTCTGCTAGCATTAGACCTTGGCCCTCTGTCAGCCATCCCTATAACAGTTCTAGTAGGCCTACTGTTCTCCGAAGAAAAAAACGCTTTAACAATAAACCTGAACAACCAAGCAAATTACTGATAAATTTATTAAATTTTTATTCAAAACAAGTGCATGAAAAAATGAGGTTTAAAATAGGCTATAGGCTATATAAAATATTAGCGCAGTAATATGCCGGTTTGCTGTTAAAAATCACAGTGGATCCAGTGTTTTGGTCACGTTTTAGAGCCAACTATAAAATAAAGATATTTGCCAATTTTTTTAACAGCCTATAACCATTCAACACCTGCGTGCGATACAAATTAAAAAATTTCTCTCTTGACTATACCTTTCCGTACAGCTAGGACAAAATGTATGAACAAGATTTGCTTACATCTTAAACATACTGTGTCTGGCAATTAGAATACCGTATCTGTAATTGGTTGTTGCAGTAAAAGAATAATATCGGCTACTAAATTATTTTGTCTGATTTTGAATACATTTTTAGGCTATTTAGAACAGTAGAATCAGTTATAATGTATAAAAAGTCAGATAAAAACGTCTAAACTTGGTTATTGGTAGATGTGAACAAAATCGTCTTTCACGTGATCAGATTGGGATGTTTTGTGAACCCATTCAAATAGAGTTCAGTTAACATGTTTGATCTGACTCTCATGAGACATTCATTGTGCCTGCCGTACGGACCCATTGTGCCTACAATACGGACCCATTTTGCCTACCTTACGGACATATTTTTTACGGTACGGACCCATTTAGTGATGTGGGCCGGGCAAATGCCCAGTGGGCGGGTCGTTTATAAATGGGCATTTGTCCGGGCATTTGCCCAAAGCGATTTTAAGCGCCCAAAAACTGGGCGTTTATAAAAAGTTCAGTTTAAGGCGTAATACAATAAAACCTGTAATATTTTCAGTGTGGTATTTTAAATAAATAATTTTCTAAATTGTTAAATAAAATCTTATATACTGATTAAGCAGGTTTCTACTCTGTAATTCATAAATATGTGCATAAGATAAATATATGATGTCTAATTAATTAAATTTAAAGTTAAGTATTAAGGTTTTGTTAGTAAAACAAGTGCTAAATTAATTCTATTACATTAGCCAGATATTGTTATTTTTATTATTATTTTTTATTATTATTTTTATTAGGATCTGTTTAAAAAATGGGACCTCTTGTCGTTATGGCGAAATAACATTGAGCGACAAGAGGTACCTACCTTATTATTTGACCTATTATTTTTTATTATTTTTTTTATTATTATTTTTATTTTTAATAAAAATAAACCTATGAAGTTATTTTCAGTCTAAATTATTTCCTCTTGTCGACAAAAGAAAAGTGTTGACTCTCTAGTACTGGCTTCCTACCAATATAATTAAAATTATACAAGTAGGCCTAATTATTTTTTTTTTTTATAAAGGCTATTATGTAAATATCTAATGTTAGAGGTTTAAAAAGTTGACTAGAAGAGTAGTGTTCAATTTAATTTCCATTAATTAGGTTTATTAGCCTTTAACTGGATAAACACCCGGCGCTTATGGATTTTGGGCTGTTATATGGGCAAATTCCCTGGGCATTTGCCCCGAGATTTAAACGCCAGGGCGTTTTACATCACTAGCACCCATTTTGCCTACGGTAGACTACTGACCTAGGTGTTCTTTGAGGATTATTTGTGAGGTCTTGAATTTCGTTGGATTCCTGATGCTCCTTTTACTCTGTACATTTTTCACATTTGGTTTTTTTGTCAAGCCTCTTAATTACCCTATAGGTTTCACATTGTAAAAACCAAAATGTCTCAATATAAAAAGAGATGATAGGGTGCCTTAACTGCAGAATGTTAAAATATTGATTAAATGCAGAACATCTTTTGTATAGACTTATCAGTTCAAATATAACTTTGTAGAAACTCAAATTTAACTTCCTAGAAACTAATCTTTCCAAAGCGGGTGGATGTTTATGCTTGCTTTGATTCTAGCTGTCTTGAGTATATTTTGAATAGTCCTAAATTAAAGTTGTATCAAAATGTCTTTGTATTTTAACTTTCAGTGGTTTTTGAATTCTGGATCCAAACATTTTTTATCTTCCAGGATATTCTAAATATCCCAGACCTGGGAGAAATTCTTTGTTTGGTGTTAGAAGCCCTGTTTTAAAGTTTTTATTGAGAGTAAAATGGGGGTTTTAGAGAGGTGCCGTAAAATGAAGTTCACAGCTGATAACTTTTTATTTTACTAAAAACTTGTAGGCTTCAATAATTTTTACGTCTCAAACTATTAAATTTCATTTCCGTTTATTTATTGGATTTGAATTAAAACTTAGAAAACTCATATGAAGAGAGAAAGAGGCCTTAATTTTCAATACACGGATACAATTGTTGGCTAGATTATTAAAGGTATAAAGGCCGCTGCTATTCTCACTCTAATTGCTCTCTCGTTTTTATTTTGGGCTGTAAGGTCTACTCTCTCTGAATTATTTAATTCCAATACTGTTACTTCACCATTGTTTTCTAAAAAAATATAAATTACTACTAAAACCTTAATGTAGTCCAACTCAACGAACAAGAAGACTGGAGGCATGGTTTTGATTAAAATAATCGAGACAGTTTTTATTTAGAGGCAATACAAAAAGTATAAATCATGAAAAGACTTACAACCATCAAGTTGCAAACACAATTTTCGTCTGTTGTTACAGTGTTTTGGCAACATTCCACACTGAATGTATTTTTATACATTGGCAAAAGTACAAAAACATCTAGGTCCCAATCAATTAGGGCATTTCACAAATTTAATATCTCTATATAGTTTTATTTGCAGCTTTCTTACTCTTAAAAGACGTTTTGTTATTGGTTTTTTCTTCGCTTCTCAATAGATTGAATAGGTCGAAAAACGGATACATTTTCTTCAAACATGCATTTTAAAGTTGGCAATTTAAAAAAAAATTGGTAGGTACTATTAAAATAGTTATAAAGCATTTTAATTTTAGTGTTTCACATTGGCTGTCAAGGCAGGCCAACTTAGTTGGACAAGGATTTTCTAGAACATTATTAAAACAAGTTAACTTAGGCCTAGTTAATTAATCTGATTCACACTATTAAAAGGTAGGTATTTTTTTTCAAGCATAATTTTTTGTGCCCCTATTATATTTTGGCATATGATTTTTTAGACTACCCTACAATATACGTATACATGGGATGTTTATGTTGCAGGTGGTCGGCGCAGTGACGGACACGACTAGTGATGTTGTTGCTAGTGTCGGAGGAGAATGTCCGGTAAGCCCGAGGGTCGCGGACCGCCTGGCCTGCAGAATGTGCTAGTGTACGTGTCTGGAGAGAGCTTTTACCAAGGCAATGGCAACCCGAATCCCGACCCCGGACCCAGTGGCTACCAGGCTCCGTCCGCCGTGAAACAGCAACAACAACAACAACATCACCAACAAACACAACAACAACTGAAGCCACAACAACACCAACACCAAACTCCCCAAGAGTTCTATAACGTACAGCAAACACAGAACGGATATCAGTACGGTGTGGGAGTGCGGACGGTTCAACGCAGGGAGGATTTTACAGTGATGGGTGGGGATGGTATCGGAGGAAATGTGGTGTTTCCGAGATGCTCTGACGCGGAATCTTCTTGTGGTTCTGTGGGTGCTAGTGACCGATCGGATACTAGTAGCGTGAGTGTAAGTGCGTATAAACCTCCTGTTTTGGATAATCCAGCATCTGTTGCTGTGCCCTCTGGCTGGAAGCGGCTTCATACTAATGGAATGGTCATTTATGTCAGGTAAGGCCTACCCCTATCAGTTAAAAAGTAGTTAACTTAGCCTAGTTTTATTAATCATTAATCTGATATAGACCTAGTTTGCATTCATCATATAGTGATCGTGACTATAATTCAAGACCGGAGCTCTATCATAATTATCTCTCACGATCGTGGAGACATCTTCAACTTAAATTTGAGACCATCAAACTTAGTTATTAACTTTTGCACCAAAAATTTTGAAAATCCCCTACAATTAAAGAGACACTATCATCGTCTTTTGTGGTCTCAAATACATCATATCATTCTGCAACCAAGGCAACATCAGGACTATAATTTTTGCAGTTGTTTTTTATAGTCATGATAGTAAAAAGCTTAGCTCGGTTCTATTTTCTGATTTGATATTTGATCACGAGACCTTATAGGCTAGGGGCTAGTTATTTTAACATAGTCAAAACAATCAGAATCAAATTGTGTCGACTACAGGTGACACAATCGGAAACATCGCCATACAGTGTCCCTGCACTGACTGGTCTATTTTACTCTGGGGTTTAGTAAACGTGCTGCTATGCCAATTGTAATTTTCCCGTATCCAGCATTATGCAATTCATCCTATTACCAAAGATAATCTGTGAATGTAATTGTTAATTTTATGTGAAGACCTCGGCGATGCCAAGTACTGTAATGATTTTGATGCTCCTGTGATTTTGATGACATTCAAAATGTCAAGTGTGCAAGCTCAACTTCTGACTTTCGAAGAGGCTGGTTTAATATTATTTTGAGATTCCAGTCTCAAATAACAAACAAAATTAATAAAATCCTGAAAAACTGGAATAAAGATAATAAATTTTCCTGTTGTCAACATCCATTACTTGTTTAACCCTAGAACTAACCTTACACCGTTCAAACGGCGGTAAATAATTGTCAAAAACAACTGCAACAGGCCCTGCGAATTGTCAAAAACAACTGTGAAAAATGGCCAAAATTGCAAGGGCACCGAGCAATTCAGCATAAATCAGGTCAGGGCAGTCCCAGGGTTAAAGTTTCAGCTAAATAAAATTCATTATTAGCCTATCTTTTTAAATACAGAAGACTACCTCAGTTACTAAAAATCTCGGATAACACAGAGGTCGCTTAGATTTTGAGGTTAGGGGTAGGCTAGCGGAACTACATTAGGAAGTCAACAAGGCCTACTTGTAAGATAGGCTATATGTTAGCAATACCATAGCCTAGCCTATATAGCAAATTTAACAAATAATGAAGTTTAAAACTCTTTTTAAAAGAGTAGTGTTTAAAGAGAAAAATAAATCTTAAAGCATGAATGAATGAATTGATTAATGAATGAATGAAATAGGAATATTCAAAATAAATATTAAAGCATGCTCAACACTTTTTCAATCGTCTTGATGTTACGGTAATTATTTGAAAAACATACTAAGTGTGAACCTATATAGGATTTCATTTTCTAAGTTATTTGCAGATACCTAACTTAATTTGTAGCCTACGGTACGTTAAAATAATATGCCTACTTGTAATGATATTTCCAAGTAGGCCTAGGCCTATTCAGATAGAAACGTGTACCGGTACATCAATAACGTAATTAGGTATCCATTGTTTTCTAATTGTAAGTTATAAAAAAAATAAAGTTATATCCAGGCCTAAAGCCACCTCCATCCGAGAGCTCAGGGAACTGGGGCTTACCTGGAGTCAGGGTTTAAGCTGCGGTAGCATTTTTAGCACTTTGTTATAGGCCTACACAACTTAAACTTTAAAATGCCACTTTGTTTTTGAAGGCTATAGCAAATATGCTACAAATAAAATTGAAGATGTAACGTTCAAACATGTAATTTTAATACTGGATTTTTTTTTGTTAATGCTTGTGAAGAATAATATTTCTGCTACAGTTATCTAAGAGTTTGAGGAATTTTTGCTAAAACAAATTTCATTCCAGCCTTTACCCTGCCTGGAATGTACCGTATTGTAAATCGAAAGTGTCACTTTTTAAAATTCTTCTGTGAGTCGTTTCACAGACCTTTCCTTTAATTTCACACAGTTTTGTTTGTGTTAATTTTTTATCATTATGGAACTATTATACTTAGTCTATATTATGATTCATTGTATATTATTACAGTAGAACCCCGGTTAACCGAAATAAAGGGGGAGAGCCGTTTCGGATACCGGTAACCAATTTTTCGGTTAACCCGTCATATGCTAAAAATAGCCTATTTATTATCACAGTGTGTAGGAAAGATTAATTTTAAACAATTTTATAAAACTACAGTGTTTTATTTCAGCTACATACAGGTTTTTAATGGGTTAGATTTAGATAATAGCCTACTTTAAACTAAACAACTGAAGTTACTGAAGCATTTTGCATTACAAATTACTTATATTTTAGCACTGTATTATTTTAAGGAACCGTTTTGGTTAACCCGATTTCGGTTAAACGGGGTTCTACTGTATTATAAAATTACCAGGAAAAAAGTTGTATTTGCTTTTTAAGAAATCATCATGACTATTATCTGTAGTCGCGGCACTATCGTAATTGTATCCTCCTGCCATCGCTTAGACATCATGATCGTCTTCCATGGTCACAAAATTCATAAACTTATCTTTCGTGATCAGGGATTTTTTTATCGTGCCATTTTCGCAGATGCTTTCTGCGGCCGCAAAAATAGAAGCTCACTTGGCTCGATTTTCTCCAAGACTAGTCACTCGATCACTTGAAAGCCTTTAGTGGCCAGTATCTTAAAATCAGGTTTGAGTGGAGGGAGATCCTGAATTAGATAGGTCTGATAGTCACATGTGTTGCTAATGTGTTACCTGATGGAATTGCTCAGTATTACCGGTTTTTCAGAAAAGCACCGGAACCAAGAAACAAATTTACCATATCTCTAAAATTACGATATCTTTAATTGCCACACGATCTGACACTAAAAGAATTGTGAGAGCAGAAACAGAGAACGGCGGTCACCCATATAACTATGTGTCCAAATCCTAACTTGAATGGAGGTCTAAAAATCTAATGGGATGTAAAATCCTAACAACACATGGGTTTGGACCGTTTTCCCTAAAAGCGTTTGAGGTACTTCCTCCTCTAATCCCGAGCATGTAAAAATGCCACTGGTGTCCTTTCATGACCACAGAAACATGTTCGTCACATTCAATTTTACTCAATTACCGGTAATCGTTCAAAGTTCATAATTTTTAGCTGTTCTCTAAGCAAAGTGCATAGTTTTTCATGGGTACTAGATGGCATCCATAGATAAGTCGCAAACGAAAAAATAATTTAGGCCTACTGTACTTGTTTAAAAAATAATACACTGCTCCAAAAACTATATTTTATACATAGTAAAAAAATAATTCTGTACTAAACATGATCTCACATTATTAGATCCATAAGGCGCACACAGAAATAAACCCACATTATTGGGTGCTATATCCGCGCCCTGACAAAAATCAGCCATATTCTGATGCAACACTCAAAACCACCTAGAACCGAATGTGATGCATTTTGTCAAAAGTAGTGTACTTTTTTTTTTTTTTGTCCAGGCACGAGCCTGGAATTGTTTTTCACATTACTTCAGGCTAGACCTAGGGGTTGCGGCATTATCACTTAGATAAAATCCATTGGTGACTTGGCGGGGATCGAACCCGGGACCTCAGGGACTGAAGTCCCGCGCTCTAACCACTACGCCAGCTTGCTCCCCAAAAGTAGTGTACTAGGGCTCATTAAAAGCCAAATTACCAAACGCACACTTTATGATTTTTTTACAAAAACCTTTGCAATTGTGGAGGCAACCTCCACTATGAGCCTGGTGAAAGATTAAGATTGGATATTCACTCGTCAAGCTACCTATATTATAATTAAATCAGATTTGTTTACGGTTCCGCAATAAATCATTTCTATTTCCATAGCCTAGGTACTTTTTCATCAGTGAGAAAAAAAAAATATAAAATGACATCAATAAGTGTTTTGTAGCGGGCAACGTGGTTTGCTGGCTTTTCTGTAAATTAAGCCTCCAACAAGCTCCTGTCGCGGCAAAGCGAGCTTGTTAAAATCTTTGTCAACTGCTTTTCTTCCTACCCCAATGCTATGATTAGTCTTGTATCAGTAATTGATAGCTGTGTGACAAAAATTGACTATCCCCCTTTGTATGAATCTGATCTCTGGGGAAAGGTGTCATGCCGCTATTGAAGTCCATCACCAGTTGATTGACATAAATACAAAAGTGTTTAAGCCCTTGGTGCCGACTTACGAGCGTTACTCGTACGGCCGCTGCAGGCGAGTGCTGCTCGTGTCACCGCTACGCAGCGCCACTCACTAGTTATTTAATTATTATTATTTTCCAAATTTTTTGTTTCCTCTTACTTTTATTATGTTTATAAATATCTTGCTTCTTGTTTTGCGTAGGCCCTATTTACTTTTTTACTTTTGCGCATATCAAATAATGTTGTGTTGCCATGGAAACCAGATATCACCAAAAATCAGCTGCGGTAAGGTAGACAATTTTAATGTGATCAAAATGGCGAAAGAATTATTAGTTTATTACCTAAGGTCTTCTTTCTTTAACAATTAGAGTAAAAAACTACAAATTCGGTAAAATTAATTGCCGACAGAGGGTGTTGCAGGCAGCGCATTAATTCCTTCCCAATGGGTTAATTGTAGAAATTTACATAAGAAGTGAAGGGAGTTTTGGAGGTTGCAGTAAACATTTCCACGATGTTTACAATTTTTCTCATGGTGTCGGGCGATCCTAGCTTGAGACATTGACCAAACTTAGGGTACCTACCCTACTTATTCATGTGCAGCACTGTATGACTAAACGAGGGACGTTGAAAGTGATAAAAGACGTCCTATAAGACTATCAAGGACAACGGTTTTAAACCTGAGGTTTTTTTATATTTTACAATCACTGTATCGGTATCAAAGTCTTATGATCACCCACTTCTGGCCTGGTTTTCATATGTGTATGGCCTTTTGAGTACTTTCTAAGCCATTAAAGCACATTATCTACATTGTAACACTTTTCTGTAAGCAAATCTGTAAACCTATTTATTTTTTGGTGAGATTTATTATAATGAATAATCTTGTGGGATCCACTCACCTTAGTTTTTTATCCAGGACTCGTCAAATTGTTCACACTATGAATACACAATTACATATATATACACTAACATAAAAATTGTCAAACTTGGATTATTCCGACGTTTTGCGGGACCAAAATAATGTCCTCAGGGAACTTAAACTTTATTTCTCTCGCGCATGCAAGCCGAACGACTAACCACGACTGCCACAACTGCCTGTATTGGGCAGTCAAATAATAATCTAATTTTGATAAAATTCTGTACCAACGTGTAAACCTACAATTTGTGGCTTGTAAGACGAAGGGGCGTAAGACATACTTACGCCCCTTCGTCTTAAAAGCGATGAATTATTTGAACAATTTTGTGAACCAGCGTGATCAGACTATGGTAATGGGGTTATGTGTGGTAAAAATTGGTTCATCCCTTTTTTTATCACAAAACATAGAATTTTGAAATTTCTTTTTAAACTATTTGTAGAGCTTGCAAAGAATAATGTAGTATATTTAAGCATTTTTGTATGCCTAATAGTTACAGAGAAAATTAAAAATTCTTGTATACCACTTTTAAGTACTTAGGTAGAGTAAATTGTTTAAGTGTATTGAATTTGTTTATTTGAAACAAAGCTATTTTTTCATTTCAATAAAAAGACAATTTCCTTACCTTCCTCAATAGCATTAAACATAAATAACTCATTAAAATTAACGTTAGCCTATATATAAAATAAATCAATTTAAGGGAATATTCTAGTGAGAATCCGATCAGGTAAATAAAAATTGGCTTAGTCTACAGGTTTGGTGTGGCAGGGTATTTAGTTTAAGTTAGTAGACTACTCATTTCCTCCTATTAATTGACATTTCCCTAATTTTAGTTGATACAAGATACTTAAGAACTTTATTGTTAGTAAAATACATAATATGGTACATTAGTATCTCCTAACTCCTCAATTAATCCTAAACCTAAACATAAACATAATTTAACACAGTTTAACTTCTTCACCTTATAACATACTCTAACATTCTATAATTAGTAAATTAAATTAATCTTTAGTCACTAGCCAAAATTCATCTATTGTGAACAAACAGAGCTTAATTAAAACTTTCTTCAACTTCTTTTTGAATAAATTAAGAGGAAAATTTTGAAATTAATTTGGTAGATGGGTCTAAAGTCTTGGAGCAAAAAAAAAGACTTGCCAATGCTTGTCGCCTTGTGTCATGCCTACTGATATGGATGTTACTTTTACCTCTAGTGTCATATGAGTGAATTCGTTCATTTGTTGTTTTAAAGATGTTAGCTTTGAAATATATTAAAACTCGGTAAATTATGTGTGCTTATTAAATTTTTATTTATAATGTGACATGCACTTCTTTTATTTGCGTCCATGAATGGAATTACATTTGAATTTTCCATAATTGTTGTTGATTTGTACTACTCATTTAATCATCCTCTATTAATTGAAGTGAGTTTATTCTCTCCAGTAGTTTACTTGGACTTATTTTCCATTACCAATTGGTTTGCTGTTATTTTTTCTTCCCCATTAGTTTAGCAACATAGGAGTTTCTATGAGGTTGAGGTTGAGATGATAAATTATTTGTTGTTGATCGTGTAGGTGTATTCTAGTATGATGGCCACTCAAGGTCATATGAAGGTCGTGGGATGGTGCCTCTCCTCTCCTATTGTCTTCTAATCAAACTAGTCCTCTTGTATAATTATGCTTTGTGTGTACATGTTAGAAAAATATGGCTCTAGTGTCTAGTCATATTGGATTCTGCTGTTTTGACTTCTGAATATTTTTACATAATTATGTATTTTACTGTGATTTATTGAATATCCCCACCACAGCAAACCTGCCAAAGAAGCAAATGCCCACTTAAATAACAATGTTTACTACAGGATGTTTACTAACAATTCTTTAAACATGTCAGAATTAATTTTAAAATTTTGTGTAAATGTACAGGTTTTTCTAAAAAATCAAAATAATGTTTCTGCAAGTGGGTGTATGGAATATTTTTTTTTTTTATTGTGGATTTGAGTCACACTTATCCACTTATGTTACTCTACCACCCGACAAAATTTTAAACGCTAGGTCCAGACCATCCTGTATATAAATATGTGTCCATTTGCATGATAACTCAAGCAAAAATGATTTTTGATTAAATTTTGTATAAATGTGTATGTATACCTACATTTATTCAAAGGAGTTTGTGAACCAGCAAGATCGAACTAAGGCCGGGGTTTATGGGTTATCCCCTTTTTGACCCTAAAAACATAAAATTTTGCAATTTATTTTAAAACTATTTTGTAGACCTTAAAAAATCAAATAATTTAGTCTATTGAAGTGTTATTATGCACCTAATGGTTACGGAAAAATTCCAAAAAATTGTAATTAAAAATTCCCAAGTTATTCTAATGAAGAATAGTTGCAGCAAACCTAAGTACAGTACTAGTGAAACTAATTCTATTTAGGGAATAAATGTGATATTTTCAAGGAGACGTTTTAGTGTAAATCCAATCAGGCAACGTAAAAATTAATATAATATATCGTACATATTTGAATTATTGTTGCTCTACTGGTAATGATATAATATTTATATTTGTTATAAATGCTGCTATACCGTTCTTATTTAATTAATTATTTAATTGTTTATTAATTTTGTTTGATTACATTTTTAAGTTTATGTTAAAAATATTTTTAATGTAATACAGGCTATTTTGACTCTATCCAATGTACCAATCATGTACAGATTATGAATAAAGATATTTTGATTTGATTTGAATTGACAGCTTAGTTCTGCTATTAGTTTCACTCTTGTGAACTGTTTGACTCAAATTTATGTCTGCCATATGTTTGTCAAAAATCGTGTTTTCGTTGCGTCATTACAGTACTTGTTACCAGTTGATAATATTTGATGCTCCCATATGTAGGCTATTGATGCC
The DNA here is from genome assembly GCF_028750875.1 of Macrosteles quadrilineatus. Classification (NCBI taxonomy): domain Eukaryota; kingdom Metazoa; phylum Arthropoda; class Insecta; order Hemiptera; family Cicadellidae; genus Macrosteles; species Macrosteles quadrilineatus. The sequence continues at coordinate 69,408,411 of NW_026542600.1, read as the reverse complement.
GTTGATTAAATACATAATAATAAATTGTGATCATGATGTCTAATAATCAAAGGCTTGTAACGATGTCTAGTAAAAAAAATTGCTGTATTAACCGTCCAGATATTAAAATCTTTCGCTATCATCGAAATTAGCGGGATTTACTCAATTAGCACAGTAATCGAAAACCATTATTTTATACTCTAACGGCAGTAAACGTTAATGTTCACATAATTAATACAATTTGTTGTTAACACGTTTAATTATTTCTCAAGCTGTGTAGTAAACTTTTAGATTTTGAACACTAGCGCATTTCGCTTTAATTTGTCGCCGCCGAAGGTTAAAAAACGAACCCTCGTCAAACATGGAGCTCCGCTCTAAATAGGGACCCTCTTTTGTGTATGATCATCCCTAATTTGCAATACTGGTATCCTAACCGTTCCCAGACCTACAAGGTAGAAGTTTATAGTTGTTACCGATACAATAATCTTCGTTGAATTGATTTGCCAAAATGATCAGTTTAAAAAATCGTTTTATCAGTTAGTTACCGATTGTTTTTTTGGTTTGTTGTTTACGATTGCGAGCTAGTACGCATGTTTACTCAGTACTCATTCATATCAAATTTCATCAAGATCGGACAAAAATTAATAAATTGTTCACAGACTCAAAAACAAACAAAAATTATGAATACAAGTTTATTTGTCTCATGATTACATAAAGATGGGAAAAATAATTTGGACCTTGTCCATGTCTTACCTCGCTATTCACCTATATACGGTAATAATATTTTCCTTATAGATAAATTTGCTTACATTTACTGATAGGCCCTAACTTAGTACTTTTCTTTATTTTGAAACCATTGCTATTAAAAAACGATTTGAAGGGAAAACGGCCCAAACCCTACAAATAGGAAAAATGCCTTTTCCTCCCCAGTAGCAGCAAACCTACGTAGGCTACTTGTTAATCCTAATGTGATTAAAATTTGGAATAAATCAGACGTGTTTAAGGAAACATAAAATCAGATCAGGCGAATTGAAATTCGTTTAGTCCTTAGGTTTGCTGTGGCGGGGGTATAAAGATGCAATGTTTGGTAAAGAGATGATGGTGAGATGGTGGACAGTAGCTGTATGGAGTGTAGAGAGTAGCAGCAGATGGTGGTAGGTACATGGACAGCAAGGTTGACCGGTTTTACAACAATTAGCGTTGCCGGTACTGACTACAGGTGGCTGGCTACTCTACCAGTGTCCTGACAACGTCCCCAGCATCTACACGAAATGTCCTTGAATCTGCTCTAGTATATCCTAGAAAATTCATTGGATTATATTGTTCATCCTGGAATGTTATACGTTGGACACAACTGTGATATGTTACTCGATAGTATTGTCGATTGTGACGATCATATATAATACGTGAAGGCGATTTCTACGAAACACTACTCCTCCGTTAATAATTGACGGATTTTTACAAACGATGTGTCAAAATGAAGTATTTTTTCTGTATATGCCCCCTTTCACCAATTCCTGCCATAAAAAGCCCAATGTATTTCTTATGAAGAAAAGATTTTGTTTACTAAACAGACGAATAATTTGTATTAATTACAGCTGTTCATAGTAAACACAAGAAGAGCGTTCGTTGTCAGAGTGAGTTCGTTTTCAGTTTCGATAACTGAAGTCGAGTGATTGGTTACATTATCTTTGAGTCGACTCTTTTAAGTCATCGGAAATTATGACTGTTATTCGTTTTGAAATAACGCTTGTAATACTTAACAACTGCTCGAATTCGAGCAACAGGTGCACTAGTCTATATATAAAGTCCGATTTCTGGTTATGCTAAGTTTGTTCATCGATTGAATCAATACTTTTATAAGTTTCGCCTACTTTGCTGGAGTATTTTGATTACGACACATAGATTTTTGACAGTGTTTTTTGCTGAATGGTTTTATTGTTTTAATACAAATAAAGTGTATTTAGTTAATTATACTGCTGCGTGTAGTTTAGTTGTGATTTAAGGTATGCAAAGTTGAAGATGCTCATTATTTAAAAAAATCGCCTACTTGTGTTCTATGCAAAACATGTCTCTGTTAAAATTGCTTGAGGAATACTGAGTAAATTATTCTGTATTGTTCATTAAAAATTTTGTCTGTAGCTTAGAACACATCCACGCACGCATACAGACATCACTTCGAAAACCACTTTTTTGGGGTTCAGGGGGGCCCAAAACGGACATTTTCTCCCAAAACAAAAACATGAAAATGTTGAAGAAAACAATATTAGGTACTTTCTCCATATAGGGAGACAAAGTATAAAAATCGTGCTCCATCTGTTGTGATAGATTTCTCAGAGAAATTTTATTTAAGAAACATATTAATTAACTAACGAAGTACTAGCAGCCTCAGCTGGGTTCTGAACCACTGTGCCGCCGTGTTGAACATCAAATCGAGGTTGGTGATTGTTGGGAATTGAACCCATACCTCCGCGATAGTTAATTGCTCCAACCAAGTCAAGTTGTGATATTTTTCATGACGATTTAAATCCAACATATGTCCAGTTTATTTAGAATAATAAAGTTAAGGGTGGATTTGATTAGCTTTAGATTTCAAATACTTTTCAATTGATACGAATTTTACTCATTTGACCAAACCTGCCACGCTTGATTGCTGAAAATCGATATTTCAGAACGTAAAATACGCAACGATTGAACGATTGAACTTACGTTACATGGATATATACGTTAGATATTTTTGTCCTTTAGTTATTTTTAAGTGCTCGAATCATCCAAGAAAGTTTAAATTGATGACGTAACAAATTCTCGTTTGGTTGCTGTTATCATCGTATTCATTCCATTTCCAGTTAATCGGATACAGTATGGGGCTTTGTACTGTACTCAGAATCGCTGATATTAGGAAGAAACTATTTTCTAATTAAATTATTCAATCGTCGGAAGTATACATCTTCCTTCGAATGTGCTAAATAAACCAGATTAATCAAAGTTATTGTTCTTATCGAATTTACTCTTAAAGGGTACATTAAAAAATGTTTAAATCCAATATAATTCAAATTATATTCCAAATATTGCATGAAATTCTATTATAAACGTTATGTTCGGCAATTGGGTCGGAGTACTATACCATCATTGTTTTATCTAAGCTGTTATTACATCGCGATTTTATTTTTCATAACCCTTAACCCCTTGGGAAAGAAGGTCAACCTTTTAACGAAAGTGAACCTTATTTCGTGTTCCGTTTAGTCAGCAAAAGAAAACCACCTTATCGCACGCCGCTTCGATGTCCTCGATCGTCCAATTTGGTAACGGAGCCTAGGGTCGAAATGAAATTTGAGTTAATCAAGTTTCAAGTGGCCGCGGCAGAAACAAAACAGTCGAGTCGGGTTATTAAATGAAACGTTTTTCACGAGAAAGCCGTTGAGTCGAGTAGAGTTGAGGTAAGGGAGCAACAAATGTGGGGTAAATTGGATGAAGCAGTCTTTGTGTAAGAAGGGGTGCGGGGGGAGGGGAGGGGGCACCCCAGAGCGGGATCAATTGGAATGCGCATGTTCATAAGGCGCTCTCTTCTGTTCTAGGGGTTACTGTGTCTTATAGCCTTATTGATTGCATACACACATACAGACATGCGGGTCAAAAGCCAATCCTCTCCTTACCTCTGGGGGCGGCGGGGGAGGGAGGGCCTCCGACTTGTGCAATCATTTGTTGTAATGGAACCGTTTTACACAATTATGCTAATAGGCTCCGACCTCGTAAAGATTTCCCTCTAGAGTTTGGTTTAATTGAAATTAAACTCCAGCCCAAATTTAGTATGTTAAAACGAATCGTTATATGTATTTAGTATTTCTTTTTTTGTTGTAATATTTTAAGTTTATTAAATCAATTATTAAACACTGAAATTTTACGCCTTAAATCTAATTTCGAGAAATTACACTGAACGCTTCTTTTTGTTGAAAATGTCTCATTTCAAAAGTAAAATTCTCTACGAGGAATTGTTTTTAGCTACAGAAAACATTTGTGAGTGACGGATTGAATAGTTTTACAGTACTTGTGACATAGATAAAATAGTAGACAACTAACTACCCCCTAATCTATTGATTGATAATTTGCGATAATTATTTGTTGGATGTGGCTAAATGAAGTTTAAGTATGATGCATATAAATTACGGGTTTTTAAAGCCTGACTGGGAACAACATAAAAATAAATTATAGGTCTTGTTAATTCATTAGCCAAACCGTCGTAATATGTTTTCTAGTAAAATATTCAAAGTATTGTTTTTAAAGACTTTTTTGGATGTAAACTATTTGTGACTTGCCACACGTTTGCATTAAGGTTAAGTTTGATTTTTTATTGGTGTCGAGTGTTTATTGGATTTTAAACTGGGAAATGATTTAACGTTTTGTGTATTTATCATACACACAATTGTTGCTTGAAGGCAGTTGGTGTTTGAAGGGACAATAGCTTTCAAACTAACAGTTGATTTTTAATTACCAATCAATTTATCAATTTATCACCAATCAATTTAACCCGTTATAAGCCTAGTCATTAAAATAAGATGTGTTTTTGGTTTTGTTTCAACATTAAAATAAGACACGGGTATGGCTAAGTTTCAACATTTTATAAAGCAGATATATTATTTTATTGCATTGAATTTTAATTCAGCTCTTAAGTAATGTCAAACGATAAATATTTTATGGCCTTAGAGCTCGAATTAGGTTTACGAATAACTTTCAAACTGGACTCAAAAACATAATTATTCCTAAATTAAATTATTCGATTCGCTTGTTCATTTTACACAACTTTACGATCATTACATTAACTTCAAAAAATAAAATAATATAACAATTGTTGTTGGTTTTTTTAATTAAAGGAAAACGTCACGGTACCTTAAAGTTAAAAGGTGGTTTATGAGTTTTATTTTACATTTGTAATTTTCCTATTAATTTACTAACATCAGTTTGTCTCGAGACGTTATCACTGCATAAATTAACATATTTTTATACCTAAAATAGGTTAAAAAGTTGAATTAATCACTGTTAAGTAAAGGGCGTAGAGAGGTTTCTGTAATGCAAGTTTGAAGATGGCATTAAGCTAATACAATCATAACAGGGCTGAATGTAAACCGGGTCTCAAAGCTCCCCCCCCCCCTCCCCTCCAGCTTTTCCCGGGTAAACTGACTGTTGTTACCCTACACCCCCACTCTACAACCCCCCTGTTGCTGTTTCTGTTTCACCAAATCATCCACTTTACCCTTACCCTCCCCCTGTGTGCTTTTTATTGTCTACTGTAATTTAATTTCATAAATTACACAAGTGCGCCTTTTATATTTAAAAAAAGTTTTAAACAAGTATTAATGTACTAAATTGTTTTTTGTGAATTTTGCTGTACGGAAGTAGCTATCACCGTGACATGGTAAGACCTACACCCGGGACCACGTTACTTTTTCGTTATATCGATCCTCATTCCAGAAAAAGCAATTTTTGATTTTTCAAAATTTCTCGGAATTGCCCATTAAAATATCCCTTTTTCTGTTTTCACCCAACATAATTGTTGATGTTGATGATATTTAGCCTACAATAACTGTTTTAGAATTTGCATGAAATGTTCTTCAGAAAAATTTCGATTTTGATGAAATTTTGTATAAACGTGTAAACCTACGTTTATTCGAACTAGTTCGCGAACCAGCATTATCGAAATATGGGAAAGGGTTTTTATGGAGTATAAATTGATTTCCTCATTTCGGCCCTCGAAATATAAAATGTCACAGTATCTTTGCTACTATTTTGTGGAGCTTAAAAAACAATAATTTAATAGGCCTACCTATATTAAAGAGTTGTATGCCTAACGGTTACGGAGAAAATTGCAAAAACCTGTAAAGTGTTATTCTTGTGGAGAATAAATTAACTGTGATGGTTTGCTTGTTTATAGATATTTTTAATGTAATTTAGCTAATCGGTTTATTTCATACTGAGCTTTCAAAATTTCAATAAAAACACTCATGAACATTAATGCTATTTAAATGGGAAATAAATCTGTTGATTATAAGGGAATATTTTAGTGGAAATTCGATCAGGCAAATGGAAGTTTGCTTAGTCAGCAGTTTTGCTGCGGCGGGGGTATTATTTTACTGCGAGATTTACTGCAATATAACACTAGAGTGCCAAGTTTAATGAGGTGTAATATTTTTCTTAAGACAAATGGAGAATGAATTCAATGATAGCCTCGTTAAATGATGAGATTAGTTGGTTCGTTAGTCAAGGTCATTTACAATATTTAATTCCAACGATCATTGACAAATAGGTCTAAACTAATTACGATATGTGTCAAATGCGCCCACCGCAGCACACCTGCTGACTAAGCGATTTCATTGTGTCTAGTTGGATTTTACCAAAATATGTCCATGCATAAGGCTTTATTTATTCCCTATTTAAATAACATTATATTTTACAATACTAAGCTGCTACGGGGAAGGGTAAAATGTGTTTTGATCAAATGATAACAGTAGCCCATAGGGTGAAATAAAGTTGCAAAATTGGATCAAAATATACATATAAACAAGCAAACTACGATTGTTTTCATTTCCTCCATAAGAATAATTAACATGAGCATTTTAAATGTAGTTTTTCTTTGAATTTAATCCGTAACGTTTAATTGTATACAAATGCTTCAATATTCAAAACTGTTTGTATTTTAAGCTCTATACGCTGGTTTGCTAAAAAAAAAAATGAAAACCCCACTATTGAAAAACTTCAAAACTCAATAATAATACCCTTCCCATAACCCGATCTTGCTGGTTCGCGAACTCAGTAAAAGTTCACCCAGCTTTAGACATGCATGCCAAATGTCATCAAAATCGAACCAAACTTACTCAATTTATCACGTTCACGGACACCCATATCAATTTGAATGAATTGTGTTTTGCTTCTGGGGACATCAAAATGAAAAAGTATATCGGCCTCTGGTCTAGGCCTTTCCGTGTCCACCTACGGTAATAGTTTCTTCCCCATAGGGAAAGTCGCTAAAAGCATTTCAATTTATTATCAGGATCTAATCAGTGTAATCTGTTGGTTAGCTTAGCGTTATGCTCAAGCTAAGATCTTGAGTATTGTCACTAGCTATCTGTGTTAGCACTTTGCTGCATTCGAATAAAATGCTACTTTTGAGTGCAGCAAAGATACTAAGCGCACGAATTGCTCATTACATATCTATGGAAATATTTTAGTAAGAAACCAGAATCTAATCAGACAACATATACGCTTATAATGTGCAAGTTTGTTGCGACGAAGGTATTTATCTCTTATTTAGTTTTTTTATTATATTTGTTTTCAAGAGAACATTACAAACTCTGTTCTCCTTGCTATCAACCTTTTGTCATGTGCCATCATTAGATAATCCAAAGACAACTTATTTATAACCTTATACTGAATATAGAAGTGATTATGTTTTTCTGACTGATCATTGTATTGTTACATCACAGTCTTGGGCTGCTTTCCCCACTCGCCAGTTTCATATGATAAAATCCACTTTCTCCTAAACACGCTTATCAAGTTAACATTTACACTTAACGCTATCCCCTCAACGTCTGTCCTAATCGTTGCTTTCGCTCTGTCTGCGATTCAGTCTTTCGTATTATTACAAATCGTTGAAAGTAAGCGTTCTATAACACGCTTTTAGATCCCGGGCACGTAGGCGAGCTGATGTCAACGTGGGACTTGTACAGCAGGTTTACAGGTTAAAGCACTTGTATTATGTCTTAAAGAAACAGGTTCGAATCCTGTCATTCACCAATGGAAAATTTACATGTGATAGTGTGAAACTATGGTTCGGATCCCACCTTAAGCTAGGCTTGGAGAACAAGTCTCTGTTTTTATATACAGGATGTACAGGGTGTCCCGTAACTCTCTGGACACTTGTATATAGCGTTATTCCTTAGGTCAAGACAAACACATTTCACAATAGGAACATGGGTCTGTGGTGTCTAGTTTACCGACTGTCGGCATTTATGTGTTTTTTTTACATAAAACTTAATAACTCCTAAACGGTTGGATAAATAATAACAGAGAAACGGGTTGTTTTCGTAATGTATGACCACTTTTCTCCATTTAAACAATGCTAATACTCCTTTTACGTTGTTTAGCATTGTTTAAATGGAGAAAAGTGGTCATACATTACAACAACAACCCGTTTCTCTGTTATTATTTATCCAATCTTAACAAAAAAGGTATCATTGAAAACTACATAAAACTTTCAAACTTTTTTGTCTCTTGCAATTTTTTTGTTAAGTTAACGGTTTTCGTGAAATTTGGCATCAAATATTTTAAATGGCCGCCATTTTGAAACGGTTTATGATTTTTTAGTATAATTTCTAACAATAATAGGTCTTAATAAGATTAACATTTTTGCAAAATATCAAAGCTGTATCTCAAACCGTTTAGGAGTTATTAATGTTTATGTAAAAAACACATAAATGCCGACAGTCGGTAAACTAGACACCCCAGACCCATGTTCCTATGGTGAAATGTGTTTGTCTTGACCTAAGGAATAACGCTATATACAAGTGCCCAGAGAGTTACGGGACACCCTGTATAATTAATTAATTAGCTGCTATACACATGCTTCCTAACGGGAACAGGATAAGAAAGGGAATAATTTGTAGATTTAGATCTGCTACATGAAATAGTTGATCATCCATAATTCATTCTAACAACTCTTCATTTTATTGATTTGTTTCGAATAATTCCTTCCAAGATGCACTTGAAAGTGTACTTAAATTTGAAACAAAATTTATATTTGTAGTCAATAGATCCAAAATAATTATGGTTTTCTTCAGTTTTAATCAAGTCCCTACACCTGTAGCTTACTATATATATTTCACTGAAAACGAAAAGCTAAATCCTACCAAAAATCTTGAGGTGCATTCAGTTAATGGAAAATAACCCTCATAAATAACCCAATTTCCACCATGTAAACAATCAATCCACCCCAGCAATACTAATATTTAAACAATCAAACAATTAATTGTAATTAATTAATTAGTTAATTGTATTGACCAGCTGTTTTATCATTTAGTCAATTAAAATGTTGTTCATTTTGAAAGCGCCTAGGGTGAGGAACCCTTAGGCAATTGACTTGTGGAGCTCAGACCTTTTGTGAGTTCGTTCATACCAATAATTTGCGGAAAATCGATAGACTTCGAGCTTCATTGTGAGGTGCCATGTTCCTATATTTTTATTTAGTTAATTACAGAAACCAGTGGCCACAAATTTAACGTGATCACTTTAATAATATAATAGTCCCGACCGACCCGACGACGTCTGGCTCGAGCTTACTACAATCAGAAATCTCAAACAAGGAACTAAACATTTATGGTTACATTTAAGAAAACTAATCACTTGATTAAACCTCTTTTATAGTTGTACTTTGTTTAAAATTTAAATGACTATAATTGAGCTCTAATCGTATCACATAGACAGATGCAATACCGCCCGAGTTTATATTAATACTAGCAGAGTACCCGTTCTTCGTACGGGGTTGGGGTATAAGTATAAAATGCTTATTGCAATTATACTTGTGCTTTGCGTTTGCAACGGGAGAGGACACGGTTTTAGACGATTTGGTTCTTTTAATTTACGGTATGCTATAATATAGCACATCTACCATAGCCATAATGTTATACCAAAGCACCTAAACAATAAAAAAAAACGTAAATCTCACAATGTATATCACAGCTTTTTGTTGTTAGTTGGTTCAAAATAGCTGTTGTTATAAATGAAAAAAAGTACCCTGTTGGTAAACCTTATCACTTTTTAATGCTAATAATATCATAGAACCAACTTGTGCAGTTGAAACAGCTGACAAAATTATTTAATTCCTTTTAAACTAGTGTCCCCGTTGCTCAAAATCGAGCAGTTGCTAAGTACTACAGGTGTTATTTTAAAAGGAATAAAAGTCATAATTTCTAATCACTTTAAAAGATTCGACTCAAAGATTATGGAAATACTCAAGATGTACATAACAGATCGATATAATCAACATTTCTTGTAAATATCTTATCATTTTTCAAAAACTGATCTTGTTTTTTAGTGTTTTCTGCAAATGGCCTTACTCATAGCCGCATTAGGTTATCCATAATAACGATTATAAATTCAAAAAAAAAAAACATAATTTCTATTTCTTCTCCTTGGTTGTGTTCTAAGACTGTCCTATGTTTCCATAGTTTGCAAATCGGCTCGTTCAATGATTACTAAGAAATGCAGCACAGTGTTAATTCAGTTTTCTTTTTAGGATATCAATTTATCCAGGCTCTCTCACTTGTTTTCGTTTTAATATTTACGCCAACCCAAATTCAAATAGTAAATATTTCATTTCAACCAAGTCAGTAAATGTTTGTAGCAAACTGTTAAATTAGCAAACTAATTGACTGTTTACAAAATTAACATATGTTCTTCTTCTCACTTTTAATTTCTGACAACAGCTGGAGTTTCATAACAGTTTTTCTTATGGAGAAATACGAAACTTTAAAGGGCCCCAGGGCCTCACTCTCTAATTATTTTCCTAAAAAGAAAATTTCTTGCACAACTTCACGTTACGCTCTTTCCAATGACACCAAAAACATGTCAATCGTTTCAGTAGTTTCGGAGGAGTAATTGTCACAAAAAACCTGCATGCGTATTAAATAAGTATAGATATGAATACGCGTAAGGTTAACATGGGAAACTCAAGAGCCAATGGGGTGGAGCCCGAAAGAATTTTTGAGATAAGAATATGTCTATATGTTAATCGGGAATGTGAGCTATCAACATGCCAAATTTCAGCCCAATCCGTCCAGTAGTTAATGCGTGATTGAACTTCAAACAAACAAAAACACAAACTTTCACATTTATAATATTAGTAAGATTTTAATATTTCAAGTATTAACTTTTTGCAAAGGTTAATGTCTGACACATAGCTGACCATGACAATTAATCGTTGTTACATAATTTTATACAAATGTGTGGAAAACTATCAAAATACATTTGATATGGATGTTAAGTAAAACCATACTTTTACTCTTATTCAGCTCGTAAATATAACAAAATTATACATTTACATTTATTGACTATACAATTAGTTGTGATTTTACATCGTTTGCTGTTGGATTTTGTTTGAGTTAGCAGTGGTATCTCGATATCAAGTCACCCTTCATAACAAACGTCATTTTCAATCCTGTAGAATTTACTTTACCCCTAATAACATTTTATTGCAAACCTCGATAATATAAGAAGTCAACCTTGATAACAAGTCTTATTTAATAATCCCAATGAGAGTGGTGTTATCGATTTCATGTAATATTCCCAACAGTTGAGTGACCTTACCTACAGCGTTGTGACTCAGTGGTGGCCCTACCGACCTACCCTAACTACCCTAAGTTGATATATGGACTGGGGTCTATAAACTGTACCGCAGTCCCTTAGCTTCCGCTCCTAAACACTTATTTATCACCAATAATCACTTTAAAAGCTTTGGTTTTTGTGCCACGATCGTTTGTTGGGTTCTTTCAGTCGTAATGTTTTCGTTCTTATTTCTGTTTTCTTTATTGAGTTTGGATTTCGCTTTAACTTAGCATGTAGGCCTATCATTGAATTTTGTATTCATTCGAATAGATATTTGAATGAGTCGTTCATAGTTGTCGAAATTATATTTGATAGATTATTTATTTTCTAGATTGGATCGGTATCGATAGGATTAAATAGATTTTTCGGATCGCTATCAAAAGGATATAATCTAATATAGTCATACGTTGATGATGTATGTCATAGTACTGCAGTCCTTGCAGTTTTACTCGATTAAAAAGTGGTGTATACTATTAAACTGGTTGCGGCACAACTACTATTTCCATTTTTATTCTAAATATGGATGCAACTTTAACACGGGATAGCGATTTTCGGGAACGAACTTCCCACGCAAGGATTTAGTCCAGAAAACAGCTGTTTGCCGCCAGCTTATTCAAATGGGGTTTCATTGCGTACTACTGTACTGCAATAAGTTTCACCGGACACCAATCAGCTGATTATACTGTATTTAGGTGGCAATGAGTGGTAATAAACAAAAACATAATTTTTTGTCTTTTAGTTGGTGGAAATATACAGGGTGTTCATTTGAAAACTTTCCATATCTGTTGTGTGCAAAGGTAAGGCTTTTAACACTTGTTTGATCTCATTTCCCCCTAATTTGGACATGCCAAATCCAATAAAATTATTTTCAATTTTGAAAAATGCCCCAAAAGGGCCCAATTTGGGGGGTAGGGGTGCTTTTTGAGAAATTTTCAAATGTAAACATGGGTTGTGTGATACATCAATTTAAAGGTCTAATCACCCCGATCATTTTGGTGCAAAAAGCGTTTAATTATCTTTAACCGTATTTACAGGGTGGGTCAAAACGTTTTAAAAAAGGACTTTGATGTTAAGTACCGTATTACCTTAACTACTGAACGGAACAGCGCCAAATTTCTTTCCAAGCTTATTCTTGAGCTACTCTTTAAGATAACTTGTAGTAAGGGCATTTTCCAAGTTATTTTCTAATTTTTAAGAAATCTCAAATTTTAAGAATAAAAGAAAGCTGAAAACTCAAAATTCTTAAATAGCAAGGTATAACAAATTTCATACCACGTGAAAGATCCTTTTTTAACAAACATTTTACGTATTTAAGTTTTCTTTCTATCTCTTACCGTTTAAAAATTGCAGTGGAAAAACATAATTTTCCATGGTAAAATTATAACTAGTTTTCTAATAAAACACATTGCACTTTGTTCAACGATGTAGTAGGATTCATAACAAATTGATCGACTACTTTTACGTGTGTCAGAATTCATCTTGGACCCTTCATCCTGTTCTTTTCTCATTGGTAACTGAGCCAGTTTCAGAAAACTTCCTAACTAAATCATTTACAGCCATATGACTCAAGGTTATACCTGGATATCTATTGTTAAACACTTTGCAGTTATCCTGGAACACTTTTGTTATGACCAATAAGTAAAATAAAGTATATTTTTTTAAGTTTACACCATATTTGATTAGGTACTACAGGAAATGGTACTTTTGAAATTAGTACTACCATTGACTAGTCAATGGTACTACAGAAAGCGGCCCACGCTTGGGTTTTTCTCATCAGCTATAAAACTTGTTTCTCACAAAGTAAAACGTAATGACTTGTTTGCCTATCTGCCTAAAAATAATTATGAATTGTTTCCTTCAGTTATTGCACCATTTAATGTGTCTAGAGACGAATTTTGGCTGTTTTATTAGAAAACTAGTTACAATTTTACCACAGAAAATTATGTTTTTCTACTGAAATTTTTAAACGGTAAGAGATAGAAAGAAAACTTAAATACGTAAAATGTTTGTTAAAAAAGGACCTTTCACGTGGTATGAAATTTGTTATACCTTGCTATTTAAGAATTTTGAGTTTTCAGCTTTCTTTTATTCTTAAAATTTGAGATTTTTTAAAAATTAGAAAATAACTTGGAAAATGCCCTTACTACAAGTTATCTTAAAGATTAGCTCAAGAATAAGCTTGGAAAGAAATTTGGAGCTGTTCCGTTCAGTAGTTAGGGTAATACGGTACTTAACTTCAAAGTCCTTTTTTAAAACGTTTTGACCCACCCTGTAAATACGGTTAAAGATAATTAAACGCTTTTTGCACCAAAATGATCGGGGTGATTAGACCTTTAAATTGATGTATCACACAACCCATGTTTACATTTGAAAATTTCTCAAAAAGCACCCCTACCCCCCAAATTGGGCCCTTTTGGGGCATTTTTCAAAATTGAAAATAATTTTATTGGATTTGGCATGTCCAAATTAGGGGGAAATGAGATCAAACAAGTGTTAAAAGCCTTACCTTTGCACACAACAGATATGGAAAGTTTTCAAATGAACACCCTGTATAAGGATTTGTACGGATTTAGTAGTATGGCGTAAACTATCGTACGTAACTCGTCCAAAATGTGTGTACTGGACTCGTATGGTAATTACGTACTCGACTTCGTCTCGCACGGGAACGACCACACTCGTCCGGCAAACACTTATTTTCAGGACTAGTAACGTAATATACCATTACTGACTTCTCGTGGGGTAATAACAAAATCGTTTATGGTGAGAGGCTAAGAATCGAAAAAATAGCGGAGGGATCATAGGTTAGGTTGAAGGGAACAAAGCACGGTGATTACAGTACTAACAATCTCAATAAAATTAGTTTAATAATATCATACAGCTCTATTGATAAGGAAGAACATTGTAGTCGTATGTATGATAATACAATGTGTGTCAAAATAATTTGTATTTCTTTGCATTTGATGTATAAAAAGAACACCGATTTCTCATCAATTCATTGCAGGTCTGTGTTCCAGTTTTGTTTAACGAAAATATGGCAACCGTATACCTAAATAGGCTAGTTAAAAATAGAAAACGAAACATTATTTTTGATTTAAAACGACGTGATAACCATGTCCACTTGTCTAGATGTGAAGACATTTATGAAACACCCTGTACATGTGGGAGTTTCACACGCCAAGGACGACGTGTCATTTCGCGTTGGCAACACAAGTACACTGTTTTCCCACGTGTCCAGGCCAATTATGACTCTAAAGAGATAATTATTTAGGCCTAAATAAATAGCAATTAGTGTTTTGTGAGTGAAGGGACTGTTGGCCTCATTGGGTGTTCGGTAGTTGACCGGTAAGATCGTACCGCGGTTCTATTACGTAATGCTCAAATATTGCGTTGTACGAAACGTTTAGAAAAGTTTTGTTGTGACCAAATAAATATCCATTGTGGAGCAAACTTGCAGACTAAGCTGTTACTGTATTTCCTTAAAAGTGTTAGATTTATTCCCTATTCAAAGAACATGTTTAATGAGCACTAGGTTTGCTTCTACAGAAAAAGTCCAAATGACTTGTCCAACGGAAATTTTCGGAAAAAGTATTTTTACCAAAATCCCCAGTGCAGCAAACCTGCCGATTCACTGAAATATTTCCTAAAACTTGTCAGATTTATTTACTATTTAAATAAAAAATTTAACAAAATACTTAGGATTGATGCTACAGGGAAGGTAGTAGAGCGTGTTATAAGTTAAATGTTAAAGCTTAGTATGAAATAAACTGTAATTAACATTAAACCAAAATTAATAAATCCATACAAAAGCAAACTACAATTTAAGTTTATCTATTCTCTTGACATGTTATGTTCCTAATTAAAAATTTGAAGGAAATTTATATGAACGTAATGTATCGTACAATTTAATTCCCATCCTTAAGTCCGTGAATATATTTCTAATGCGTAATAAACTTTCTTCTGTGTAATTGGTTTACCTAATTTAAAAACTCGGTTTTACAACTTTAGAAGCTACAAGCTGAAACTGCTAAAATACCCAAACAGACAAATTTTGTTCATAAAACTTTTTGTCTGCTCATTAATTAAATCATGCTTATTTTGAACGTATATACAATCAAGAAGTATGTATAATATCTTGGCGACGAAATATTTCATTCTTATTTAATTGGTTCGCCTTTTAAACCGAGGTATAGCTTTTAGATCTGCAAATTGAAACTGTCCAAATATATAAAGCACGAATTAATGTCAACCATTTCGCCTGCTCCAGTAATCAAACTTTGCTTATTTCCAAATTAAACGCAAACATTGTCGTACCATATTGTAGTTGTAATGTTTTATTCTCATTTCTCGTATAACTAATTCTGCTTGTATACACAGTCCGCAATTGACGGTAAACAAACCCCATCAAGTATATACAAAGTTTTCTGCTCTAATGGTAATTTATAGTTTGCGTGTTTCTCTTGCTCATGATTTTGTGTTTTTCAGGTACGCAACTCCCCCCCCCCCCCACCATACTGTAAGTACAGTTTGTCGTGTTATGTAAATGTAGTAGTTTATTTCTTGCCTTTAACAGATCTTAACTTGAAATCTGTGTGTTCGCGTACGCTATACATGATCAAATTAAAATAATTTTCCATAAAAATCGTTGAATTCGTTTGGAGGATCGCAGATAACTTTTACCTGGGCTGCATCCTTTAAACTCGCTAGGTCTTAAATAATTCAAATTTAATACTAATTATTCTAAAAACCTTCGGCAAGATCCAATTATACACATAAATCCGTTTCTTAATATAATTGCATATATATTCGCTAAGAATGTTAGCACAGCCGGGTTTATTCATGGTAAACCTAGGTTTATACTCTGTATTATGGAACCTGTCTCCTAACCCACCGTCTTCTTGGACCGGGGGTTTATGCCCTAGCCATTCCCAAGTAGACCCGGTCAGGAGACAGGTTCCATCATACATACTATAGGACATCTACTTTTATAGTTCAAATGATGATCTCCAGACCATACGTTTACCTTGAACTGGCCCGAGAATCAAACCATTGGATAGTTTCCAGGTAGACGGAAGGTCAGGAGGCAGGTTCCATCATATAGACTATAGGATCTCTATTTTTCTAGTTCCTATGATGAAACCTATCTCCAGACCATACGTTTACCTTGAACTGGCACGGGAATCAAACCATTGAATAGTTTCCAGGTAGACGGAAGGTCAGGAGGCAGGTTCCATCATATAGACTATAGAATCTCTATTTTTATAGTTCCTATGATGAAACCTATCTCCAGACCATACGTTTACCTTGAACTGGCACGGGAATCAAACCATTGAATAGTTTCCAGGTAGACGGAAGGTCAGGAGGCAGGTTCCATCATATAGACTATAGAATCTCTATTTTTATAGTTCCTATGATGAAACCTATCTCCAGACCATACGTTTACCTTGAACTGGCACGGGAATCAAACCATTGAATAGTTTCCAGGTAGACGGAAGGTCAGGAGGCAGGTTCCATCATATAGACTATAGGATCTCTATTTTTCTAGTTCCTATGATGAAACCTATCTCCAGACCATACGTTTACCTTGAACTGGCACGGGAATCAAACCATTGAATAGTTTCCAGGTAGACGGAAGGTCAGGAGGCAGGTTCCATCATATAGACTATAGGATCTCTATTTTTCTAGTTCCTATGATGAAACCTATCTCCAGACCATACATCTACCTTGAACTGGCCCGGGAATCAAACCATTGGATAGTTTCCAGGTAGACGGAAGGTCAGGAGGCAGGTTCCATAGTACAGACTGTAGTAAAACGACAAAAGTAAAAACCGCCATGAAAAGTATTGATGCATAGTATAGACTATAGAGAATGGAATTTTATATAGTTATTACAAATCAAAAATATATACCGTATGACTTTTTCTCTGTATTAGATCATTACACAAGTTAAACTAGAACCTACACTTATTTACGCAGAGGGATTCAACGGTTAAAATCTTGACAACTTCCATTGTACTGTGTGTAAACGTGTAGTTTTTGAACAGTAAATGTTAGTTGGAGTTTCTACAGGCAACAGTAAGATACGTCTTATTCTCTTTTGTTTTGACGTCAACAAGATTTACGTTACAACAGTTCTGATTGATCATTAACTTCGTTTCCTGCCACGTTTCCTTCGAATTTTTACAAATATTTATCGTAGTTTTTAACATGTTATATTTTTTAACTGCCATCTTTGTCATGTATCATGTTAGTATTTAACAAACTATCGTATGTATTTGAAATAAAAGTAACGTTTTTTACAACTTAAGTTGTTTTCTAGTTCCAACATTACTCCAAATCCAAGATTTTTGTTTGCAAAGTAAACTTGTTTGATCTAGTCCTATTTATGAAGTTGCTTTTCGCTTTTTTACTGCCTTTTTCATATAAAAATTAAGCTCTTCACTTTTTGCATTTTTTATTGTTTTTGTATTGTGTTTTATAAGGTTTTTGGTAGGCCTACGTGTCAATGATATTTTTACATTTGATTTTCTTTATGTTTATATTACCAGTATAGTTAAACAGGGGGCGAGCTGGTGTAGTGGTACAGTGTGAGACTTCGGTCCCCATGGTCCTAGGTTCAAATCCCGCCAATCACCAATAAGTGATAATGCCGCAACCCCCTCAAGACCTAGCCTGAAGTAGTATGGAAAAATAATTTCTGAATAAACCCTAGTGGAATAATTGAAAATACATAAATAGATAGTAACATTAATGATTACTTAACAAGTAAAGCCTTGGATACAAATCCCGGTGATTAATTTGTGACAGCTGGGTAGGTACTTTATTTTAAAGGATCGAACCGGCATCATTTTCATTACCTTCTAGACGACCACTATACCTATTAAATTATAACTTCGACCTCTTAAATTAATACGGTAGAACTTCTATAACAAGTCTCTCATGGGGGTTATTAAATTACTTGCTATCGAGTTAGACTTCTTATAGAGATTCGCAATTAACATTAGATAAAAAATGGTAACATAAAATCAAGGGTATTTGAAGTTATCATGAGCGACTTATTATCGGTCTTGCTATCGAATTTCAATGTATAAGCACCTGTCCAAGCTGAAGATCACCAATACCTAACCACCCATTGACGGTTGACCACGGAGCGCGACCATAGTGCGACATATGGTCGAAGCCGTTAACTGACATCCGGCATATTACCTGACCGGCGACGGCGACCGACAATACTGCAGCGAAACGGCTGTTTTTAACATAGTAGTAGTGGGGCTTTAGTATTTTTATCCCAAGTAAAAATAATCGTTATCAGTCACCCAAAACGGATACTTCCACCCAAAATTCTAACTCGAAAATGTTGACGGAAACCATATGTATATGAGAAAAAGTATTAAATCAGCTGGAGTCTGACATTATATTATATGTACAAATTGTTTCACTTTTAAACTTCGTTCTAGATTATTTTGCCAAAGAAAATAAGTTTGATAACATATATAAATCGTGTTTTTTTTGGGTATTCGTCATGTTACTTTGTGTATTGCTGCACAATAAAAACCCCTTTGGAAACCTCAAAAATATATACTTTAATGGTTAGAATTATATTTTTCGTATTTAAAATTGTTATTCTATATGCATTTATGTATTCTCAATAAATTGATCATCCTCATTCCACCTGACCGTGTCCTTCAGTGTTTCAAGACTTTTTAGTTGGATACATTGTGTTGTACTGATGTAGATGTAGGCCTACTGTACACTAACACAGGAAATTGGACACGACATAACACAATAATAACAATACTGTAATGCCTTGGAGTGGCATTAAAAAATAGTGCAATTTCTCTGGAACAGATGTTTGTCCATAATAGCAAAATAACGGCAGAAGTCATCGGGGGAGCCAAATTATAAAGGGAAACAGTATTCCGTCCGTTTTGTCCATTAGCGTAAACAATGGGACATTATGACTAACAATACTGTATAAGTCATAAGTATGTTTACTAGCCGACCGGAGTAGTTATAGCAGAGTACGGAGATGTGAGACTATTTCAAACGTCTCACGATCTATTCTGTGGTTATAGTGCTTGTGTGGCAATCAAAAGACCGCTGGTTTAATCCTGTGATGGTTAGCATTTGGGCTAAGCTGTTCTTGATCATTGTGCTTTCAGCATGTACGGTCCAGACTAAATAAACAGCTCATCTTACAGTAACCTACACAGATAATGTCACTCAATTCAACACCAGTCTTGCGTCTACATAATATACTCGACTTCCAACGCACCCGTAGGTGTCGTTGCTGCTACTAAAGTAATATTATATTTTTGGCCGGCTCAGATCCATTTAGGATCCTAGTCATGAATTGCACTGTTTGGAATATCTTTTCCAACGTTCTAGTTTATCCTTACGGTGACCTTTAGTTAGAAACCGTGGCACTGTTTAGATCGGTTTTTGGACATGAAGGTCGGGGAGGGGAGGACCCGGAACTGTTGGCCGGCAAATACAAGGTCAACCGTCATACCTCTTTTCATCTGGTCCTTGCCAGGCCATGCACATATTATGTCTCGGTAAAACACTACGTCTCCTGGTTACATGAGTAGCTGATTGACTAGGAAGTCAAAGGAGTCAATAGGCTAATTTACACGTTGGCTGGCATTCTAGTTGAGATATGACTGGAAGGCCACTGGAAAGGGTCACTGGAATGCTGACTTACTAACACTTTACCTTTTACACGTTGATAGTTACTGGAATATGATATCATAGGCGCTTATGAGACCCAGACTGACAACAGATCAGTTTGATGAACTTATATGTATAAACTTGAAAGTAATTTCTTCATTCCAACGTTTTGACATTTTAATTTATACTTGAACTTGCACTTAATGAATGACGAATTTACCTGGTTCAACAACCAGCGACTGGAGGGCAACTTGTTCTGTTTACTCGCCACCAGTCGGCTAGCTCTAACATTATTGTTTGGGAGAGGGAGAAACTGGCATGCCTGTAAAACAAAATATTTTCCTACAGTCACCCGACAAAGTGGGCTTCCTTGCACAGATTATAGTACTGAAACCCTTACTCTGGCGCACACCAGTATTTCAACCAAACAACACAAAACAGCGTGCTTTTATTATTCACGCAATTCGTGTTAACAGACTGTTTCACCTGTTTCTGTAAAGTTCACCTGTTATGTCAGAGGAGGCACTGAAAAGTCACTGATTTTATTAAGTATAAAATAACCTTTTAAACATAAACCTGGCTTTTGCAAAGCAGAATAAATTTACCTGGAAAGTTTTACTTTCCCTTATCGCAGTTGGAAACTTTCTCCGTGAATCGGTTATTAGAACCGTCCAATCTAATAAATGGTCAGACTGGAGTTGATTACGAGAATTTGTCGTGTTACGTAAACAGAACTGCACCTTTCACCAGAGTCGTAGCCAATACTGACTGTGATAACCACTAACGGAAAGGTTAATTAATACTACACAACCGCAACCGGATAATTGAGGGGTGCGGTTGCTGAAACGACAAGTAAAGGTTAAGCTTTGCTACTTTGTAGGTACAACCAATGTTCATCTGAGCTGACTATTCTGCCCCAGTGTAGTCGCTCATTTCTAAATCGTTCTTTAGTTTTTTTCTCTGTGGGTTTAACGCCATCAGATTTTTGGTACGGTCCAAACCCTGGCATAGCTGCAATCTTATCTTTTGTTAGGGAATATCAATTATTGATATAATTTTCAAAATGGAATTCAAGTGCAGAATTGACTTCTCTGATTGAACTATCAACCTACAGATTTATAAACAAGAACTACAAACACCCGGCTTCCAGGACAATTTCTTCCACCGACAGAGCACTAGTGATAATCAAATCTTTACACGTTTTCTAATTTAAATTGTATTATGGGTGGATTGCGGATCGCGGCTCTTCTAGTGCTTAGAGCTAGGACATTAGTCCTAACGTTCTTTGTTCAAATCCCGTAGATCACCAATTACTTCAAGCTAAGTCAAAATACAATAACTCGATTATTGGTAGTTTGCCCAAGCTGTTGGTCAGCCTAAGAAGAAAGCAAATACCCCTCCGCAGCAAACCTGTAGACTAAGCGAATTTCTATTTGTCTGGTATCTTAACTAAAATATTTTCTTAAAAATGTCAGATTTGCTCCTTATTTAAATAACATTGGTTTATTCAGTACTCAAGTTTCCTGCTTCAGGGAAAAAATTGTTTTTTAAATGCTAATAGCAAAGTATGAAATAAAAAAACATGACACATTTATTTGATAAAAATATACAGGGTGTCCCGGAACTATCTACCAATATTTTAGGGCATTGCTCCTGGGTAAGAAAAATACCAAAATATCATATTTAAATTGTCCGGAAGTCCTTACTTATTTACACAGCCGCCATTTTTTTTCAGTTATTATTTTTTTCTAATGAATGGTTAAACATACGAAATGGAAACTTTGCACAAACATTTATGACAACTAGTCAAAGCTACAAAAAAATTATGACGATTTTTCAAATTCATTAAACAAAATGGCGGCCATTTAAAATTTTGTTTCTTAGGGTGTAACTCAAAAACTGATGTTTTTACACAAATTTTTTAAAATGGCCACCATTTTGTTTTATGAATTTGAAAAATCGTCATAATTTTTTTGTAGCTTTGACTAGTTGTCATAAATGTTTGTGCAAAGTTTCCATTTCTTATGTTTAACCATTCTTTAGAAAAAAATTAATAACTGGAAAAAACAAAATGGCGGCTGTGTGAGTAACTAAGGACTTCCGGACAATTTAAATATGATATTTAGGTATGTTTCTTACCCAGGAGCAATGCCCTTAAATATTGGTAGAGAGTTCCGGGACACCCTGTATATCCATAAATATGCAAACTACAAGAGTGTACATTTTCTCCGTAACATTTAATCATGTAATAATGTTTCAATGTACACAATTATTTGTTTTGTTAAGCTCTATGGTGGTTTTAATTTGTTTACGGTTGGTCTATGGTTTTAATGAAAACTGGGATTTTTTGTTTTAAGGGAAAACATTTTGTAAACCCGATTTTCGTCGATAATATGGCCTAGTTTAGCTCAATCAGAATAATTTGATTATCACTTTTATGCAAATGTAGCACTATTTTTAAAACTGGTCACTAGTGAATCTGTTCTAATGTTTTTTTTTTTACAAGTCCACCTTTTTCTCCTGCCGATCCAGGTAGTTTCTTATGTTCCATGCAGTTTCCTACCCCCCGCAATATTTAACATTTGGAGGTTGGTAATATAGTTTCGTATGCAATGATTTTGCAAAATCAATCCAAGTCTGGTTTTACAATTGACTATAAACCCCGACCTTCAGATAAATCAGTTTGTCTCAGTGATCTGTGCAGTCAGTTACATACTTCGCACAACATGTCGTTAAGCTTATCATTTAGCATGGGTTGTTAACAGTAACAACGAAAAATACTAAATAAGTAAAGACTTCCATTGTTTTACGAACGATAAGATTATGAATGTTCCTGTGTATGATTTCGAAAGTCTTTCCAAGAGCTATAACTCGTTGGTATTTTGATGACCATGAATATTTGGCAATTCCAAAAACTCGCCCAGTAGCCATTCATTCGGACTAATTAAATCTCAGATAAATAACAAGTCAAGATTAATGGAGTTTTAATAAGAAATGCAACCTTTACAGTGGCCGTTATCTTAAATACGCTGTTAGAGCCCCCCTTGTATTTAATATAAATAGCTCTATTCTGAGATCAAATTAAACATTTTTTACAAAAAAAATCATTAGTAAATAGTGAATGTAAAAAACAACAGTAAACAACATAATCGGTGATCAGTGTAATACAACAAAACTGCGTAGTTAATAATGTTCTCTTCAATTCTAAAAGTATGACATTTTTACAAACACCTGTTATAAATGGCTGTTTTAACGAATCCCGACTATAGAGGGTTATTGTATAACGAAACAGGTTTTGTAACAAGGTAGCTTTTACATTGTTTCCCCTAAGAGATTATTAGTGTTCTTTTTTGATAATTTCATCAGCCTTTTCCTAGGATAAAATTTCATTTATTTTGCTATAACCCCAAATATTGTATAAATCCTTTAACGCCCACGAAATATTGTTGGTCAGCTGTTACACTTAGGGACGTAGGGTAAAAATACTTGGTTTTAAAACTTTAACTTAGTACTATTGTTGAGGATAAGCTAGTTTGATAACTAGATTTACTTTATACATCGCTCGATATACGTTGTAAAAATTCCTATTTTCCATGAAACTAGGACCAATCTTTGCAAATAAAGCCTATCCAGCCGTGGGAGGGAGGATTTTAATTTTTTTCGGGTAAAGGGTTTTTACAAAAAAATATAATTTATTAGTACCAGGCTATTTATTAGTAGAGAGCCTAAAAATCCCGAAAAACAGGCTTAGGTGGTTTCTCTGTAGCCTATATTTTTTTCTATTAACAAAACTTCAAAGCAAAATAAATTAGTACAGGCCCTACTTCGTTATAATCGCTATCCCATTCGTTACGATGTTATTTTAAGTGTTTAACTCCATTCATTGTCCATGTTCGTAAAAGGAATAATATGAGTAATTAAACTGAGTAGTTGATTTATTTTTTCAAATTCAAACAATTCCTATGTGGGATTTGAAATGTAGAAAACCCACAACATAGTGCCCCTCCTACAAACCTTAAGTGGAAACATTGAGCAGTTTTAAAATGTGCATCGTGTTTTAGTTACTACCTGTATATGTACTGTATGTATGTGTGACGAATTGTACAGCTTGAAAATTCAGACGCCCCAATGACGAAGTGTGGGGTTTCTTCTCGTTGAGTTGGTATATTGCAGCAACTTGATGGCAAGTTTAATCTGAATATGCACTCTGTTATTGATCGATCTCGGACTGGATACATGAGATGTCTGCGCATTACACAATGTCCCTTACACTACTACCGTATAAAGTGTTGTATTTAGGTCAGACCAGTTATCGATTACGTGGCCCTTAGTGGCGTACAGTCCTTCCTTCTGCTATCCTATCACTTACCCAGGCTATACACGATCCTCAATCATAATGCAGATATAAAGTGTGCCTGTTGTGTCTTTTGGCATTAAAAGTAAATTAGAAATACGAAATTTGTTGTAAGGTCTTAAAAGCTAAACCACGCCATTTAAGTTTCCAATTCGCCCGGTTATGTTTATAATATTTCGCGCTTTATAATTTAGTTGTATAACAGACGAGATGTTGTAAGTTAGAATAAGATTTATTTGGATGATAAAAAATCTCAAGTAATCACGTGAGTCTGGTGGACATGTCTGGACCTACATCAACACATAAAAGTTTGGTGTCAGTAGAGGTACTGATATCAAGCAGGCATGTGGTCGTGTCTGGACCTACATCAACAAAGGACAGTTTGGTGGCAGTAGAGGTACTGATAATAAGCAGTCATGTGTTGTGTCTGGACCTACATCAACACAGGACAGTTTGGTGTCAGCAGAGGTACTGGTAATAAGCAGTCATGTGTTGTGTCTGGACCTACATCAACCAGGACAGTTTGGTGGCAGTAGTGGTACTGATAATAAGCAGTCATGTGACTGTGTCTGGAGCTACATCAACACAGGACAGTTTGGTGGCAGTAGAGATACTGATAATAAGCAGTCATGTGTTGTGTCTGGACCTACATCAACACGGGACAGTTTGGTGTCAGTAGAGGTACTGATAATAAGCAGTCATGTGTTGTGTCTGGACCTACATCAACACGGGACAGTTTGGTGTCAGTAGAGGTACTGATAATAAGCAGTCATGTGTTGTGTCTGGACCTACATCAACACAGGACAGTTTGGTGTCAGTAGAGGTACTGATAATAAGCAATCATGTGTTGTGTCTGGACCTACATCAACACGGGACAGTTTGGTGTCAGTAGAGGTACTGATAATAAGCAATCATGTGTTGTGTCTGGACCTACATCAACACGGGACAGTTTGGTGTCAGTAGAGGTACTGATAATAAGCAGTCATGTGTTGTGTCTGGACCTACATCAACACGGGACAGTTTGGTGTCAGTAGAGGTACTGATAATAAGCAGTCATGTGTTGTGTCTGGACCTACATCAACACGGGACAGTTTGGTGTCAGTAGAGGTACTGATAATAAGCAGTCATGTGTTGTGTCTGGACCTACATCAACACGGGACAGTTTGGTGTCAGTAGAGGTACTGATAATAAGCAGTCATGTGTTGTGTCTGGACCTACATCAACACGGGACAGTTTGGTGTCAGTAGAGGTACTGATAATAAGCAGTCATGTGTTGTGTCTGGACCTACATCAACACGGGACAGTTTGGTGTCAGTAGAGGTACTGATAATAAGCAATCATGTGTTGTGTCTGGACCTACATCAACACGGGACAGTTTGGTGGCAGTAGAGATACTGATAATAAGCAGCCATGTGTTGTGTCTGGACCTACATCAACACGGGACAGTTTGGTGTCAGTAGAGGTACTGATAATAAGCAATCATGTGTTGTGTCTGGACCTATATCAACACGGGACAGTTTGGTGTCAGTAGAGGTACTGATAATAAGCAGTCATGTGTTGTGTCTGGACCTACATCAACACGGGACAGTTTGGTGTTAGTAGAGGTACTGATAATAAGCAATCATGTGTTGTGTCTGGACCTACATCAACACGGGACAGTTTGGTGTCAGTAGATACTGATAATAAGCAGTCATGTGTTGTGTCTGGACCTACATCAACACGGGACAGTTTGGTGTCAGTAGATACTGATAATAAGCAGTCTTGTGTTGTGTCTGGACCTACATCAACACAGGACAGTTTGGTGGCAGTAGAGGTACTGATAATAAGCAGTCATGTGTTGTGTCTGGACCTACATCAACACGGGACAGTTTGGTGTCAGTAGATACTGATAATAAGCAGTCATGTGTTGTGTCTGGACCTACATCAACACAGGACAGTTTGGTGGCAGTAGAGATACTGATAATAAACAGTCATGTGGTTGTGTCTGGACCTACATCAACACGAGACAGTTTAGTAGCAGTAGAGGTACTGATAATAAGCAGTCATGTGTTGTGTCTGGACCTACATCAACACAGGACAGTTTGGTGGCAGTAGGTACTGATAATAAGCAGTCATGTGTTGTGTCTGGACCTACATCAACACAGGACAGTTTGGTGGCAGTAGTGGTACTGATAATAGCAGTCATGTGGTTGTGCATCAACTGAGTAACAGTAAATAGAATTATGTTGGCTATTAATAGCGCAGACAACAGATACAGACCAACCGATTCCTGATTGACGGTATCCCAAAATACCGCTCCCAAACTACATACCTCTGGGCTCCAAATACAGACTTGGTGAGAATTCTTTGCTGTATCCGTCTCGCTCTCTACTTTCTGTCTCTGGTTTTATTTCTGACGGCTAATGTTCTGTTTAGGCAACATTCTATTGACTTTTTATAGTATAGGTAGATTTTAAAAGCTTATCATAGTTTTTCCCATTCATAAATGTCCCACTTTACATATTGAACTTCTGATTCAGATAAATCCGTTGTAATAATCTTAACTGTTGCCCACCTTACTTTATACCATTACACATTGTACCCGTGACTTCCTAACGCACAGAATGGTTTATATTGCATACATTTTAGTACATAAAGAGGATAGTACATTAGGGTTCTAGTTTAGAAATCGGATTCGTGTTTTTAAAAGTCGTCAATATAAATTTGTGGATGGTATGTACATTATTATGCAGAGATAATCAAATGTGAGGCTGCAGAGTGCAGAGAGGCTATCGAATGCGAGGCTGCAGAATGTCTGTCAAATGTGAGGCTGCAGAATGTCTGTCAAATGTGAGGTTGCAGAGAGGCTGTCAAATGCGAGGCTGCAGAATGTCTGTCAAATGTGAGGCTGCAGAATGTCTGTCAAATGTGAGGCTGCAGAATGTCTGTCAAATGTGAGGCTGCAGAGAGGCTGTCAAATGTGAGGCTGCAGAATGTCTGTCAAATGTGAGGCTGCAGAATGTCTGTCAAATGTGAGGTTGCAGAGAGGCTGTCAAATGTGAGGCTGCAGAGAGGCTATCAAATTTGAGGCTGCAGAGAGGATGTCAAATGCGAGGCTGCAGAGAGGATGTCAAATGTGAGGCTGCAGAATGTCTGTCAAATGTGAGGCTGCAGAATGTCTGTCAAATGTGAGGTTGCAGAGAGGCTGTCAAATGTGAGGCTGCAAAGAGGCTATCAAATTTGAGGCTGCAGAGAGGATGTCAAATGCGAGGCTGCAGAGAGGATGTCAAATGCGAGGCTGCAGAGAGGATGTCAAATGTGAGGCTGCAGAGAGGATGTCAAATGTGAGGCTGCAGAGAGGATGTCAAATGTGAGGCTGCAGAGAGGATGTCAAAAGTGGCCAGTCGTCTATGCTTCTCTGCTTTCTCCCCGTAGGCGGAAGAATGATAAGTCGAAGTTTATTGGTTGCCTTTCACCTCTCAATAGGTCACTCTGGCAGCTGCCGTGGCATACATCATACTCGGGCCCACGTCCTTCTAGACAGCCATCAAGAATGTCAATACAATTCCCCTTACTGAGCAAATTGGTCGATTCGAAGAATTGATAGTGTTTCATGTACTTTTGTTATGACGATCAACTCGATTTTAAATTCCATTTGGGCAAAAAATCCAAATTCTAGTTAAAATAGAACAGCGTAACACTGAATCTTCTTTATTTGATCTTATCTTCTTCGTTGCAGTTTCTATGATTGACCACAAGCCTTAAATAGTGCAAATGGTACTATAAACAGGGTCATTTTTTTCGAACAAATAAAAGTGTAAATCTTCCCTATTTAGTGAGCACCGGATGAAAACAGATTGCTAAAACTGATATTTTATAATAGATTTTGCTTCGATGTCCATATACAGCTGTATAGTGAAATTTTTAAATCTCGCGCATTCTTGGGTTTCGTTAGAGTATGGCCCCGGCCACACGAGGCGAATTTAAGCCGCGCGGCTTATCTTCGCGCGAAGTTAAGCCGCGCGAAGTGCCTGGCCACACGGGGCGGATGAACCGCTTCCTGTTGGGTTTTCCCAGTATCAGTACTCTATTAAAACATAGTTCAGTTCACTCTTTTTAGTCATGGGCGAAACACTTATGTTAGTTTGTGCATTAAAAGCGTGTGGTGATCTGGAACGTTAACATAAATCATTGGGTCCATCCCTTCATAACGGAAAAACAATTTTTTGTGTTCCAAAAACCTTTTACGAGCACATGCAAAACCATAGTTCGGAGTTCATATGTATCAAACATTGTTTGAACACCACACAACCGGTAAAAAATACACAAAACAAACTCAAAAACCACTGGAAATGTCCGAAGAATATCTCCAATAAGCGCGGCTGCCGCGCGGTCGAACCGTATCGTGTGGCCACTCTCATAAGACTACGTGTGTCATCCCCTCCAACGCGGCTTAACTTCGCGCGGTCGGGGGACGACATGTTGCGGCTCAACCGCACATGCGGCTAAACTTCACCTCGTGTGGCCACTCTCATTTGATTCAATGTGTTGTCGAAGCCCTTAACTTCGCGCGGTTAAACCGCCTCGTGTGGCCGGGGCCTAAATGTACAAAACTCCTTATAATTATTCTTTAATTTTACAGGCTAATTTTGTACTTGCGTATTGCATTTTTTATTTAAGCCTACAGTTTAGTATATTTTCATGATATTCAAGAGTATTTTGAAAGAATACCCATGAAGTTGACTACTAGACTAGAGTCCAGTGTAGGAAGCCTGATGTTGTCATTAACATTGACGATCGTATCGCGTGATGCTACTACACCATTGTGATTACAAGTATAAAGTATTTTATCAAATGCTGCGGCTTAGAAGAAAATGTATGATTTGTATTACATATGATTTAGTCAAATCGTCCTAAATACACCGTGTCCCAAAAAAAACTGAACAATTTTATTTACTTATAAAAAGTTTATTAACAATCACACGATAAACTAATTACATTTTAACTGACACAAATATTCCTAAGTTTTGTTTGATATCATATGTGTTAATGATTTTCAACATGGTTGCCATTGTTGGCAAAAAGATAGTCAATACGGCTGTCCAATTCAGCCCACACTCTATCTATGGCGCATTTCGTCAGTAGTGTTAGTAAAGGCTGCATTTATTCTTTGCCTCAATTCTTGGACATTGGAAACTTCTGTCATATAAACTTATAATTTTGACAAATTTAACTCACATGCTGCACAGCGAACATACTTTCGAGGTCGTGAAGAAATAATTGTTGCACGTTTTCAATCAATTCATTTTGGATTTTCGGCCTACCTTTACCTTTTAAACGTTGTAAGCTTCCAGTTAACATAAATTTGTCATACCAGGCTCGAATGCTGTTCCGTGATGGACGTCTTCTAAATGTTCTTTGCACTGCAATATCTGACTTACTTTGAATGTACCACTCAACGCATTGCGCTTTCTCTCGTGCGTTCATGGTCCCTGCTTAATGACAGGGCAATGTTTTTAAATTTCAAGTTTCAAGCGACAACAATGAATCAGCTGATAGTTACAATTGATATTGAACAAAACTTCTTGAGCTCAGTTATCATATGATCACCTTCAAAGTAGACTAGGTATGCTTGGACGTATTATATAACAATTTAAAATTGTTCAGTTTATTTTGGGACACGGTGTAGTATCAGGGACTGTTTCATATTCGAGTTAATCTCCAGGTAGGGTCGCCTTGAAGGTTTTCCGGGACGGTCACTTGGAATGAAGGCACGATTGCCAGGGTGTCCCGGAAAGGACTCTCGTGACCGTAAGATGCCCTGAATTCTGCGGGAAATAACGTTAAAGTTCCTCTAAAATTTAGGGTGTTATGTTTATCTATTATTAAAATACGAATGGAAAATATTGGGAAAAAGTATGAAAATATTGTTTTAGCTAGAGGAAATCGCAAACATATTCTACAGTAATAGAATTAGTGGAAAAGTACGATATGATTTTATATTCAGCTCCTAATTTATATTTAATTGCTTGCTGAAGTCCTACCGTTCGACCGGGTTGAGCCTCGATTACACTGAGTTAAGATATGAGTTTTTAGCCGCGTATTTTGGTATAATCCAGTAATCTACCATCCAATTCCTTTTGGGGTACCTGTGCAATATTCAGGCTGAAGCAAGTACTCAACTCCAGAAAATGGCATTGGATGATTTGCAAATTACGGTGGAAAAACGTATAGAAATGCTTTCAGTAAGTTTGGATTGCTCACTGTACACTGCCTCTCATTTGGATGTGGTCATGTACTGTGAGTATGAATACTCACTATTGAAGGGAAGAAACATCCATGGATTGTGTGATTAGGGACGGAGACTATTGTCGAACTCAACAACATAGTGTGGTGTTCGATTTGTTTGCCTTCACAGATTCATATCACAATCAACAAACTCCTTGGCATCAAACTAGCTGAAACAAACATCAAATTCAAATATCGCCTTTTGGTTTTCAATGTGCTCCATCAAATTTATCGACAATTTTATAACCCAATTTTATAAGAACCCGCAGGGGTATTGAAACTCTAGGAAATTTCGTAAGGAAATCAGGCAACGATGTCAAAAAACATTTGGTTTAATTTATTAAAATACTTTTAACGTGACAAAATGTATAAATGGTGTTTTTTTCACACAAATTATGTATTTGACGTTTGTAATTAAATGCATTTTTCTCGACTATAATAAACGAATAATTATTATAGAAACCCTTTCTATGGTTATCATCAGGACTAAAACAAGTTGTCAGGCTGAAAGGTCCTTATGGTTTTTTATGTGTTGTTTAACATTCTATGTAACCTCGGTCTATGGACCAAGTCGGTACAGTAGCATGTTCTGGCGTGAGCGAAGTGTTATTGTACGTTGTTTACCGCATCATAATGTTTTGTTTACTCTCGCCTCTTCCAATAAGCCACTCCTCTATCGTATACAGAGCGCAACAGGGCCCCAAATAACTCAGATACTGTTCTTTGTTTATATAACAATGATGCTAGATTGTTGCGGCGTTAACCCTGCAGACTAAGCGGATGGAATTTTACCAAAATATTTCCTTATACATTTCACATTTATTCCCTACCTAAATAACATTCGTTAATGAGAACTTGGGTTTGCTGCTTCTGAGAAGATAACTTTAACATAGGTATTTTTAATTTTCGTTTTTTTTTTTTAGTAACCATTAAGGGTACGACGAGTTTTAATATCCCAAATTATAAGCATTTTCTTAAGCTCTAAAATCTTAAAAACTTAGCACAGTAAATTGGATGTTTTAATCGTCTATATTAATGTAACCAGACCCATCACACATAAAAATGAATGCAAATGGCTTTGGGCACACATTGAAATGAACTTCGTTACCATAGTATACCTTCTCTAATATACAGGGTGTCCCGGAACTCTCTACCAATATTTTAGGGCATTGATCCTGGGTAAGAAACGTACCTAAATATATTTAAATTGTCCGGAAACCCTTAGTTACTTACACAGCCACCATTTTGTTTTTTTCAGTTATTATTTTTTTTCTAATGAATGGTTAAACATACGAAATGGAAACTTTGCACAAACATTTATGACTACTAGACAAAGCTACAAAAAAGTATGACGATTTTTCAAGTTCATAAAACAAAATGACGGCCATTTTAAATTTTCTTTCTTAAATAGCTCAAAAACCATTGATTTAAAAAAAATTAAATGGCCGCCATTTTGTTTTATGAATTGGGATAATCGTGATAATTTTTTGGTAGCTTTGTCTAGTTGTCATAAATGTTTGTGCAAAGTTTCCAATTCGTATGTTTAACCATTCTTTAGAAAAAAATTAATAACTGAACAAAACAAAATGGTGGCTGTGTGAGTAACTATGGACTTCCGGACAGTTTAAATATGATATTTAGTTATGTTTCCTACCCAGGAGCAATACCCTAAAATATTGGTAGAGAGTTCCGGGACACCCTGTATATATGAACTTCGTTACCATAGTATACCTTCTCTAATTTATATATGGACTTCGTTACCATAGTATACCTTCTCTAATTTATATATGAACTTCGTTACCATAGTATACCTTCTCTAATTTAATATGTACTTCATTACCATAGTATACCTTCTCTAATTTTATATATGAACTTCGTTACCATAGTATACCTTCTCTAATTTAATATGTACTTCATTACCATAGTATACCTTCTCTAATTTTATATATGAACTTCGTTACCATAGTATACCTTCTCTAATTTATACATTAACTTCATACCATAGTATACCTTCTCTAATTTATATCTTCAATATCTTTGACTAATACAACTTCCATCCCCACGTTAAAGTTGCCTCCAGTTTTTGATCAAAACCGTAGTAGTTGATGTGAGCCACCTGATAGTGCTGATATGAATCTAATTTTTGTTGAATACACGAACTTGTTTGCTAAGTCAAACTGATGGACCGATTTATTGTCAGTTATACAGCAACTGTTATGACCCATCAACTACGTCACCAATCTAAAATAAGGTAGGAAATGACTCTGTGATTTGTGCACACAACTATGTTGTTTTTCAATAAAAAATGATGCAGTTATTTTGATTGATTTTCTTTTGGTCTGAACATATTTTACATAGTCAATGACAATACACCTTAGCACGGTACAGAAATGACCCTATGAAGTAAAAAATATTCGTAGCATTTTTAATATATTTTACATGTTACATTTTCCCACCTAAATCTGAAGATTAGTCATGTGTTACTATTTTCCCTCGCGTTTAATATTGAATGATTGACTTGTAAACATCTTGACAGAGTGGAAATTCTCCTCTCGGGACTAGTATTCACAGACACACTAACACACACACAGTTGTATAGATGCCACAGGGCTTACCCTCGACCTTTGATCACGAATGACGACAGACCCTTTTGAAGCCTTTGTCATTTCTCAGTCATGTCATTACGGAGATAACAAAATCGGGCCTTTTCCATCCTCCGTCTTTTGTCGATATTCGAGACGACGTTGTGACGCATTGGAAATACACTTGTGGAATACAATATTGTCCGTTCAGTTAAAATGTTAAAAGAGAATTCGCGGTTTTAGATTTTATTAAATCTACTGCATACGCAAGTAATGATACATATTTCTGCCATCGATATATAAACACAATCGTGTAGAGAAAAGTTGCCCGCAGGCCATTTTATTAGGGACAACCCTAGAACTGATTTTAAATGTTGTACCTAAACACATGTTGGGTCTATTTAACAGCCCGAAATATCTTTCAAATCGTATACAAAGTACTATCCATAACAATCTAACGATTTTGAATCATCCACTTTTAAATTGTAATTATATTGACGTATTTCTTTCAGTTAGTTTCTGTGTTTTTATAATAGGATAATATATACTGGCTGTTGGTATTATTGGTCGATAGCGATATTTCCTTCAATTTTCATCAATAAGTTGTCAGATTCAGCAATAAGTCCTGTTTAGTTGATTTTAACATTTTTGTTAGTTATGCATTACGTCGCTTAAATAAAAACCGTTCAGCTATTTATAAGTACGCATCTGACCTCTTTAAGACCTTACAAATCGTAGTTAATTTTTAAAATTCTCAGAGGGCGATTAGGCCCGGGACCGATTTACTTTTTCATTTTGATGTCCGCAGAGGCCAAAAATGCCAACCGTTCAAAATGTTATAGATTTATATATGTGTGTCCGAGAACGCGATAACTTTAGTAACTTTTGTCAGATTTTGAGCAAATTTGGTGGTAAGGTGTAAGGCGGGATTTAGAATGAGTTCGCGAACCAGCATGATTTGACATGGGAACGGGGTTTTACGGGGGGGGGGGGGTTATGGATAAAAAATTGTTTTTTATAATGGTGCTTTTTATATTATGCGTGTCCGTGAAAATTCGATAAACATTGAACAATGTGTTAATTAAATTATACACTGCTGTTAAACATTCTTGTTTAAACACTTGTAAGCCTACAGTATAAATCACTTGTACATCATGTACAACTTTTAATGATGAGATATTAATGAATACTGATATTATTGGTGATGTTCAGAGGCTCCGATAAGCGGTTTTATTTTATAGGATCAGCTGTTTGTTACAATCCAATTTATAATTATTAACTACGAACCCACGAAACAACCTTGACATGTTTTACTTCTGGAAATTGTTCTAATTGAGTTATCTGATTTTTTAGCATAGATGGACCACTATTCAGTGTTGGATTTGGATGTTAAATAAATTATGAAAAATATTAATCACATTTTTGGTCAAGTAAGATTATATTTTTTGCTTATTTGTAATGCAGATATATTAATTGATAATTAAATTCCCGTAAAGACTACCAATACCCCCACCTCCTTGACTGTTTGTGATCGGATTCGCTCAGCCAAAATATGGGAACTCTGGACATGGATGTTAGAATACCCGTATTCTACTTTGAATGGCCATCAACCTCGATTGGATGCAGTGTTGCAGTACAAATCTAAACGCAATATCTATCTACCATCCTTCAGCACGATGTCGTCACCGTCTCAACCCACCCTAGTGTGCAATAGTCAACATAGCCGGTTTCTATTGCGGCGTCCCTCAAGGATCAGTTTTAGACC
Organism: Macrosteles quadrilineatus; assembly: GCF_028750875.1. Taxonomy (NCBI): domain Eukaryota; kingdom Metazoa; phylum Arthropoda; class Insecta; order Hemiptera; family Cicadellidae; genus Macrosteles; species Macrosteles quadrilineatus. The sequence goes on along the minus strand of NW_026542600.1, from coordinate 69,373,427 downwards.
CATCTAGCTCCCGGTTGTTAAGTTGTTACGACAGTCCATATAAATAGTCGGTCACCCTTTCTTGTATCACAATAGGCGCCTGGATGTTAGGCGAGTTTTATAACCGGAACTTTCTCGAGCTGTAATAACTTAGGTTCAAGTTGTTGTTACTCCAGTGATTTTTCTTGGAGGAAAAATGTCTTAGTCACGGCCCGATTTGATTCCCAATCTGGCTATAAACTTGCTTCGTTCGATTGTCTGAACGTTCTTAGAATTGTTTAGTTACTCGCTTTAGTAGTCGATTTAATACATTTTGTAAAAAGTAAAACAACTTTGAACACGCGCGAAAGTTATTTATACGCTAGGATGGTTTTATTTAGATGCTTGTATTCCCCTATATACCGAACTATTATTCGCAATGTTCTTTACATCTCATGAAAGGACACACAGGATCGGATGAGATTCATATAGTTAAGTGATGCTTTTCTTGATGAATTTTTACTCAAAATTATGATATGAAGAATTGAGTGTCGCAAGAATGATATACTGTATGGTACTTCTTTTTCTTAAATTTTTAACTGTCCCTAGGGAATTAAAAGAAAAAAATGCTGGAACGAGTATTTGGCGAAATATTTTCATGTAGCTAAAGAGGAAAGTCAAGTAGGACTATGACGTCACTGATTTTTAACGTATACCTAGGTTTGCTGTTACAAGGAAATTAATAAGTATAAAATTAATAAATTTGCCAAGTTTGATTAAAATCTCTACATAAACAAGCTAACGACATTTTACAATATTCTCCATAAGAATAACATGCGAATATTAAAGTTACAATGTTTAGAATTTTCTCCGTTACCAATAACCCTACAAAAACACCTTAATATACTAAATTATTTGTTTTTAAGCTCTTTAATAAGGTTTAAAGAGAAATTAGAAAATTTTGTGTTCTGAGGGGCAAAAAATTAGAAAAACCCCATAACCCCATAACCCTCCCCCCATAAAACCCTGTTTCCATGGTCCGATCATGCTAGAGCGGAACTCATTCAAGTTTATCCCGCCTTACACCTTAAAACCAAATTACATCAAAATCGGACAAAAATTACTCAAGCTATCGCGTTCACGGACACACGTATATATATATATATATATATATATATATATATATATATATGTATATAAATCTCTCTCTCATATACAGTATATATATATATATTAACGAATGGTGTTTTTGGCCTCTAGGGGATCGGTCCCAGGCCTAGATCTAATCGTGCCACCTACGGTAATAGCTACTTCCATATAGCTATTTCCCTATTAGCTAAAAAGGAAAAACGACTGATTATTTGTACTATTTATAAATTGGGACCTCGCCCTGCCTTGACTACATTTTGACCATGTAATGTTTATGTTTCAGCCCTAGCCACACGGCCCTCAGCTCCCTGGATCAAGTGAAGGCCTACCTCCAGACTCAAGGCACCTGCAAGTGTGGCCTTGAGTGTCCTCTAAACTGTGATATCGTCTTCAACTTTGACCCTAAGGTAAGTCATTCAGTGTGGTTCTTTACTGTATTCATTTACTTAAATAAAATATCAATATTCCTGATGTTGTTACCATACGTATGGATGGACCCAATGTAAGGAAAGGTCATTCTGCAATATTTTGAGAACCCTAGGAATTTGAGAGGAATCTAGGTTACTAACAAGAATAGTAGATTCTAGTGTTTTAAGGGTCTAAGCTGTGTACAGTCATAGAAACTACTTTGCATACCAAATTTTAATAGTCTTCGAAAAATGAAAATGTGTTTTAAGGGATCTTGGTTGTGTACATTTGATAATCATATCGTATAAGTTTAATGTAGGTAGTTTACACGGATCAGGTATCCAAGTGTTTTAAGGAGATGGTGGAGTAGAAATTTTACAACTCCAATATCTTATTTTATAGCATATTGTCGAGTGATGTTATGTATTTTAAATACCATTTGCCTTAAAATGCGACTTCATAGTCATTCGCCTGTATAGTATTTAGTAACACGACTCCTATAGTATATTCGTCGTAATATTTATTATAAACTAAATATTTTGCACTAGTTTGTTTAACTCATCTGCGGGAACAAAAGAAGTGAGACTTGCCAATGCCGTGACAAGCTCGACAGATGCAGCATATCTCTGATCGACTCGCATATTCATATTGTTATAATGAGCTTATTAATTATCAACAGCTGTTCACAAGAATTAATTACGTTTTGAGTGCGGGGGTTCGGCAGGTGGGCTCTGTCCCGGGCACCTGCCGATCCCTCATTGTCTTGCACACCCGAAGCTTGCCCATTGCATTGCGTCGCTTTTAAAACCAGTTGTTTCTAAAAGTGGTTTCCTCCACCTGGTTTTTATTAGGCCTGTGATTACAGGCTTACGAGTGTTCGGGACTTTCCGTATTTTTAGTCTTTGTTAAGGTTTTTGAAATTCGCTTCACGATTGATCGACATGTAGATATTTTGAGTGAGAATAATTTTTTGTGAGTAGCGAAGCACCGTTTTTTTGCGTAATTGCATTTCTAAAGGCAGGCGTTCATATAATAGAACCTTATCTGGTTTACGGGTAACATACAATACATTTCACGTTTGACTAATGGACCAGGTAATGTTAAATCAATCCCGACGGGAAACGGACAGAGGAGCGCAAGTCATAAAACTGTCAATCCCTCGGCCGAAGAATTCGTCGGGGTAGGACCGAGGAGCGCTGAGGTACCTTGCGCTCCTCGGTCCTACCCGTGCAAGGAACTAATCTTCTTCTTACAAGGGTTGAACAAGCCAACGCTTGGGTCGACCCTGCAAGTAAATCCCACTGCGCCTCACTGACTACACCATTGATTCAGGCATATTGTATTTTTCTTGTGCAACTTATTATATTAACAAACTAATGTTGTATCTTTATTTTCTTTTAGCTTGATGTAGTTTTATTGAAAATTATAGATGCTAAATAATCATTGAAATTTTGTTCATAAAATTTGTCTTTTTTATTAATTCTAATTATTTAAATTTTAATGGCCGCCATTTTTTTATTTAGAATTGGACCAAGTTAATTTTTTAACATAGTTACTTTCTACCTTAACATAGCCTTACATACCAAGTTTTATAAAAATCGGTTGAAACTACTCAGAGATAAAAATGCCAATGTAACAAATACAAAATAGTGGATAGCTAGATAACGAAGGGATTTTGGGGAAAAACTTTATTTCTTATTTCCTCTTTCTTTATACCCATATAACCATTTCCTGGAGTTTGGCTGTTTACTTACGGGACACCCTGTATATGGTTACGAAAAGATGGGAATCAAACAAAGGGCTTCGGAGAGGAGTGGCGTAAACAGTAAATAATGCTGTGGTCAAGATAAACGTTAAACAAACTAACTCCAGTGTGCTAGTAAATATACAAAACTCAAGAAAGAAGGCGTTGTTCTTGCATGTGGAAACAGTCAACTCTATGATTTGGTAAGATGGATATTTTACTTTCCAGCGTAAATGTTAGGATTCAGTTTCTCTCCATCTGTGTCGTGATAGTATTTTCATTAGTACTGAACCTATAATCGCTGCGTGGGCCATCCGGCTCCTGGCAAGGTGATAGCCCCAGGGATAAGCGGACAAAAGAAACCTTCTGCCTGGAACAAAGTCGGTCACGGTCAACGTGGCGAGGATACAAGATTTGGCAACTGCAGGCGCGGTCACCTCGTGCTGTGTCGGAATACTGATGCTTACCTCTCTCCCACATACTTGAAACTTACGGTTGTTTTTAATAATGGATGATCAAATTTGTTCAGAAAATCAATCATGCGTTTCTTTGTCCTCGAATGCATAAGGACTAATAGGAGTTCGTCAAACGTACATATTAGAGATCGTGTGGCCTCAAACGTCTGTGGACTCCCTTAATCTCTTACCTATGTCGATTAGAACTCCTGGGCCCCTTAAAATCAAGTTGCCTTCTTACAACTAAAAATACGAAAGATTTATTTTTCTAAGCCTTATCAGCCTCTCGTCCTTTCTAGGTCGTGTGACCTTAAAAGTCCGTGTGTAATCTCGTTCTTTCTAGGTCGTGTGACCTTAAAAGTCCGTGGATGCTCTCGTTCTCTCTAGGTCGTGCGACCATAGAAGTATGTGGGTCCTCTCGTTCTCTCTAGGTCGTGTGACCATAGAAGCCTGGGGGTCCTCTCGTTCTCTCTAGGACGTGTGACCATAGATGTCTGTGGGTCCTCTCGTTCTCTCTAGGTCGTGTGACCATAGAAGTATGTGGGTCCTCTCGTTCTCTCTAGGACGTGTGACCATAGAAGTATGTGGGTCCTCTCGTTCTCTCTAGGTCGTGTGACCATAGAAGCCTGGGGGTCCTCTCGTTCTCTCTAGGACGTGTGACCATAGATGTCTGTGGGTCCTCTCGTTCTCTCTAGGTCGTGTGACCATAGAAGTATGTGGGTCCTCTCGTTCTCTCTAGGACGTGTGACCATAGAAGTATGTGGGTCCTCTCGTTCTCTCTAGGTCGTGTGACCATAGATGTCTGTGGGTCCTCTCGTTCTCTCTAGGACGTGTGACCATAGAAGTATGTGGGTCCTCTCGTTCTCTCTAGGTCGTGTGACCATAGAAGCCTGGGGGTCCTCTCGTTCTCTCTAGGACGTGTGACCATAGAAGTATGTGGGTCCTCTCGTTCTCTCTAGGTCGTGTGACCATAGAAGCCTGGGGGTCCTCTCGTTCTCTCTAGGACGTGTGACCATAGATGTCTGTGGGTCCTCTCGTTCTCTCTAGGTCGTGTGACCATAGAAGCCTGGGGGTCCTCTCGTTCTCTCTAGGACGTGTGACCATAGAAGTATGTGGGTCCTCTCGTTCTCTCTAGGTCGTGTGACCATAGAAGTCTGTAGGTCCTCTCTTTCTCTCTAGGTCGTGTAACCTAATAAGTCTGTAGGTCCTCTCGTTCTTTCTAGGTCGTGTGACCTTAAAAGTCCGTGGGTAATCTCGTTCTTTCTAGGTCGTGTGACCATAGAAGTCTGTAGGTCCTCTCGTTCTTTCTAGGTCGTGTGACCTTAAAAGTCCGTGGGCAATCTCGTATTCTAGTTCGTGTGACCATAGAAGTCTGTAAGTCCTCTCGTTCTCTCTAGGTCGTGTGACCATAGAAGTCTGTGGCTCCTCTCGTTCTCTCTAGGTCGTGTGACCTTAAAAGTCCGTGGGCGCCCTCGTTCTCTCTAGGTCGTGTGACCTAATAAGTCTGTAGGTCCTCTCGTTCTTTCTAGGTCGTGTGACCTTAAAAGTCCGTGGGTAATCTCGTTCTCTCTAGGTCGTGTGACCATAGAAGTCTGTAGGCCCTTTCGTTCTCTCTAGGTCGTGTGACCTTAAAAGTCCGTGGGTAATCTCGTTCTTTCTAGGTCGTGTGACCATTGAAGTCTGTAGGCCCTTTCGTTCTCTCTAGGTCGTGTGACCTTAAAAGACCGTGGGCAATCTCGTTCATTCTAGTTCGTGTGACCATAGAAGTCTGTTCAAAGGTTTATTGCGGACATTTCAACCAATTCACCAATTTTTCTCAACCAATTTTTTATTGCGGTTTTCGATAAACCTTTGAACAACATTAACTCACCATCACCAACAATGAACTTCAAACATAGAAGTCTGTGGGTCCTCTCGTTCTCTCTAGGTCGTGTGGCTATAGAAGGCGCTCTTGGTCGTTGGTCCTCTTATACAGTCACTGGGCACTCTTTCTCTCTCTACGTGTGGCCCTAATTAGTAGTCTGCGACCTATAGCTCTCTTTCTCTCTAGGTCGGGAGACTCTGCGCTCGGGAGACGGAATCCTCGTAGTCAGTAGGCGCTCTCGTTCTCTCTGTCGTTTGGGTAGCGGCTGGTGGTAGCAAGCGTTCTTTTTAGGTCGGTCCTGTCAATAACCGGTTTCAAGAGTCGAACGGCAATTCGATTAATTAATTACCAGAAAACTCCAAGCGCCGCTTTTAACACGCATTCCTAATATATTTTAATGTCTGCGATGATTAGTTTAAAACCACTAAATTAGTTTATTGTTTAGCTGTAAATGGTAACTAGCCCTTAATAGCTACTTCCTAGAGGTTGTTTGGAACTCTCTGCTTGTTGTCACTACGAACGTATAATCTCAGTTTTATTGCACGCTGAAATTGCTAGTTTGAATTAATACTGTGTCGTTGAGTCATGTGTAATTAAACGAGAGATATGGCACGATTATACGAATAACACGACTTGTTGATTGTACCTGGTACTGCACACTGATAGCATTGTGTGCCTGCATTAAGTACCTGCAGCTGCTTTCAATTAACTAACATTCGTGAGTCAGAGAAAAGTATCTTACGAAATATATACTAGTAGTTTATCCACCTTACGAGTGGTCGTTCCTTAGCACAAGAATTCCCCTCTGTAAGTAAGATTTGTGACTACACTAAACATACTATCCTTGTTTCACCTTTCATCCTACAAACTAGTAACTAGGCTTTAAGCTAATCAATTCTCATGACCATGACATAAGGTGTGTCAAAGTAAAATATACTGGATCATTTTCTTCCATCATATATTTTTCTCTTGTGCAACATTTCAAATCACCCACTAGTGATGTTACATTAAATCGCTGTTGGATTGATCTGAACTACGCGTCGAGAGGTTCGGTCCATGCGCTTGCTCTCCAATTAGCAGCGGCTTAAAGATGGAACTACAGGATTGACAAGTGGTTACAAATTGAGCTCTAATTGACAAACAGGCCAATTAGGCATGCAAATAGTACAGTCGCTTGACTTTCTTCGCCCCAGTGTACACGGATTGTTATTAAAAAAATTTAGATTGATTTTTCGTGTCCGAAGTAATTATTCTATGGACCATAATGTAATAGCTTTCAGTTCACAGTGCTTAAAAACATCGACACATTTTTGTGAACAATTCTATATACTATACATTCCAAATTTGCAGTTTTAAATATATCAGTATTGCTTCGACAATTGCCATACTCACACTTTAGTAATAAATAGGAAACATGTCGTAGTAAACATATTTTGCGTTGGATTTTTTAATTTTAAGATTTCTCCGCCTCTTAAACACCTATTCTTGCAATTCCATGATTTTGACTTTTAATTTAAATACTAAGTATTATAGTTAAATTAATGATCATTTGGTAAAGGAGGATGGGGATTCAAAAGGAATATTTTGAGAACAGTCAGATAGCCTACTTTTTTAGCAATAGTGAATATATCAGTAAACCTGCATTTTTAAGACGCCGTATTACTATTCTAAACAATCAATTTCCAGTGTACCTAAAAATGTATCACTTCTCTAAAGAGTTACGGGTTTTTTTTCATAAAATCTATTGTGAGTCAGTGAACAGATACAGTTCTATAGAAAGGATCTGACGCGGCGTAAGAAGGATTAAGTTGGGAGAAGGTGCGGTTCTTGGAGGAGTGGGGATTGGGTCACGATATGACATTTAAATAGACGGACAGATGCGTGAGGGGTCATCCGATCTAGACACGAGCTCTCAGAATCTGCATGGATCTGTACGTCTTTGTGATTCTCCATGTCACTGTTTACTTGTTGCTATCATTTACACAAAATGACCCTGAACTACCAGAATCTGCATGGATCTGTACGTCTTTGTGATTCTCCATGTCACTGTTTACTTGTTGCTATCATTTACACAAAATGACCCTGAACTATCAGAATCTGCACGAATCTGTCCGTCTTTGTGATTCTCCATGTCACTGTGTGCTTGTTGCTATCATTTACACAAAATGACCCTGAACTATCAGAATCTGCATGGATCTGTCTGTCTTTGAGATTCCCAATGTCACTGTGTACTAGTTGCTATCATTTACACAAAATGACCCTGAACTATCAGAATCTGCATGTATCTGTCTGTCTTTGTGATTCTTTATGACACTAGTTAACGCTTACTCGCTCGAAATTTGCGCAACCCTTACAATAACATGCGATCTGTTCTATTACCCGTTCTAAGCTATTAAAATACTCTCAGTTGTGAGCTGAAATCAATAATTTAATCCTCTCTCCAAATACTTGCCTACTGATACTCCATATTGGATGTAAATAGTTGTTTCTTTAAGTGCGTTCTTTGGAATACGGTACAAGCAATTATTGTCGTTGATGTCGTTGGTCTTTTTTGATTAACCACGAACTCTTATGGTAAATGTATTTACCGCAGGAAAACACATTCAGCACAATGTGCTGCGACATTCTCAATTTATTCCCAAGTCAACTCAATTTATGTTAAAAAAAACAATATAAGAGTTTAGATATATTTCGACCAGGATCAACCCATTGGGGTGTTTACTTGCCCTTCACCGGTCGTATTCTCTTAACACTTGTATTCTCCAACGGATCTGTCAGTTTTGATTCGCAAATCACAACAACATTGACAGATTCAACAATCATTAACCCCGTCAGTCCCGGCCGATGCACTGGGGTGAACCAGGGGAGTGCATGAGAAAGGCCCTCCCGCAGTTGACTCCTATTTGTTCTTCTGAAGCCGCCTACAGGGAATCCGGGTCAGATAGTCTTTTGACGCTCCTTTCTTGGAAGTCACGGACGCGGTGATTCCTTTCACAGATCGACAGCTGGGTCTCAGCTACCGGCTTAGTGCCTTGTCAATGGACCTTTGTACCCTTCCTTCGTATCACACGTGGTAGAACACGCGCCTACAGATAAGCTGGAACACAACGAATGTTATACAAGCCGATACTAACACAATAACCACAATCTCAACCCATATCATCACTATCACAACCAATCAAGTATTCCCATCCTATATTCCATAGTATCGGGATAGTAGACTAAACGTCACTATTAAGCCATTATTAGTCACTTCCCGATTAGCAGCTAGACTCCGGTTTCCAGCCCTACCTAACGATGACACACTGCACTGAATGTTTCGTTGCTCATCATATCTTGCACTAACGTGTCTTGGCTTTTTCTTGACTTTATTACATTCCAAGTTACGAGCGTATGTATTTTACAAATATTATTCATTGTGAAGATGGTAGTTTGGATAGTAAACGCAATGTCATGTAGTTTAGGATACTGGGCAATAACGTAATGTTAATAGTAGTAGTTGTAGAGGTTAACCTTATATCTCAGTCAAGGCCGCACTTCCCTCAGTGCCCGATTGCACCGATGGGCCTTTTGAGGGAAAACTGCACTGATGGTCAAATCTATAAGTCACAAAACGTGTTGGCGTTTTCTGCAATTACCACCAATGAGGTACAAACTTAACTAGCATAAATAAATTACAAAACAAATGCAAAATAATTTATTACACAAGTAAAAACATAAAAGTTACTAAACACATATTTTACTTTCTCATAAATTATAACGTAACAACGAATATTTATTCCATAAAAACAGTAAGATAACTTTGAAAACATGTGGGGCAGAGTTATGGGTCTGGACAGAACTATTTTTAATATTATCAAGCGAGGAAATATATTCGAGTCTATCAATCTTACCTTGACAGATGACGGCTTCAGCATTCTCTGCACTTTGTTCCTCTTTCGAACTTCACGGTGCGTTACCAGAAGAGGTTCTCGGAAGAGTGCGGGCGGCGCCGGGTTTTTGGGTCCTGTGACGACCGCAAAAGGCCATAAAACACTAGCTCTACATTCACATCAGTCTTGAGTCTTGAAAGGCCATAATGACCAGGGATCCTAGTGAAAGCATCAGTGTGGACGTAAAAAATGCGACATCAGCTGGGTTGGCCTCACCTAGGTAGCAACGATTTGCGCACATTGTCTTGCTACAAACACGAACTATAGTATTTTTATACTTTGTATGATGGAACATGTCACCTGACCCTCTTAATACCCGAGGACTGGCCAATGGTTTAAGGCCCCAGCCAGTCCCAGATAGACCAGGTCAGGAGATAGGTTCCATCATACAGACTATAATACATTAGAGTTTATAGCGCAGCATCGAATCAGGAATGGCTCTATTTGCAAACATGGCTCACATTATATAGTCATGAGGGATTTAGGAAATATTTCAGTTATTTGTCAAAAATGTGTAATGGTTTCGATGTGAGTGTGAATAGGTGCGATTCTCGACATAGTCACCAAAATTGCGAACTTTAAACATCTTTCCCTTTTCCGGCGAATCATAATATCTAGAAGGGATCTGGGACAAACGAACAGTTTAGTTTCTTGGTCTAAAATGTTGTCTATTGGTTAAAACTTGATGTGATTGGTGTTTCTGACCACCCAATTTGAAGAGTTTATTGTTTTTCCTTTCCCCAACAAATCTGACAGTTAGTCATTGGGATTTGGAGGAACGGAGTTTTCAATTGAACTTTGTTCAAGTAATTGTTCTGTTGGTTCAAACGTTAGTAATAGTTTGCATGTGTTTCGCTTGGGGCTAGTATCTTGGGCTTCGATGGGAGAATGACGTATATATCGCAAAGATTTGAGAGGGCTGGGCAGTTGTTATCTTAACGTGACGAGGTTTTGACAATAGGTTTTTTAAGGTAAGTATGTTGTCGACGTCCAAAGGATTTTTTGGGAAAAGGAATTTCAATTTAGCCCAAAATTGAGTCAATTTGTATCAAAAGTGAATTTGCGCGAGGTTACCATAGTATGTTTTTGACTGGTGTGGAAGAAACAACAACCGTCATATGTACAAAATGGTGTTTGATTTATATCTTAGGATCATTTTCCTATAAAAGCATTTATAAATCATAAATTAAAATGCTCGAAGTAACAGCGGAGTCTCTCTCGTTGCGCGTGTATTCGTGCGAGTGTCACATGGAAAAGTTCAGACCAGTGTCAACAGATTTGTTTACGTATGCAAAGGTCGGTCCCGTATTCGAGAACTGCCGTCGAACGTAGGCGGTACAGCAGCTGCCAGAATGCCCTATTAAGAGGTGAAAGGCAACCAATAAACTTTGATTGACCATTCCCCAGTCATAATCGTGATTATTCTTTACGAACCGATCGCAAATGAAACCTCAAATAAATTATATCTTATTCACACGGATAGTGAATGTATAAGTAGTGAAATTGAAATTCAACCAAATTTGATGTTTATAAATTGTTTACGTAATACTTGATCTTCGTTTTAAAACTTCTGTTTTCCAACATTATGTTTACATATACTCGGTCACTATTAAGGTGTCATCATTTATAACCTTTGAACCATACAAAGTCTCCAAAGTTTGCACACGATCATTCATAATTGGCAACATTATGTGGATGGAAAAAGATTTCAAATCATTTACAAGCTATACATTTGCGTATACTGTAATTATTGTTTGTGTTTATTTAAACCTTTGACTCTTGGCACCCCATATATCAAACTATCCCCCTTCTCCACCATAACAGTAATGTGTGCACATTGTCAGACAACGACAGTCAATAATTTTGAATACTCACTTTGACCCGACATATGTGGTTGTTTTTAGTTTTTAAACTCAATGTATACAACGCCAACGACCAGGTCAGGTTTGTGTGCCATTGTTATCACACAACTCTTTTGAATTTATGTACTAATCAACATTGGCTCTCGTTGAAGATTATTAACTCCTTGTAGACCGTCTCCCAACGAGTAATTATTGTGCATCAATAGGTTACTGTTATCAGTAATGCTGTGCGAGTGTGGTTTTTTCTTCTAAAAGTTATGGGGTTCTAGACTTGTCGTCTAGTAACTAAAACAATCTATTTACTTGCTTTTGGTTTCTTTTGAGTTGTGTAAGTATGAGTGATCTGTGTGAATGTGTTAGGGCCATGTGTGTGGAATGTATGTGCCAAGTCTCAGGCATTTCAAATGTGTTATTTCTTATGGGGTAATTTCCTATATTTTTAACATGCAAACTGAACGCGTGATATATGCGTGCATTCATTTTTCATATACTGTATCGTTTTGTATATATTTTTCTCGCAAACTATTTTTTTCTTATTTATCTTTCTTGTATACAAAATTCTGTGTACAATATATCTTATTTTCCTTTTTAAATGTAGCCTAAATTTATTGTTTTATTGTGCGGATGATGGACTCAATCCCCAACCACAGGCATATATAGCCCATTTGGGGATTATATTTCATAAATCGTTTTTTGTACCATTGAACTGATGTACTGTACTGAAATAATAAAGAATTAATTCATTCATTCATAGTGTATAAATTCTTTTACTTTTAGGCATTTTCTACTTGTGACTCTGGAATTTATAATATAAATCAAGGCGGGTTATAATGAACAAGGAAGTCACAATAAAAATTAACCCCTACGACCATCTTTATTGGACTTGATCAATGATGACATTCCGCTTTTCGTTACTTCCATTATCTTGTATGCCGTCAATGGAGTGTAATGTAACGGTATGTGACAACTCTACCTAACACCAGTGATGCAGTACGGGGGGATGTGAATAATCATTGGTTCAACTCTAACAAAACACCTGTCACATGTCGGATATGGGCATTTCCGCAAGCCAGGCCACATAGCAGCTGATGTAAGGCACGGCACTATGGGGCCAAACACCCACCATGATGTTCAATGCTTTGAGAAATTTAGGATTGTTTACCTTTGAGAATGCTTGTAGTTTTAAAGTTATTGGGGGTTAGTCAGTAAGTCGCGGCTCAATCCTGGGAAATTTCTTAGCTTCAATTTAAAAGTATACCTAGTCGATCGTTAGATTTTGAATAAAAAATCCCGGCCAAAGAATTATCTGATTCTAAGTCACCATCGATACCATAGTGCCATTACACTCAGTGATGTGTGTATTATGCTGAAATGTTATAGGTTGTGGACCTTTTGTAAAAGCTTTTCGGTGTTGATAACTGATAAGGACCATGTTTAGTAAATTGCGTATATTGCTGGGTAGTTTAATGGCTATATTTAATATTGCTTTCCTAGTAAATCAGAGGTGCATATTCAATCCTGGACCCAGCTTGTTGGTGGAGTCAGGCAAAATATGAAAATACGTCTAACAACACTTAAAACATATATTTACACTCACTGTTGACCAACAAGTTGTTAAATACATACAAAAGACGGTAAAGTGGTGATCGATTTCGATTAGACACTCCAATCAACATCAGACCCAATAGGTGAATGGCAATTGATAGGTGAATGAATAAATACCCCCGCCGCAGCAAACCTGCAGACTAAGCGAATTTCCATTTGCCTAATTGGATTTACCATACACTAAAATGACTCCTTAAAATATCATTTTATTCCCTATTTAAATAACATTAGTTTAACGAGTAATTAGGTTTGCTGCAACAGGGAGTGTAAAAAGGTGTTTTTTGTAGCCTATAATGTTAATAGTTTAGTATGAAATGAATGCATTTTCCAAATTTGATCAAAATATGATAATAAACTAGCAAACTACATTCTCCATAAGATAACATGGGAATTTTAAATTTGCAGTTTTTTAGAAATTTCTCCGTAACCATTAGGCGCATAAAGAAAATGCTAAATTTCAAGTTTTTAGGGTTAAAAATGGGAAAACTAATTTTTACCCCATAAAACCCCCCATAAACCCCTGTTCCCATCGTCCAATCATGCTGGTTCGCGAACTCGTTTGAATAAACGTTTGTTTACACGTTTGTACCAAATTTCATCAAAATCGGATGGTTTTTGCTTGAGTTATCGCGCTAACGGACACATATATAAATAAACGGATGGTGTTTTTGGTCTCTAGGCACCTCAAAACGAAAAAGTAAATCGGTCCTGGGTCCAGGTCTTACCATGAGTACTACGGTAATAGCTTATTCCCTATATGGGAAATTCGCTAATAAAAGGACATTCTCTTATTGGGTCTGATGATTGGTGTCCAATCGAAATCAATCACCAGCTTTTATAGGTGTTTACGTCTTGTTAGTCAAGGGTTAAGTGTAAATATACGTTTTAAGTGTTATTAGACATATTTGTATTTACTTTCCAAGAAATTTGACCAACTTTTCTTCATTGCTGGACTATAAATAAATAGTCCTGGCTAAGGTAACAAAGCTACAGATCCTCTAATTTTAACCTTTATTCCCCATCACTCAAATACATGCTAAAATATGCTATTATCTCCCAGTCTTAATTATAATCGATGATATTGGGCGAATCAGATAAAGAAGTTTATCCGCCACGAAGAATTTCACAGGCTTCGCGAATCTTTGTGAAATCCATGTCCGGCAGTGTTAGAGTGAGGAGAAAGTCACTTTTGAATCAGTTAAAGAATAAATTTCTATTTTGGTCCTTCGGGCGGGATATGAGATTTCTCTTGGAAGATAGTTGAGGTGATGGCACACCGACATGAATATTATTGTACATGACAGATAGTGCCTACTGTACTATCTTTGTGTTTCTTCCAATGAAAGCATTACATGAATGCCAATCGCTCGGTTATATATTCATCTATTGATGCGATAAGTATATTTAGTAAAAATAGTAATGACTTTTACTTAAGTATCATACAAGTAAAATAACTTGTTTTTTTAAATTTGTACATTACTGTTCTTACTTGATTTGGCAGGCGTTGGTGAAAACGCGAAGTATTAGTTTTAAGGAAACCAGTAATTATGAGTTTTATCCATCTATATATTTAAAACGTCCTGTGCTACTTACATTGCAAATACAACTGAGGGTCGAACTTAAAAGTTTAATACGATCGTATACTCTTGTTCGTTAACCTACAGATAACCTACAGTAAAATCACGCACCTAAAAATATAGGTTCAAACTGTTCTGGCGGATTAACTAAATGTCATTTGAATTAAACACCCTACATCTTTACATAGTTGACATTTCTGAAGCAAATGAAAGGTGTCGCTAGAGTTTAAATGTCAAGTTGGAGAAAGCGGGCTGTTAAAATATCACCTTAAGGTGTTAATGCGAAGTGATAATGAATATTCAAACGACGTATTTATTCAATTTACCGTGCAATACAAATTGTTCACAACATACAACAAGAACAAGATAAGCAATGTATGTGTTTGTAAATACATTTATGTAATATTGTGTTTCTGTCTGCAAAGTGAAGATCAAAAGACATAACATGCTTACACAGTATGCATTATAGGAATTCAAACTTTTACAGACATTTTATTAGACGAAGGTATTGTAGCATTTAAATACAGTATTTTCTGGAAATAATGCTATTTGTCTAAGTTGTATTGTATTGCAGATTATATACACAAACCAATCAAATAATCGTATCATTACAATTACTAAAGCAGCATTACAATATGTAAATAAAGAATAATCACATTAGGCTTCTGTCTGTGCGCCATTTGAGTGCTAACTGGCCACGTAAATTACAAGAGCGTTGATTTTTTCACAAAATAATACCCATCAAAATCTCCCGCATATCAATTTAAATGTGTACATTTCAGGGTAGAAAACAAGTACAACTGTATATTTATAAGTAATATAATTGACTTAGTTGGTCTTTACCAGTTTATCTACAGGACATTTTTTTTTACAAACTAACCTACACAATTTCGTATAAACATTTTATTTTGATTTTTTTTACTTTTAATTTTATTATCCGGACACATTTTGTAGTTTTTTCGTAGGGCACTAGGCACGAGCCCAAAACTGTTTTTCACATTACTTCAGGCTAGACCTAGGGGTTACGACGTTATCACTTAGATAAAATCCATTGGTGATTTGGCAGGGTTTGAACCCAGGACCCCAGGAACCGGAGTCCCGCGCTCTAACCACTAGACCAGCTCGCTGAAAACAAGTACAACTGTATATTTATAAGTAATATAATTGACTTAGTTGTTCTTTACCAGTTTATCTACAGGACATTTTTTTACAAACTGACCTGCACAATTTCGTATAAACATTTTATTATGATTATTTTACTTTTAATTTAATTATCCGGACACATTTTGTAGATTTTTTCGTAGGACACTAGAAACGAGCCCAAAATTGTTTTTCACATTACTTCAGGCTAGACCTAGGGGTTGCGGCATTATCACTTCCATTGGTGACTAGGCAAGATTTGAACCCGGGACCCCGGGAACCGGAGTCCCGCGCTCTAACCACTAGACCAGCTCGCTCCCCGGACACATTTTGTAGTAGACAAATGTAAAGTGAAACTGATTTGTTGAAAACTACCTGGAACCATACAGTTAATCGACCGGTTATCCAAGATGTAGAACATGAGTTTTGTTGTTCTTGTGCAATGGAGCGCAAACAACTGCTGATTAAAAGGTGATTCATGAATGACATTGAGATATGGCACAAACAATTTAGCCGTCTGACATTGGCCTACAGATAACTACAGTAGAAATATATTCACTATTGTAGATTAGGCTGATTTAACTTCCAAAGTCGTATGACATACAGACTATTTGATAAGTACTTTACAATTTTGACATCTTGTATATGTTCAACCATGTAACTATGTGGATTTGCTCTTAAAATGTTTAAATTCCAAAATTTTCATTCTATAACTATTAACAGTCCAATAAGGCTTATGCTGGTGACGTGGTATGGATTTTAACGAAAGTTGAGTAATTTTGTCCACAAGGATTTTTAGACAAGCTACATAATACGGAAAATTATTTTACATACTACAGTTTTCTTTCTAAAAATATCTTATACAATACTTAAGCTTAATAAAAAAACAATATTGGTCTGTTAAACTGAAATGGAAGGACTGTACTTGATACATGAGATTGACAAATAATGGGAAAAAATCACGACTGTAAGTTAAGTTGTTACACGTACAATTGGTTAAAGTTTTGAAGTAATTTGTGAAACTCTTTATCGAAACTATCAACTTAGACTCGCCCATCGATCGCTTTTGTCATTGCTAAAACACGGATCACACTCAATTATCCAACATGATCATCAATAATTGCTTTGTTTAAACAGGTTTTTACCTGAGCCAGTCAGTCAATTGATCATCACAAAATTCATAAACTCATGTGTTATTCATAAGAGAATAAAGAAAATGTTGTAGTTAACCTGTTTGGTCATATTTTGATGTAATTTGGTAAATTTATTATATGCCAAGCTATACACATTTAACTTAAAACACTAAATTACTTTCGCTGTACCTGCAAATCTAAGTACTCATTAAACCTAATGTGTTTCTAATAAGGAATAAATCTGACTAAAAAAAAACAGTTGAGTAAAAAATTAGTCAGGCAATTAGAAAAAATTCTCATAGACCTATAGGTTTGCTGCAACGGGAGTAAAATTAATTGGTTTTCAGATTTTTATTTAGGAAAAATCCTTTTTTAAAGAAACAACGCCTTACTAATTCCAATAAATGATTCTATATTTATATTTTGTGTAGTAATGAATATGTTTTGAAAGTTCTGTAATCTTTGGAATTTATATTAATTGATTTCAACTTATAGACTTATGTGTATATATTAATTGCCTAACGCCGTCTGTAAGAAAACACTTTTGTCATATGTACTTTAATGGATTTTTCCATACATTGGCCTTTAATGAGGGGTAAATTTGAATTTTCTACCATGTTTCGGGATCTGAAATCTTGCCCCGTCTTTACGGTTATAAAAAAAACTAGTTATTTTATAACATTTCTGTTGTAATGTTTACATATTTTTAAAAGATCTAATGTAAATCTCGATTATTAAATGCGTTTATAAACCAATCGTAATGTTTATTGGGTGAACAAATCTGCTGATTGTACACCCTGACATAGATATGATTCATATTAACTACACGTGGCCCCCATATGTCAAGATGGGAAGGTAGGTTCGGTTGGTACACACGTTTTTACCAGTCTTCGCCAGCCAAAAACTCGGTCGGAAATTCTTCACTGATGAACAATTAGTGTTCTTTTTTATCTCGAGTGACATATCAGTTGATAAATTTGGTGTCTATTTTTTCTTTAGTGGTTTAAGTAGCTTTGACACGTTTATTTAGTAAATAGTTGTCTACTTGTGTTGAGACTAATGGATTTGTATTCATACGGGAAACACAGATTCCAATAAGTTATGATGACGATACATACCATTGTGTGATGTCTAAACCTAATTACGCTAAACCTAACCACAATCATTAATCATTAAAAACGATTAACTTGGTAAGGGGTTTACTTAAAAGTATGAAAAACTATCAGCAATAATAATTATGTGAAAACACTATAATAATGATGATGGCATAAACTTTTGTATGACACTCTCGAAAACAATAATAGGCTAAGCTATGAACTCATAACATACTCGTACTTGAACTTAATTACACTTACGTGATAAGTTTGAAAAGGTAACACATATTAATAACTGAGCAACTCTTCAATTTAAGAAATAACAATGAATTTGACATTTTTAGTAATATAAAACCACAACGAATTGTACATGTTTCTAAACCGTTGCTGCTAATGATTAAATATAATATTATTTAAAACTAGGTTATTTTTCAATATATGTTGAATTCACACACACACAGACGGATACTAATCGAACATATTGTGATGGTAGTTACATCAAAGCATTAATTGCAAACTTGTTATTTTAACATTATAAATTAATTGTTTTGTGTGTTGCTAAGCTTTTGAAGACCTCCGTAACAACAAAAGATTTGGGAGATTTGTCCGCTTTCCCTTAAATGCATTTGAATATCTTTCACTACCTCCACTGTATCAAAAGTAAACCTAATGAATTACATACTAAAATACGAAATATCACGTGTCAAATGCATTTATGTCACAAACCTCGATGAAAAGTCATACAACGAATCTTATTTGATAATCCCTATAAGAGACTTGTTATCAAGGTTCTACTGTAAAACTTGCGAACATGGGGCACCTTCAAGACGTTGGCTGTATAGACTGTGACTAAGTATGGACCTATGAATTGCACTATCACACCGAATGCACTTCTCATCAAACATGTTAACTATGCTACACCGAATATTTTGTCATTGAACTACAAATTTGTTTTTTACTCCCGATTGCTAATGAAGCAATACTGTATGTTTAGTTTCGTTTCTGTGTTTAATAAAGCACAGTAGTGGGGCGCGACTTACGCAGTGGGATCTTGTAGGTTCGGGTTCAAATCTTGGCAGTCACTAATCTCGTTGAGCTATATGATAATTCTGTGACATGTTCACCCAGGTTCATAGGAGAGAAAATCTTAGTCCCTTAACCGATATAAATGTATAATGTAAATGTATAAGATTTCTCGCCTCGATTTAGTATTGAATGTAATTCATAATATATCTCAAAATTTCTCATGCATTCAACAATACACGAAGACTGTTCAAAAAAAGAGGTGGGCAATTTACTGTACATAGATTCCTTGGGTGAAAATAAAAAAAGTTCATATAAACATACGCCTTCTCTTCATTCGTTCAGTATAAACGTCCATATTTCATCTTATTGCCCGCTTCTTGGTGTAAAATGAGATTTAAAATTCTTAAACCGTTTCAAAATGGTGGGAATTAAAATATTTGATGCCAAATTTCACAAAAACCGTTTATTTTTACCAAAATATTGCAAGATACATTAAATTTAGTAAACTTTATGGAGATTTCAACCTTTTATTTTCAAGGAATCACTAATTAAATTATGACACCACCCCTATATTTCCCTATAGGGAAGTAGCTATTACCGTAGGTGGCATGCTAAGACCTAGGCCCGGGACCGATTTACTTTTTCATTCTGATGTCCCCAGAGGCCAAAAACGCCATTCGTTCAAATTTTGATATATGTATGATATTATTATATGTCCGTGAACACGATAACTTAAGTTATCGAATTTTTCTCAGATTTCGATGAAATTTGGTTTGAAGGCGGAATAAACTTGAATGAGTTCACGAACCAGCATGATCGGACCATGGGAACGGGGTTTTACGGGGTTTTTTATGGGGTAAAAATTGGGTTTTCTAATTATTTTTGACCCTCTAAACACAAAATTTCCCAATTTCTCTCCAGACCTTTTTAATAGCTTAAAAAACAAATAATTTAGTATATCAAAGTGTTTTTGTACAATTATTGGTTACGGAGAAAATTTAAAAAAAATGTTATTTTATTCTCATGTTATTCTTATGGAGAATATTGTAAAATGTTTTAGTTTGCTTGTTTATGGATATATTTTGATCAAACTTGGTAAATGTAATTATTTTATACTAAGTTATTAAAATTTTACAAAAAAAAACACTTTTTACCCTCCCTGTAGCAGCAAGCCTAGGTACTCATAAAACCTAACGTTAATCAAAATATACATTTGAAAATCAATTCAGGCAAATGGAAATTCGCTTAGTCGGCAGGTTTGCTGCGGCGGGGGTATTTGATCACTCTATAAGTGAGCTGTATCTACTTTATTATTTTATCTCGAACTGTCGTTTGCGTCAGAGCTGGAAATCCACATTATTCGTCACTGATTTGGGTGACTCAAGGGCGTTTCAGTGAGTCACCCCCCCCCCTCCCCCCACAACTACCGGGGACCCTGATCTTATCTGATGGCGTGTTTGTTATCGACGCTAATTTCAATGTTGTGCTGTCGTATCGTTGTTTTCCATTCATGATGTAATATACCTTGTCTCAAACAACCGAGGGTTCGCAGTTTCGCCCAGTTATGTCTTAATACGAGGTTTTTATAAACAAATTTAACATTTTAGCGAATTTCCCATATAGGGAATAAGCTATTACCGTAGTACTCATGGTAAGACCTGGACCCGGGACCAATTTACTTTTTCGTTTTGAGGTTCCTAGAGGCCAAAAACACAATCCGGTCATATTCATAAATATATATTTATATATGTGTCCGTAGTGCAACAACTCGAGCAAAAATCATCCGATTTTGATGAAATTTGGTACAAACGTGTAAACCTACGTTTATTCGAACGAGTTCGCGAACCAGCATGTTCGGACTATGGGAACAAGGGTTTATGGGGGGTTTTATGGGGTAAAAATTGGTTTATCCCATTTTTGACCCTAGAAACTTAAAATTTAGCATTTTCTTTCCAAACCATATTGTAGAGCTTAAAAAAACAAATAATTTAGTATATTGAAGCGTTATTATGCGCCTAATGGTTACAGAGACAATTCCAAAAAACTTTAAATTTAAAATTCCCATATTATTCTTATGGAGAATAAGTAATCTGTTGTAGTTTGCTTGTTTATGAACATATTTTGATCAAATTTGGAAAATGCATTCATTTCATACTAAACAATTAACATTTTACAAAAAACACCTTTTTACCCTCCCTGTTGCAGCAAACCTAAGTACTCGTTAAAGTAATGTTATTTAGAAAGGGAATAAATGTGATATTTTTTAAGGAGACATTTTAGCGTAAATCCAATCAGGCAAATGGAAATTCGCTTAGTCTGCAGGTTTGCTGCGGCGGGTGTATTATTAACTTTTTCGTCATTTCTAATCTTAGATTTTATTTAATGTACGTGCTAAAACTTATTATAAATTATATTGCATTATCCCAAGAGGGTCGTGAGCGGTCTTTTGGTTATAGTGTGCTGTTTCTATCTTGAGTTCCGGGTTCAAAACCTGCCAAAAAGTCTTAGCCCATTTTAGCCGTGATATTGTCGTGACCCTATGGTTCGGAACCGACATCAATCTGTAGGCTCGCCCGTAGAGGAAACAATACTTCCAATGTGTTTAGTAACGCTGTCCACTTAAGGCTATACGATTATCATTATTGTTGAAGTGTTTCGACTAGTGGAGTGTGAAAACAGTTAAAATGAACAATTATTGCAAACCCTGTGTTTAGTAATGACGAGAGCTCTTCCCAAGCACGGGCTTCCAGTCATTTCGAGGAAACAATCATTTGACAGTTTCATGTTTTGTAATTATCGTATGTACTTTTTGTAGAAAACTTGATGGAGCGATGTAATAGATAAAGACAGTTGATTGGCGACAACAAAAGTTGTGCAATCTATATTATAAATATCTGCGTTTCTTTTTACTTTCTCCCCTTATGCATATTTGCGGAGATAGTATTGTTTTCGTACACCTCTGGTCCGATTTTAATGGTACTTGGTATGTACTAAATCATTGTTATCTCCAGTCATTTTTCATTTTCTTTGAAATTTGTTTTTTAATTGTGATTTTAGAAAAAATGTCTCAAACTATTGTAATTAAAACCTAGTATGTTATAGTCTTTTTAAACTGTATACAAAATTATACAATCTCTAGTCCTGTAAAAATTACTATTTAAAAGTTTGGTAATTTTGGTTACGCCATTGACTATACACGGAATAAACTTTCCATGTAGTGTAAAAAGTTGAAGCCAAGAAAATTGAAGTTCAGGACCATCTCACCAGAGGGCACTAGTGTATTGGGTTAAATATTAATTTAAATCAATTCAGTAGCATATTAAACAGCTGATTGATTTATCACTTGACACAGAATATTGTCATTAGTTGCTAGACCATCTCAAAAGATTGCATCACGGTTTTTGGCTTCAAATTTTTATTTTTACATTACATGGGGAGTCTAATCAGTGTATAGTCAATGGTTACACCCACCGCTTACCCAATAAAAACGTTTTTGACTAGCTAATATGGGGAAGTCGGATGTGTGTAATTTTGTTGATACCGTTTATTCAGTTTGAAGATTTTAGTTATAATGTTTTACACTACAACACGACTACTACGATAAGCTAGACCGCTATCAGGATGTTTTCAATCAGGCTCTCCAAGGCCGATTTCTACAAGACTTGTAACTCTGCCCACCTACGATCAACTTGACAAACTGTTCGCTATTATTTTGGAGTCGCTTCGGACATTGAGCGATGGACGTAATTATAGAGTACAAATCATTTACACAAACCGTGAGTAATATCGCAGATGTGACCAGATATGTAATAAACTGTTCTGCTGTGGCTTCGATTCGTCCGTGTTTTATTCATTTTCGTGTCCATATCTGACGTACATAATTGTATTTTAGAGACATACAGAAATGGCTATCTTTCCGGGTCAGCTTTAGAGAACACAATTGAAGATACCCTCACAATGTGCTAAAAGGCAAAAAGCCAAAATTATATTATCCCTTGTTTTCAATATGGTAATAGTTCAGACAAAATATGCTAAGGTTTATATTAACTTGTCCTTTAAGTTTATCTTGGCTAAAATATTGGTGTGTGCAACAGATCAGTTACTTAAAGCAGCACATTCGGGGCTCCTCCCGTTTAAATTTTACCAAAAATTAAAACCACCTTATGTTAAAAATTGCGTAATTCTTTGATGCGTTAACTTACGATGCGGCATTTAGAATTACTTTTTGTGAAAGCACTTGAGTTAGAGAAAGCGCTGTATCTGAGCGTCGGTGATACAGTATTTGTTATGACGGACAATGGAGAAAGTCTGAGCAAAGGTCAAACTCGGTACGACTACAGTTGCTGAGACTAGACTGAACAGAAATCGTGTAATCGTTTCTGGCGATTGTAAAATTAAATTCAACGACACGGTTCTCAGTATTTTCTTGAAGGTTCATGGAAACTGTATGTACCTACTTACTAACCTACAGTATTTATAGAACTTGCTGTGGCGGCCATTTATTTTATTATAAAGTGTAACCAGGACATTGGTACCTTCGTAATTTGATCACTTTCCCTCAAATAATAAAGGATTGAATAAATAAATAAATCACTCAGATATTATTGGTATGTATTCAGAAGTGGCTAGTTGCTAGTCTAGTTGTTGAAATCTCGGACTTAGTTGCAAGAGGGGTTCGATCCACGACAAATTCAAAGGTGTAAAGATTGTTTTCTCTAAAAATAGTTTGGTATTTTTTTTTTAATTCTAAATGCGGTTTTTTTTTATTGGTATAGTTATTGTAATAGGGTTGTGTTGCTAGCCTAGTAATTAGTCTCTCGGACGTAAGTGCGGGAGAGACAAGTTTGATTAACCACATGCCGACAAAATTGTCTGGTTTGCCAGTTTTTTTTTTTTTTACTTATGGGACTGTAATGTGATTTTAAATACAGTATTTAAAATAGTATATTACGTTACTAGTCCCGAAAATAAGTGTTTACCGGACGAGTGATTACCATACGAGTCCGGTAAACACATTTTGGACGAGTTACGTACGATAGTTTACGCCATACTACTAAATCCGTACAAATCCTTTTATATTTCCACCAACTAAAGGACTAAAAACCACTAGTCATAACCTCTAAGAGAGATTATGTTTTCTGTTTATAACCATTCATTGCCACCTAAATACAATATAATCAGCTGATTGGTGTCCGGTACAACTCATTGCAGTACAGTAGTACGCAATGAAACCCCATTTGAATAAGCTGGCGGCAAACAGCTGTTTTCTGGACTAAATCCTTGCGTGGGAAGTTCATCAAAATAATGTAGTGTGGCGTAATAGTATATTTATTTATTTTTTTCGAATTTTTTTCTTTTTGTTTTAGATTAGAGCAGCATTTTAAAATTGTATAACTCATTATTAGTTTAGTTAACAATAAATTATCAGAAAAATTTACCTTGTAATCCATTTATTGATTTTCCGAAAGTTCACTTTCAAACTTGCATGTTTCTTATTTTTCTCAAGCAGTAGGCCTAATAGAGATATCATATTGAAATTTGTATGGGGCTATATATTATTATGACCTATTTTTCAACATATTTTGAAATGTTTTTAATATTACCTAATAACTAAAATACAGTATATCAAAAAAGAGTTTTATTTAAAATTAAAGTAAAATTATTTAGTCATGTGATTTTGCAATATCCTTGTGTACCATGATACTAAAAAGCATCCCCTACAAGCAGAAAATAAAATAAAGACTCTATCCTACATGGTTTTTGAGAAAAATTACATTTGGTTAACATTAAGTTACATATTTGATTCCTGCATTGACGGTATGGTTATGTTTCAGGTGTCGACGCGACCGTGGGGTGGGCCAACTGGGGTTGGAGATCTCACCAAACTCTGCAATCACAAAAGGAAACAACTGGCGATGTCTTCCAACCTGGATAACAATCATCTGGACCTGAGGAACAATGGTAACATACAGTGTAGTTATATTTGGCCTGTGGTGGGGGCAGGCTATGCTGAACTAAGGGTTGGGTCTGTGTCTTAAGCCAAATTGTTTATCGGTGCAGCAGCCGGTTCTTTAAAGCTTAGAACACACTGGATCGGTCGGTACGGGACAAACCGACAATATATACCTCCGCAGTCTTCTCCTAGCATTTGTGAAGTGCTCCCAAGTATCTGAAAAGGCATGTCTGTATCGTCTGAACCGGAACACGTGTACATACTGCGAACAGCGGATGTCTCATCATGTCCTAGAAATCTCTTTCTGAACTTTCTTTTGGACAGCAGAGGGTGCGCATGGGTCTGTCCCAAAAGTTTCATTCTATTGGTTTATAACTTGTTATTTTCCATTGAAGCAATGCACCTGATGTTTTCACTATTCAGTCATCTTTAAAATAAGTTGTAGGTAAACCGAGTTCTTAAATTCTCGCTAAATGGAAATAAGCGTTAGGCCTACATGATTTTTGCGTCAGAGTGGTCGAGAAATAAAATTATCGTATTGAAATATTTCAAAACTTTTTTATAAATAAATATATACAGTCCTGCGTTAAATATATGTATTGTTAGATGAATTTAAATAGTAATAGGCTGGTAAAAAGAAGTTTTATTTTTTTTTTCTTATGGTCAACATATGGTTGTAGTTTGCTTATGGATTTCTTTAGATAAATGTTTGTTATTTCCCTTTTTAAGTTCTTCATATTAATTTAGAAAGAAACTTATACTTTTTTCAAGGGAACATAAACCTTGATTCAGTTTAACATAAACACCCTCTAAAATACACACTAAATTTTATAAAATATGGTTGTCAAATATGTACTGGACAATGTAAACATATTTATGTGCGATGTGAAACCACCCTATTCAATTCATTTTTATTGTAAGATTAGTTCCAACCGAGTGGCCAAGCACACAACAATCGTCAGACAGCCATGTTACCACCGTAATAATGTAATAACCCTCGTGATTACATGTAATTATCACTGTAATAACAGCACAGTGAAGGAAATCAACTTGCAATTCATTCTGCTCTAGGTCTGTTAACTTCCTCACCTGCCAGAATAGGTGTTTGCTCTACGTATAATCTTGGAATTATTCTGCCTTAAGTTCTGAGCTTTAAAGAACTTTTTAAAGAATTAAAAGTAGCTATAAATATTGTCTGTTTAAGTTGTTTGATTTTAACTTTGTGTAAGATGAAAATATATCCATATGAATGTTATCTGGGGTTGCTTTGAGACATAACACTGTTGAAGAGTGTTTTGAGAACGCTCTTCGTAGAATGTTGTTTAACAATTTTAACAACTAAAACTTTTTAACACTATTTTATACAATGATTGCCCAAGAAATACTAATGTGATGTATAATTTAACTGTTTTAATGTGCTTTAATGGAGACAGGGAATTATAGGAATGGTGTGAAGAGGTCATAGTTTCTCTTATGTTAGGTACTGCATCCTTAGTGTCTAGTTAAGAACAGTTACACTTGAGCTTTTGGTTGACCAGTATTGTTAAGTGGGTAGACTGTTATATAGTATTGTCTCTCCAAACAGAAGACAGTACTAATGCCATCTTAGTTGAAACAATATTTTTTGGACAGTGTTGGTTTTCCCTGCACCATTCATATATTTAGATGTGAACGCTGTATTTTGCTGGACGTGTAATAGATGCACTGCGTCGGTGTATTCAAGCCGCAGCACACTTTTCTTACAAAGTATTGTTACGCCATTTCCTAGACTGTGAACAAAAGGCCCATGTAACTAATAAGTGTGTACTATTTGCTGCGGCTTGGACTGTCTGCTCTTAGAGCAGTCAAGCTTGAGCTATGCTTCGACATTGAACACAAAGGAATTTTGCCACTTTTCCTCAATCCTTATTGCCTGTGTCCCCCAAAACCTTGTTTCACAATAATTTGAAATTTGTTCATAAAATGAGAAGAATCATTGGGGAACTTCTGATATTTTTTACAAAACAGACTAAGTATTTTCTTAAGTATTAATGATTTAAACTCGTCATTATTAAATTTATAATGTTAATTTATTCTTTTTTTAGATGGAGTCAAGAAAAAGAAGCGCAAAGTGACTAACTATACAGCTTCTGTATCCCAATTACTGGCACAGCGAGAGAGGGATCGCAATAAGGATCTGCAGGTACTTTTCAACAATGGAACATAGTAGTAGAGAGTCAATATAGATCAGTGGTGTAGTTGTAAATTTTCCTGAAAGGGAACGCTTACTACGAACTAAGAACTGATAACATAAAGGATAATGAAAATGACTTTTGGAAAAAGCAGAGTCGAAACGCCGGATCCCAGGCTTTTCCGCACCACTAAACAACTGATATAGATGTGTTATTTACATCTACAAACAAATCGCATCGTTAAAGCTGCTACATGGTATTAATTAATCAATTATCAATTATCAATTTTGGTAGATATAAATTGCAGGCTTTTTTATACTAGCTTTGATAATCTGTGTTTTTATGGCTATACTGAATTAAACTAAGGTGTGTGCTAGGGTCTTCAACACAGTTTAAAACCTAATTTCCTGAAATTTCTGCCTTTATGGGGATCCCTAAACCTCAAACCTAGTTCCAACACGTTTCAAACATTTTACATAAGTTTACACTAGATATATACTTGCTCTGTTAAAATATTTTTATTTCTTTCCATCACTACCAATACACATTACATTATTGCAATATATATAGGTATTGATTACTTAATTGGTTGGGATGAAATATAAATGATTGACTGCAATAAATGAATGTATTTAATCAAATTTCTATTGTTTCATGTAACACTATGCATAGTTAATTAATACACCCAGTTTACAAAACGTCTAGGCCTATGTAGTGCATAGCTTGCTCATGGTAACTCAAAATATTTCATTACAGTATTACGAATGAATATTGATTTATGTACTCAACCTCATGTTATGTTACCAAGTAAGTGTTAGAATAGAAGTAAACCATTGTGTGTATAATTAACACTAATAAAGGTTTCAATTGTAACACAACCACTTGGTATAGTTGAACCTTATTAGGTTCTAACATTTGTAGTTTACAAATCTTATCACAATTAGTAGACAATCTAATTTTTTAGGTGGAAATATAGGCTACAAGATAAATTGGAAACATCAAAAACGTTTTAATTTGTTGTCAAATAATAATGCAGATTGATTTTATATTTTCTCTGGAATAGTAATTTAGTGAAATTCTAGTATAACTTATATTATTGATGGATGCAATGTTTCAGGGCTGGACAGATGGGACTTGTCAAGGTGGTCGGGACAGTTCTCCTATAGCGTTGCACATGCAACAGCAGACTTCTACACGGGTATATCCACCCAGTTACACCCCAGAGAACCACAGCCAGCAACAGTTTTACAGGTACAATCCTCATAGTGGGGGTTGTCCCATGCCCTCTCAACAAGCTGAGATGATGGGAGGTGGTGGAGAGAACAACTATCCTACCCAGAGTAGTGCATACCCTCACCAAGGTATCGGTGCCCCACCATACCATCAGTACCAGTTCCAACAGAGGGAAGATCACCACTGTCAACAGAAACCTCACAACCATCAACAACACCAACAGCAGATGATGCACCAGCAGCAACAACAACAGCACTTCCAACAACAACAACAGCAGCAGCATCAGCATTTCCAACAGGCACAGCCTTCACATATGATGCAGTCAAACTCTCCGAGGCCACAAATTCAGCAGAATATGCAGCATCAGCAAGTGATGGGTCAGCAGGTACAAGGACCTCACCAGAATTATGAGAGGGTGATGGGACCATCCCCGCAGTTTCAACAGTATCATCAACAGGATCATAAAATGCACATGCTGCCACAACATCAACATTGTGCCGGCAAACAAATGCCCAGAGAAAGTTACCAAAGAACTGATATACCACCACAGGTTCAGCAGGGTGTTGTGTTGCAAACCTCTCAAGGTCAGATGATGCTTCCGCAGCAGGCTATGGTGTTACAACAACAGCAAAATGCAGGAATGCAGCCTTCTCAAAACCAGCCGATGATGCAAGTTTCTCATAGTCCTAATCTATCGATGGTTCAAAGTCCTAACCCATCGATGGTGCAGAGTCCTAATCCGGGTATGGTTCAGAGCCCTAATCCATCGATGGTTCAGAACCCCAATCCTTCTTTGGTGCAAAGTCCGAATCCCACATTGCAGCAGACTCATCAACAGAATCAAGTTATGATGCAGAAGCCTCTACATCCTAATCAAAGCCAACAGGGAGTGCAGGTACAGTTGTTGAATCAGCAAATGGCATTGCAGAACAATCAACAGCAAAATTTGAATCAAGTCCAAAGTAATTCAAACTCGAGCATGTGCGCATCACCTGCAATGCTTATGCACCATCAGAGACCTGCACCTCCATGGCAAACCAATCGTAATAACCAGATTGCAAATCAAAATGCTGTGATAAATCAACAACCCCACAATCAACAACAATCCCATAATCAACAACAATCCCATAGTCAGGCTCATAACCAACAACAACCACAATCACAGTCTCAACAACAGCAGATAATGCAACACAATATGTATGAAAGAGTTCCTCCTCTGCATCATCATTTGCCTAATGCTCCTGTTTGGAATGATGAGAGGAAAAAGGCTGTTTCCAAACTGCAAGGTAAACCAGTAGCACATATAAAGAATAAAAGATCCTATTTGAGTGATCATCACCATACTGTGGGTACAAACAATGAACAGCCTTGCCCAAATGTTGATGTCAGACGCATTCCTCAAGAGCAGAACAAACTACCAAATAATCAGTCCCAGACCTTCACCAATACCAACATTCCATCATTTATGGAAGACCCAAGTGGTTATCTGGCTCAACAAACAGCTCTGTTAAACAGTACGATATCACGGCAAACCGGTATGAACAGTAATGGTATTAATCTAATTTGTCAAAATAATTGTAGTTCACAAATGAATGATCAACATTTTGGACAAGGGCAAGTTGTTATCAACCTTCCGACTAGTTCTGGATCCACAGCTAACAATCATGGTGTGCCATTACCGAGCACTGTCATGGTTCCTAACCAACAAAAACAGAATGTTATTTCTAGAATGAATCAGGCAACATCCACTGGAGTTAACCCCAGTAATAGCAGTATCAAAGTGTACAGGAGTAACGCAGTATCATCTACAGGAACCTCTGGGTATCAAAACCAAGCCCAGACAAATCAAACTGGGCTGCCGGATAGTAGCGGGGTTTCTCCTGATCGTGGTAGATGCTCTCAAGGCTGTGGCTCAAATATGATTGATAATTTCCATTCTCAAAATCAAAACCAACAACTTTCAAATACCGTTACAGTCAAGTTCCATCCTGAAGAAAGTCCTGTTACTTCTTCAACGTTCATGGAAAATCGACATCAGGGACAATCTACACCAGACAATAGAGGACCCATTCAAGGAGGCACAGTTAGTACAAGTAATAGATCTCCTCCTGATAATGTGTCTAGGATCCCACCTGATGATCCCTCTCCTGGAAGAACATCTACCCCTTCATCTACTCAAAGTCGGAGGTTGGATGCATCTCCAGAACCATCCTTATTTATTTCCACATCATCACCTTTCACGTTAGCTAGTGGCAACACAATTATTTATCAACAACAAGCACCTTCCAATTCACAAAACTCAAGAAGTGAAGTATCAACCCCTGCAGCTCAGTCTCCAAAGCCCCAACAGCAACTACAACAGCAGCAGCAGCAACAACAACAAAAACAACAGAATCATCAACAGCATCAACAGCAACTGCCACAACAGCAGCAGCAGCAACAACAACAACAACAACAACACATTAATGTGATGCTTCAAGATGTGCAAATGGCAAGGTTACCTACAATTGTAACAACAATGGCTAGTGGACACACTGTCAGTAGTAACACCATAACTTCAGTTTTGGCTGGAAGAGCAAACACAGCAACTGTAACAGTGAATAACCAAACCACTGTAATTCCACCTTCAACAGTTGTTACAAACCAGCAGGCGCCTCAAGTATCTGTTTCCAAAACTCCATTAGAAATGGTTCAGAGTGTTGTTAGCAGCATTCAGGTGCCTGCTAGTTCAGCAGAATCAGTTCTGAAACCTGCCACAGCCCCTAGCCTTCCAACAGGACATATTTTAATGTCAAGTAACGGTCAACTTATAGTTACAAATTCTCAAGGGCAACCTGCCATCCTCTCACCCCAACAAAACATTGGTAAGATCAGCACATCGATGCCACCTATGACAGGAGTTTCATCAATAGTTACAAGTGTGACTGGTGCTGTTACCCAAGTCATTCCTGCCGTCGGTGTTACTCAGCAAGTTCTGGGTCAACCTACTGTCCTGGTAAATACACTTCCTACACCTTTACTATTCCAACCCGGTGTCATCAATGTTGATGGGACTATGAACACAGTTCAGATTCCTCACCTCGCAGTCGCCACAGGAAATGTTATACCGGGACAGATGGTTGATGAATCTAGAGTAAACAACAGCAATGGCGCTTTCTCTCCTCGAAATCAACCACCGTTGCTATCCCCGGAGGGTTCAAATGGTAAAAGAAAAGCAAACCCTAAGAAAAGAAAAGTTTCACCCCAGACGGTTGCATCCATGCTTCACATTGCTGCTGCCCAACAAAACTCTCCAACTACTGGTGCGACTGGAATGGTTGTTCAACAACAACAGCCGCAGCAGAACTTTAGTCCCCCGATGCTTCAAGCTTTAACGATTTTGCCTAGCAAAACCAATCATTTTGGTGGAACACAGCAGTTGATTGCAACAGGAAATATTCTGCAACCGTTAAATTTGGTTCAAAATTTCCCAACCATACAGCAGTTTATCGTCCCAGCCGCAGGGCTCGGAGGAATGGTAATGGCCACCGGGGATGGAACAGCGACTTTGCTGCAAGATACAGTCCAGCTCAATGTCCTAACTCCGATGCAAGGACCTGGAGGAACAGTATTTGGTCACACAAGCGGTCAGAGTATTCTGGCTGCTGGACCGGCAGGGATGGTAATACGAGCACCCGCTAACTCTAACCAACAAACAAACAAAGTTCAACTCCATACCCAGAATACTGGTGGTAACCAATTCATCGCTAATTCGCCGAATCAATTTTTAATCAACAGCCCTGCTTTCAATGGACAATTAAGTCCTATGTTGGCCAATGTGAGTCCGGCTAACCAACAGATACACTCTTTCAACAGCAGTGGAGGGAATTCACAAGCCAGGTCGAATCAAACTCAGGAGTTTATTCAATGTGGCCAAACCCTCATGGTTCCTTGTACGATAGCTCAGAATCCAACCTCTCAAAATACCACCGTTGTTCAACAAAATACAACCATCGTCCAACAGCAAACCACTATGGTCTCAAACAATCAACAAAATATAGATCAAAATCCGGGTCCCTCTACGTCTTCGTCGTCTAGTTTAAGCTTAAACCAACACAATTTCATTCTGAACAACGCTGATGGAAAGCAGCAAAACTTTATCCTCACTACAGACCAAAAAGGACAGGGAGGGTTCATCCTAAGTCCCAACCCTGACAAGCCGGGAACTCACATTATTTTAAACGCCGATAAAACCCAGTACGGTGGACTCATTATCAGTCAAGAAAAGCCTAACCAAATGTGTGGTAACTTTATATTTAGCAATTCCAACGTGCAACAAACAGATAAAACATCTAACAACTTTATATTATCTAGTGGAAATCTCTCGGAAAAACAAAATACTAATAGGTTCGCTAAACACTCTGTGTCAACTCAAACAGCAGCAAACCAACAAGTATTGCAAGTTTCGTCCACACCTGTCCCGACAGCTCTAGTGGTCGCCACAAGTAACACCTTCTGTCAGACGTCCACAGGCAGTCCTCCAGACACGACTACTCACAGTCCCGTTGACGGAGGAACTTCCTCACAGAGCCCAGGACTGACTGCTGAAGTTCCGTCGAGCTCTGTCGCTGATGATCTCTCCAGTCCTACCAGCTCTAGTGATCCTGGCAGAGCTCAACCCATGGTTCATTGTGTCTCCAGTAGCAATGAACAAGACACTCCAGAAAACTCGTCCACTAGTCCTGCACTTTTCTCTCCTCCCCACAACATCGAGATCACCTATAACAGAGGTAAATTTTGCAATTAATTGTCATACATTTGTCTCTGTAGAGTTTGCATATATTTCACTATTGCAGTTCCTTATCTTCTGTAAACAGTTTTATTGCAGGCTTTAACGGGTTGCTGAACCAGAAAGTATTATTTCTAGAGCTTATATTTGTTGACCTTACTTTGTTCACTGCAAGACATAGTTTAAATACTTTCAATTGTAGAAAAAGGAGGATAGCTAAAAAAGCTAAAAAGGAGGATCCTTGAACAAAACTAACCTTAGTAGTACTCTAGTCTTTCTGTAAGTCAATTCTGTTTACTATGTCCATCAAGACATTGAAGCTTTCTAAATTATCGTAGAATATATTAATTTTTCATAAGTAAAACTTGCACAACAAATCTTTACCAACGCTGTAGTAGAAAAAAATACTCCCTCAGTTAATATATGCTATTTAAGTGCCATTCAGTTCTTGACGTTATTTTATAATTTCAGGTATTGGAAACATGAAAAACATTACTATGACATCATTTGTCGAGTCATCCAGCTCGTCTATGCAGACATATGAAAGTGAAAGACTTGTCAAACGGAGTAATGATGTAAGTGTTTAGTTAATATACTAAAATAATACAACCAAGTAATATAAAACAACTGGAAGAAAAACAATGTGCACACACACATCTCCCTAAACCTAGGGTGGCAAAGCAGTTATATTCTTGTTTGATCATTGTTTGTGAATAGCTTATGGGAAATATGTGTGTTAAAGCAGATTGTTGAGGTTTGAACAAACTTCCTGATGTTTGACAAACATTTGTTTGTCATCTCCCAGTGTGGCCGCACCAGCAAACGTATTCCGAGGGTTGGCTCCGCTATATTTGTTTGGAGATAATGTTTGCTCTCAAAGCTAAAACTCTATAAATGTTTGCTGTCAGTTTGGGCCATTCGTTAATATTTAATTTTGGAAAATAAGACAAACAATAAAATGTTTGTCTAAACATCAATGCTTTATTTAGAAAAAAATATTTGTTACAAGCTATTTACTTGTTTGTTGTAAAATTGTGCCAACAAACTTGTTTGTCAATCTGTTTGCCGGAAGTTTGTTCAGTGTGGATCTGCCCTAACCTCTAAAGACATTTATGTATTTCAACACATATGTTCCTTACAAGATAGGAACTTTAGATCGATTAAATATTGGTTCCTGATCATCTCAATAGGTTTTGTCACAATATCATTGAGTGACACTATAAAAAAATTCTAATGATGACTGTTAAAAGTATTAATATGATTTGAATGTGCTTTTATTAGGGAAAGATACTCCGCAAGTCATTCGAACAAGAAAAGATATATTTGTTTTGTTTGCCACATCTACTGTTTTTTAACTAACCAGAAAAATGTTCAATCTTTTATGTAATGGCTATATGTAAAGATTTTCATATTTTTTTAGGATGGTCGATAATGTTTTTATGTTGTTTTGTGTGCAGGGAGAGATGGTCAGATATGACTACAGTTCCCTAGCCAGAAGTCGCAAAGCTGCCAAGCAAGTATGTGACAGCAAAGTCCGCATCCATACATCCACACTGTCCTCCTCACATGAAGAAGACGATGGTAAGTTTGTTTATCAGTTACCACTTTAATACTTATTCTTTTCTTCCGTTTCTATAACAACTAATTGGCTTGATTCTCTCTCCGAGCTACTTAACAGTTAATTTTGCAACATACCAGGTAGAGTCAAAAGGAAAGTCCTAAAATTTATTTTTAGAGCAATTCAGCTGCCTAATACAGACATGGTTGGGGCTGCTGGGCTATTGGTTATAACTCGGGATCTCTTGGGTGCCTGGTTCAAGTCCAGTATAACACCAACGATTTAATCTATGTGGTGATACTGTAGCTGGGAAATGGAGCCATGGCCACCTGTGGCCTTATCCAGGGCCAAACCCTTTTACACTTCATTAGGCTTCAGTTTGCACTCCAACTCGCACTCTCCCCGAAAATCCCTCATTCCCCAAAAATACTTATAGCCCTTGGGTAAGAGAGGGTATTTCATTTTTTTTTTACACAATTTGGAACATTAATGAGTAGTACTTGTAAGACCAACTGGAGGGTGACAAAGTTAGCTGGTCACATATCGATGATTTATCAGAAGAACCAACCCCTAACCCTAAAGGGTCCAAAATATAAGTGTAGCCACCTTTCTACCAAAGGTTTAATGTGGCTCAAACAAACAACAATTCCAGTAATAATAAATTCTACGGGACTCAGATCCACTGGCACTCGTATGCACATACAGTACAGTACATACAGTAGTATTTTGAAGTTATAAAGAATAATTTTGTTTCCAAAACTGCCTAGGAAGTTATGTTCTTTAATGATGTCCTATAACAAATAGTTAACGATAGTATATTTTTTTTATATAGGCCCAAGACATAAAAAAATCGGGAAAAAATCAATCGCTAAATTAGAACTTGAGAAACTATTACTTTCTTTGATTCTAGCTGTTATCGAAAATAGCTACTCTCTGTATAGAGTGATGAAAAATAAATTCTGGAAATATTTTATGTGATTCTACTTTGTTTTCCATTCCAAAAGATTGTAAAGAGAACAAGTTCTCTCTGTACTAATTTTTGTCTTCCGAAAACTGGTTCAAACATAAATTTGTTCGTTGTATCCACAGTTTTGTTTTTAAACAAAGGGTTATTATCATAGTAATAAGCTCTGAAGACAAACCCAGTCATGTCTATAATTTTAAATTGTTTCAGAAGCTGTGTAACATGTTAACTTAAGTTTCTTAACATATTAACACCCTCAAAAGTTTAAGACTATTTATTATTGTTTGAGTGCTAACATTTTAGAGTTTATTTGTCATCCAAAACTCCCTATTCATATTTTGTACATTAGAGCAAACAAAGTTTTGTTGTAGAATCGTTTTACATTATAAGCTGATGGTGATGGCATAGAAAGTTAAGTTAACCTGTTTTTCATTAACCTCGATGAAAAAAACTCGGTCTCCAACTTAAATCTGTCTATAACTTCAGTGTGTACAGATCTCTAACACTATCACATACTGCACATTATTTTGTACATTTTCCTTTATACATTTCTAGTTGTGAACGAAAGGTCTCTCTCTCTCATGGGCATAGTTATTTGTCCATAATCACCACATTGCCACTCTCCTTACTGTATTATAATCCCATCATATAACTATAAAACGTAAGCATAAAGTAATTAAGTGTTAAAATAAAATATTAAAATATTATTATAGACCGATCATTAGATAGTGCACATAAAATTTCTCATATTTGTGACACCAGTTTTGCTTGGCTGATGTTTGTGTTGATAATCACCGTGGATTAACATTTGAGACAAATTAACACCAATCCACCTGTTCCTTTTAAAACAGTGGATAAATATAATGGATTTGAAAAAGAGGGAATCTACATTGGTGACTGAAGAAGATGTCACTTAAGTGTTTGAAGCATTGGCTTTTAGGTCGCCCTGTCTTTGTGGCTAGAACAATCGTGGTAGCCTACATTTTATAGCATGATATTCTTTATTGTATGTAATTGTAGCCTAACACATCAAATTTATAACCATCCTCTTATACTAAATTGTACAAAATATGGTAAAAGGGGATTGATATTTATTGGAAAGTCCAATTTTCATTAGACCCTAAAGGAGAATGATAACGGTTGTTGTCGTTCCAATGGTGACAGAAGATACGATAGAAAATTAAAGAAAATTATTGAATTGAAATTCCCCTTTAATTAAAGTTTACGTTATTTATTTCATTTGGATATTTATGATTTAATTGTGGATATAACAATTAGACTTCAAGTAAGATTATGAATTTTTTTATTATTTCACAATACTGATTATTACGACAGCAATTTTTAGATTCTGATCAAAAGAATTAGACAGATAGGAAGGATAGAAATTTGTTGAAGTAAATCTAACAAACCGGACTTACGGCTATCTTGGTATGAACTGTCTGCTGTCAGGTGATTTAACAGAGGAGGAAGCCCTCAATGAAATAGTTTTAAATTGAGAAAACATATAATTTTTAATTTCAAGTACTCCAAACAAAATGTTGTTCAGTATTATACAATAGTGTGATAAAACAGCCCGACGTAATTGTGTTCAATGTACATATGTGTATGATATTTAGAAACAGCTGATTTGTATAGGTCGAGTGAAACTGACAAGTCAAATTAAATAGAAAGTTTGAGGGCAAGTAGATTAGTTATCTCTATAAGGACAACTTTGCTCTTGCCATCCCCACTAGCTGTTTTGTAGAGTGGGGGAATACAACTTTCCACCTTGGCTAGAACATTTGCTTAAGTGTAACAGACATTCTAAAACTAGACGAGAAGAACTTGAGATTGTACGTGGTGTCTTACTATCACTTTTACTCGACCTACTTGAACCAGGCTTAACCCTCCTGATGTCAGTCATTTTGTGTGTGGTGTCAGTCGATTTTGGGGCATTTTGCAGCAATGTTTATTAAATATAATAACAAATCTAATTTGCAAAAGAAATACTTTTTACACATTTCTATGCAGCTAAATACACGCACATCATAATTCAGAATAAGTACTGAGTTTTAATGCCCATTTTATGTTTGAAAAGTACTTTGAATGATAAAAATTACAAGAAAGAAAAGTTTTGAAAAAATTATCTTTTTACCAAATGAAACATCTGAAATCATTTATTTATAATATAGCAAAAAATATGAATTTTAGTATGACTAACTTAATTTTTAGGATAGCCATAAGACGTAAATATGATAGAAAGACACTGGCAAAATCACTCACTAGGCCTATTAAAATGACTTGACTGCCTTACAGATAAGCTTCAAGACATTACTGCAAACAAACAAATAACTCATATTGATTATTTTATACATCAAAATAAAATGCGTAGTCTAAACAGATATAAATCAATAATTTTCAATCAAGATAATGTAGTAACAAACTACTTGCAAAGAACAACACACACACGGCAACCTAAACATTGATTGTTTTCTCAAAACATCCAAGAGACAGACAAACAAGAAGGGATATAAAGACAGCCCCTAGGAGAAAGCCAAATGTCTGCTGTTTACAGTAATATAAATCCAGTCCAAATTGGACTGAAAAAGGCTGAGTTAATAGACGATATGCAAACGTTTGCACTACTGCCGATGCATTGACGCTTGCCAATTTAGAGTGTCTTTACCGTTCATGCATTGACGCTTGCCACTTTAGAGTGTCTTTACCGTTCATGCATCGACGTTTGACACTGGGAGGATTAAGGATGCTTCTCTCATCTTAAGTTTGATGGTTTTCAAGAGCACTTGTGATTCGCTTGCTGGATTTTAAATTTAATATCATCATCGTCGTCATCACCATCGTCATCATCATCATCATAACCTGGGCATGTATGTGGTGCTTGGTCTCAGTCCCTCCCCCCCCCCCCCACACACACACCCTCATCTTCTGCTTTATTCACTAATTG
Source organism: Macrosteles quadrilineatus (assembly GCF_028750875.1). Classification (NCBI taxonomy): domain Eukaryota; kingdom Metazoa; phylum Arthropoda; class Insecta; order Hemiptera; family Cicadellidae; genus Macrosteles; species Macrosteles quadrilineatus. Next base: position 69,334,889 of record NW_026542600.1, on the reverse strand, counting down.
TGGTTTGGTTCGTCTGCTTGTCCATTGCATTTTAACCTCACCCCTATCTTTTACTCTGCTCTTAACACTGGTTTTTCTAATACTGATGTATATAAAAAGTGCAACTAAAACATTCTAAATTGTTTTGCAGTCAATTGATATCCTATTTGGAATTAGTCAGATATTAATTTTGTGTATTTTGCTATTTTGAGAGTGATAATCAATATAATATTTCTAGCAAAAACATTTTTAACTTTTGGAACTATAACAAGAAAATATTGGTGAATAAAATTAATTGTAATATTTTGAATTACCTAGAATGTTTTACCGATTTGGACATAACTTTGTTAAATTAGTAAGACACCAACCTAGTGTACATAATTATCCTTTAATTAACAAATTTACGTTTCAAATCCAAAATTCAATAAACCATGTAATAAATACTGTACTTGATCAATCTAAACACAAATAAGTTTAGAACCTTATAATTATTAATAATTTTTAATCATCTAAAACATAAATTTAATATCAGTTAATTTTTTTAAACAATCTCCTAAATCAAAAACACTAAACTGTCCTGTTATTCTAATAACTAAAAAAAAAAAAATTCTTCTTCATAAAATAAATTAAATAATTTATTACTCAAAGATGTTTGTTTATTTTCTTGGGTGCAGCAAAATTCTAAACATTTAATAACAACATCCAAATAGTTTAGCTAAACTTAAAAATGAAAGAAAATATTAAACATTTTTAGCAAGATGAATGCAGTATATAGCAAGTGTTGAAGCAGAAGTGGGGGTGTGTTGTGTAGAGGAGGAGTCGGAGGGCGCCGGGGGGTGTCCAGGCGCCGGGGACCTGGTGTGGGGTGCGGCACGGGGCTTCCCCTCGTGGCCCGGCAAGCTGGTTGGACCCGCCCCTACACCGGGTCGTGTCTGGGTCCGATGGTTCGGCGGACCCGGAACACTCAGCGAGGTCCATCCCACCTCTCTGAAAACTCTCACCGAGGGACTCGAGGCCCACCACAGGGAGAGAAAAAAGTATCGCAAGTGAGTGCTGAAAATGTACTCGGATGCCTTCACACGTTAACTTCAATCACTTCTTTATAAAATTCTATTAACAGACGTAAAGAAACTTATTTACCTTGGTTGCTCAGGGAGTGCGGCTGGAGCTCGGCCCTACCTGGGAGGGTGATTCACTTTGTACTTGAGTCTTCTTTGACTTATAGTTGTTAAAGTCGTCTTCCCTTTTACTAAGATTTTGTCTTGATAAGTAGTTGACGAATCAATCAAAAAGTGTGCTGTATTAATTGAAACATTCGTTAAAATGTGTTAAAAATAATCAATTAATATAAATCAACCATTTATAGTTACAGACCTCGAATAGCGTACCCTACAACAACCAATCTAAGGATACTGTGATATCTTCCTATGGGGTTCATGAAGACTGCTTCTAGCTAAACTCCCTGAATCAATACATAGGACTGATAAGCTGTTTTGGCAGTTATTCAAAAGACACTTAAAGATTTTGAAGAATTCACTTATCGGCTTTATTTTGTTCTCTATGAATCCTCACTTTGAAGACTCTTAGGCCTATTGACCAAACTGTTCAAGTTGCTCTTTAATTTGATCTATTATTTGCAAGTCTAAGTTTAGTGTAAAGCCAATTTCATCATTTTAAAACCCTGTAAAATGATTCTGTCGTATTCGTATTTGTGTTGATTTTTAATAGTTAATGCTTTACTTTTCAGAAGTCGTAAACTGAACAGTCAGTTGGAGAACGCAATACAGGAAGCAATGGCTGAGCTCGACAGAATGAGCGAGACTCCTCAGCAAGGGGCTCCCCAGCCTCCCTCCCCCCTCCAGGTGTCTGCTAGGAAACGCTAAAAATCACCAAAGTACCATATAGCACTATATGTAAGGAAACAGCTTAGCTAACTTCAAAAAATATAATCCATCATATCACAAACTGTCTCAAGCCTTAACTAAAAGTTCAGTGTACAATTCCAACACAATCCGCCAAACTACCGACTTATCAGCCTCACCTCACTTTACAAACTCCAACCCCGGATCCATATCCATTTGAACTCCTTTTGTCTCCTCCCAAACACCCAAGCCGGCTTCTGCCCCGGGAATAACCTGTAAAATCAGCTTCTGAGTGTCGTTACATTCCTCCAAACCAACGAATCACTTCACTGCCCAACCATCCTTGCCCTCATGGATGTCCAGATGGCCTTTGACATTGTCTGGCACGATGGACTCTGGAATGGAAAGCTCCTAGACCTCCAGTTCCCTTTATCAGTCATCAGATTTATCTCCCGCTTCCATAACGTCCGCTCTGCCCAAGTCCGCCTTTGTGGCTGGCACTCTTTCCATCCCATTCACCCTCCATAGGATCCTCAATGAGCCTTCATCCTGTACCTCCAGGACCTTCTGTCCCAAGTCCCAAACGCCCCACTGACACATCCTGTAGTTTTGTTCAGTTCGATGACGACACTGCCTTTTGGACCTCTCACTGACACCATGACACCCTCATCCGACTTACCACAACCACCCTCCAAAACTACCTCTCCTGTTTATTGAAATTTATAAGAGTGTATGTACGATTATATTAAAATACAACGGTTATACCTAACAATACAGACTATTTTTAATTTATCACTGTCACCGTTTGGTAGGCCCCAGGCATTTTTTCATAATTTTTTTTCAAATGCATACATCGTTATCGTCCATGGATTCTAATTAAAGTTCAATTTAATATTTGTTTTGATGTTATGGTGGATTATATTTTTGATGAAGTCAAAACTTTGTACGGTAATATGATGGAATTTTTTTTTTTTTTATTGGATAGAGATAAGAACTTACTTAAAATATCATAATGATAAACATATTGCAATAGAAAATTTGATCATCCTTTTTCATAAAAAGATTTAAATAGAGGGATTCTGTTTCATAATATTTCATGGCATTCTGTACTTTTACAAAACAATTAAATAATATTCTAACATATCAATGTTTTTCTATTGTTATAGGAAGACAAATAGTTGTATTGTGATTTGAATTTGGTTGTTTTGTTGTTTTTGTAATTTGTCTGTTTCCTTAAATCTCAAGTACCAACGTGCTTTTGATAAAGAACTATCCAATTCTGTACAATAAGTTACTTAAGGTTTATACATACAGAATGGAAAAAAAGTCCCGGGACAGTGAATTATTTCAAAAAGTGATAAAGATATAGCTTCAAAACTTGGTACACAGATCCTGATTATTAAAATCATTTTAATATGTTATTCAGTGATGCGCTACCTCCTCAGGGGGACGGCCCACAAGGAGTCATAAGAAAATCTTATATTTAAGCATAGGTTAATATGCACATCAATTTAAATGCCTTCACTAGTACAATACAATGCCACAAAGTTTACACTCAAACAGTCAACCGAGTCAAAAAATGGCAGCCGTTAAAAGATTTCTTAAATCTGGCAATTTGAATCTTTGGGCGGCTGCCATTTTTTACTCAGTAGTTCTTTTGGGCTCAAATTTGTGACATTGTATTCTACTAATAAAGACCTTTAATTTGATGTGCATATCGACCTATGCCTACATTTATGATTTTCTTCCAACTTCTAGCAAGGCCCCCCTGAGAACATCTTTGAATAGCTGTCATTTTTTATTTGGTTGTCTGATTGAGTTCGGGTTTGCGGCATTGTAATTTACTATCAAAGACCTTTAATTTTATGTGCATATCAACCTATGCTTTTATTTAAGATTTTCTTCTGACTCCTAGCTCAACAACCTAGCTCAGTTATTGCTGAAGAGGTAGTGCATCACCAAATAATGTGTTAAAATTGTTTTAATGCCCAGGAACTGTACCAAGTTTTGAAGTTCTATCTTTATTGCTTTTTGAAATATTTAACCATCCCAGGCCTTTTTTCCACCGTGTATACTATACTAAAGAGATTAATCAAATTATATACGTATTATTTATAAGGATATTTAATTTGAGTCTTGTCTCTATCTAACTGGAATTAATTGCATTTATCATAGTTGGTCACCATTTAATTTCTTATCTGATAACAATCTTTTTCTTGCGATATTGTAAATCTTAATTAATATGTATTGTTATCAATGTCATCACTGCTTAGATTTTTTTTATACTGATTATTTTTTTGTTGGAATTATTTTAAGTCTTCCCGCAGTCTTCTTCGGATGTCTTCCACAGTAAGATTACTAGTGGTTGTCATACGTGTTTGTATAAGTTTGAAATATGTGTCCATCCCTTTCCTGGGTAGGCAGTTATATTGTAAAACAAACTTCTACTCCCAAGGAAAACATTCTGTATGTTGTATTTAAAATACCATACCGTGCACAGGTACACTACGTACACAGTTTGTCCTGTACTGATCCATAGCCGCCAATGAAAAGGACTAAAGCATGTGATTAGAGTACACAAGAAGAGTACTTTAAATCATTGTTTTATTTGAATTTAAATGTAATTATATGTCTCAATTTTGTTTGTGTTCTTAGTAAGATAATAATGTCCTACTCAGGAAGGGTTAGGATGTGTACATTCAACCCCCCCCCCCTGTCCCATGTTTTAATAGTTTTAAACTAATATATATTTTTTAATGTCTTGCATGTTCGTTTACAGAGAGAATTTATTATTTACATTATGTGTTTTGTCTGATTTTTAAAGCAAAGATTTTATTTTTATTTGTATTTGTGTTATGGCATCACAGATTTTAACATCACTTTGTTCTATCGCTTTAAGCCGTTTTCACAATTTTCATTACATAAGTCATATCTTAGTATAGAGCATAGTAAGTGCTTTGGGCCTATCGTGTCAATATAGCTTACTAAGAGTATTGTTTATAAAACTTTGGCAGAGTACATCGATATCCAAATAAACAACGATATGTAAATTGTGTCAGCCAAACTAAGTAGTCAGATGGCAAAATCAAAATAAGCTCAAAATAACTTTAAGTTTTTGTAAAATATTTTTTTTAATCTTTTAAACAGCAATAGAGTTGGAATATTTCTCTATAATTTTTTTAAAAACTCAGTTTAACTTGTGACAATATTCCCTTTAATTTTAATCAGATGGAAATCTGTTGATATTTGTATTCAATCTCAACTTGATTTTTTCTGGACCATAACTTAATGTTTATTTATTATCAGATGAGCTAATATACTTTTTGTTAAGATTTGAACAAAAACTGTTGATCAATGATTTTTTGCATGTAGAGGACCTTTTAACCATGTTTCAATTGTAAGATTAGTGGCTACAGCCAGTTACCTAGAATCACATATAACTTTTGTATATTATTAGGACAACTAGTTTTAAATAAATATTCCAGTATTATTTAGTAAAAAAATTTAATTTAAAATTGCGATTTAAATAATATTGTTATTATTTTGAGAAATAAATAGGGAGCTTGGAATGTCCGCCAGCAGTCTGTACTAAAGTCCTCGCTACCTAAGATGGCCTTACGATGACTGTTCTGTTATACCTGTGATCACAGTAAGATGTTAGCATCCCACTACTGTAATGTATTGTAAATACTGCGTTGTATGTTTATAGTATTATAATTTTATAGTGTATAATTGATTGTAAATATATATAAATAATATATACATATATAAATATATACTAATTAGAATATTTTATTATCACAGATATGTAACAAGACTTAATAGTCGATTATTTATTTATATACTTAGTACGCTTTAATTAATTGTCGAGGGATGATTTATATACAGTCAGTATTTAAGTGTCAGTTCTGTAGGGAGAGAGGAATTTAATAAATATTTTGCCCTTTCCTATAAATTTGCATGTCATATTTGGTAATTAAAATGATAAAATATACTAGCTTTAATAAGGATAATTATACATTTTTATAGAAGTAGTATTTGGAGACTGATGATGACTGGTTTCTCTCCCTATCTGGCTAACGTTTGGATTCTGACATTCAGTAGGTTCATATATATTTATTTTTATGATCACTTCAGCTGGTTAGTTTTCAGATTAAGCTTTATTTCACTGGAACCCATAGTTTTAAATCAGTTTTAGTTACATTCTTGTCGATGTTCACATAATATTTGAGTTGTCGCTCAGATGATATATTTTTATAGGTATTTGTGCGCGCTAGTGTTGGTTTCGTTGTGAGGACTGACGCAACGCAACGCAACCACTGTTGATTGTTGTTGCTAATTGTATTTATTTATTATTAGGATGTTGAGTTTTGTTATATCTCACATAGATACTGATATGATTGCTGAAAATACAAATAATTTGTGTACGTGTTTTGTTTATTCTGTCAATGAATATTGTTAAAATATTTTATACGATTTTGTATTTTTTAATTCCCCTAGTCTTTTCCTAACCAGTGCGGAAGAAGGAAAGAAGTGCATGTTAGATTTGTATACTGTTTGCAGATTATCCTATCCTCTTCTAAGACTATTCCCATCAAACAAACAATCAATTGAGCTAGATGAAGTGGGTAGGTTTGTTCATACCTAATTCCAGCAGCCTTCTAAATAGTCTGCAAATAAAAAAAAGATTTAGTCTTGAGCTATATCTTTATAAAAGGATCTGAAGACTATTTTAATATATATTTTTTCTGGTTTCTAGATTGTGTTGATTTGTCCTCAATAAATATGTTATTTTAATAGCTTTAAAACTGTTACACCCAATCGGAACGATGTATTTGAAAATTACCGACCATTTAATAACCAAGTTATTAAAACCAAAAGCAATACGGCACAACCTGTAAAATTCACTTTAAAAAAGAAAAACATTTAGACAATATAAACACGCTCAAGCTTTAGCAGATATAAAACATGCACCATATAGGCCTCCAGGCTTTTCAATAGGATGTGAAGCTAACTCTACACTTCATGTAATATCTTAAAGGCGTTTAACTGAATGTGTACGAAGCTAGTCCTGTGGTTTGGAAGCCCAAAGGACTGATACTTTCGAGAGACTGCCTTCCAGAATTCTTAGCATAAGCGGATACATCCGTCACCCGTCCTTTATCGCCAAAGACTTAAACAAGGGTTAATACATTCATATCTATTTCTATTTCTACTTACATAAAATATTTGTGTTTCATTTGTAAAGTCAAAGATATTTGATCAGCTTTCACTTATTTTGTTAATAACCCTGAATTCCATTAATATACTTTACAAAATCAAATCAAATCACATATTACAAATTACATTTAGTCATAGTTATAACATAGAATATCAAAACTCATAAAAAATCCTGCTTTCTATGACAATAATATGAATATTATGAGTATGGTAATTTTATTAAAATTTACTTTTAAACTAAATCTTTCCCTGAATGTGTTACAGTAGAACTTCGATAGTTCGACACTTTGTGGACTTAAGGGATGTCAAACTATAGGGAGTAAATGGAGTTTAATATACAGGAAATAAAAACACAAGTCTTAGGCTGCGTTTACATTGGAGGCATGCTTGGGCAAGTAAAATGGTGGCGCACGCTTGGGGTTTTGGACCAAATATAACCAGATATGATAGTATATAGAATCCCCCATATATGGAAATTTTTAAATAAAAAATATATAAATAAATAAAAAAATAACAATTAAACATATTTTCACGTTAAATGGTATAAACTATGCATTAAAACTATAATAAAAATGTTAAATTCAAAACAAAATTTTCAATCATCCGACTGGGATTCGAACCAGGTACTCCGACGTGAGAGTCCGCCCCTTAAGTCACTACACCACAACCGCTTCATATCGATATTCCGATTGCTTAACAAAACCCATTATGAATAAGAGAAGCTGTATTTGGTCTCGTAAAACAAGATTATTCTTAGACATTTTATGCCATTTGAAGAATGTTATTATTAATATAGCCTAACTACGTGACATTGATATTTGCGGCTGTTTGATAGCAAAGGTGCAATTAATTAATTATTAATATAATATTCTCCTTATTTAGGCCTACTACACTTACAATTTTAAAATTATACGTCAGTTTTAAGATTTTGTTGCGTTATAATAAAATTGTACAATAGATGTTTGTATAGGATTTTGTCATCTGGGTTCAAATCTGGATACTTTATTGCTTTACTACTAATTACTTTAAAGGAGAAATGCCTATATTATCTGCCCCCCTACTGAACCGCACATTTAAACTCAATCAGTTCAGCAGTTTGTGCTTGCGAGAGCAACAAGAAAATACACAAACTCACAAACTTTAAGATTTTTAGTATTATAAGAAGTTTTTGGAGTCCAGTTACATAATCCAAATGTGGAAACAATTCCTTATAATAATTCCAGTTATTGTCAAAAACTCATACATGATCATAAATGGAAAATTATTATTCCATATATGAGTAATTTAATTCCATACCTGGGAGTCATATATGGCCATATATAGACCATAATTCCATATATGGAGGATGTTTATGGCCATATATGGGCAATAATTTCATATATAGAAAACATGTATGGCCATATTTGGACAATAATTTCATATATAGAAAACATGAATGGCCAATAATTCCATATATAGACTACATATATGACCATACAGGGTGATTGATATAAGTGTGCCAGCCGTTTTATTCGAAAACTATAGGAGATATAAAAAAAAGTTAAATGGTAAGTGCCTTGTATTTTTTATTTAAAAAATTATAGTCAAGTCCAAAAAATTATTTTAGCCGCCATTTTTCTAATATGGCCGCCAACTTTGATTTTTCTTACGGAACACCCTGTATTTTATGATGTATTCTGGTAGAAAAAGTAATTTTAAGACGATTTTATTCTTGTCATTTTTTTCATAAACCTAACCGTTTCAAAGATAATAATGGTTTAATTTGTTAAATTTTGAATGGTTTTCGAACAAAACAGCTGGCATGCTTGCTTAGGCCTTTATCGAAACTCTTTCTCATGCAGAAATTTCAAAACTTTAACCATAATTATCTTTGAAACGGTTAGGTTTATGAAAAAAATCACAAGAATAAAATCGTCTTAAAATTACTTTTTCTACCAGAATACATCATAAAATATAGGGTGTTCCGTAAGAAAAATCAAAGTTGGAGGCCATATTGGAAAAATGGCGGCTAAAATAATTTTTTTGACTTGACAACAATTTTTTAAATAAAAAATCCAAGGCACTTACCATTTAACTTTTTTTGATATCTCTTATAGTTTTCGAATAAAACGGCTGGCACACTTATATCAATCACCCTGTATATGGACACCACCATATATGGATACAACCACATCTGGCCATATATGCTTCCATATATGGTCATCAAAAACCATATATGGACAATAATTTCATATATAGAAAACATGAATGGCCATATATGGCCAATAATTCCATATATAGACTACATATATGACCATATATGGTATATGGACACCCACCATATATGGATACAACCACATCTGGCCATATATGCTTCCATATATGGTCATCAAAAACCATATATGGCTTTATAAAAACATATATGGAATTTCGATATGGCCAGAAATTATTTTTCTTTTTTTATAGGGGCCGGACCCCCCTTGTTTGCTGGGGGGTATTCCATACCCTCGGTGTTTGCCCCCCCCCCAAGAATTTGGTGAAATGACGCCACTGCTAATTACCCAATCACAAGCATTATGGTGTACCGTTGTGGCATTGAGACCCGTAGACCTCCTTAGCCGAAAACCTATCGACACTTCGAACTTCGCGTTGACCGAGAAACTTCAGGAGCTTTTAAATTATACAGCATTTGGAAAAAATGAGATTCATTGGTTCATCGACTTACTAAACTATACAGTTATGGTTGAGAACAAAAGAATTTAGAAATTTAAGTTAGAACAAAGGATATAAAATTTAGATTAAAGGGTCTGTTTAATTGAGATTTCAACGCAGACTGCCTTAAATTTGGAGAATACTATTTTGTTGTTGAAAACATTCAAATTCTTCAACGGTTTTACTGTGTTTACATCAGAAATTATTTTTACCTACGACCGTTTTTTAAAGTAGCCATTTCAGTCCAGTTCTTAGAATTGAAAAGTTTTACTTTACAGCTGTTTACTTTCATATCCGCATAGTTTCATTTCATATCCGCATAGTTTTCTCATATCCACACAGGTAACGGACCAATGAGGTTCAAGTATTGAGAAAAGAATTAAAATGGTAATGCTTCGAACGTCAACTAATCAGCTGATCAGCTGATCAGTTGACCAATTTAATTGTTGATCCGACTTGTTCATGTTGATACTCGCGTATTCTTAATTAAGTTGGTGGAAGTCCAAAAATAAATGAAATATTTGCCGAATTGTACCTGATACAATATTATTTATGGTAAGAATACTGCTAGCGATGTAATATTTAATGAAGTTTAACAAACACGTAATTACAGGAAATCAGCTGATTATACAACAAGTCGTTGCATCACTTTCAGTGGCAATGACAATACACGAAAACATAACCTCTCTAAAAAGTTATCAGTAGTGATTGTTAGTAATTAAATCCAGATTGATAGTAATTAAAAAACGGTCGTAGGTAAAGTAGTGTACGCAACTCGCGTTAATAGTCTTTACGACACTCGTAGAAGTTTTTAAGGCGCTCGCCAAGGCTCGTGCCTTAAATTTTCTACTCGTGTCGTAAAGACTCACTTAACGCAATCGTTGCGTAAACTACTATTACGCATAAAGTTTCAAACACGTGTTTTTGGGTTTTTAAAGCCATATTTACACTGGAGTTTGCAACAAAATGTAAGCTGTCAACAAAAGGTTTTGAAATGTATATTGTAAACACGGCTTTCGTCAATCATATGTAATGTATACAGCTGTTTCATTAGTTTGGACCATTTTATTAATGATGTCCAATGATCAAGGGCAGCTGGGTCCAGTATAAAACCATAAAAATGCTCTACAATTTTCTCAGAATAAAATGGTGACCTAATAATTACTAGACTATAACCATTGAGTTAACTAGTATCGCACACGGATAATAAAGATGATTAGGGAATTTCAGATTTTCAGGCATAAGTTTTCTTAGAAAATGTAGGACTCAAGTTGTTGTTAATCAGTCAATTTAGTCAACTAGATCAAACACTGTGTTATACTTTTTAAAAATAAATGACTTATTGACTTAACATTGATGAAATAGTCCCTTAGTAGATTTCCCATTCTTATGGAACAGCTAAAGCCAATTTTATTGTAAGTTCTGTCTTCTGTCCGGTTTTCTGTAGCTGTCGTGTTTTGTTTACAATTTGTTTCTTGTATTTTCAGTAATTTAAAACCTCGTTTAAACCAAATAAAACTATCTAATCATAAACAATAACTCGTCCACTAGCTATATAGCCAAACAGTGTGACACAAATAATGAGAAACTAACCCTAAAATTAATATAAACAAAACACGACATTCTACAGAAAACCGGACAGAACTAACAATAAAATTGGATTGGCTCCAGCACGTCCATGTCACTGCCCGGCCATGACGGAATTAGTACATAAGAATTATGCTAATATTTAGTACCTATTTCGTACTATTTAGTACCAAACAAACAAAAAATTAGTACCCCACTCGGTACCGGATAACTAATTAATTTAGGATTCCGGTCCAGTGACATGCTGGCCCGGCCATTTCGAATTTGATCCTAATATGTATACCATCATTTAGTACCTATTTCGTACTATTTTGTACCTCCATTAATATAATTTGTACCTCAAAGAATACCAAGCTACGGGCCCGTTAATGTACAGGTCAATGACCCCTCAGCCCGGCCATATCGGAACCTATGGTTATAAGCTATACTACTATTTAGTACTTATTTTGTACTATTTTGTACCTCCATTAAAATAATTTGTACCTCAAAGAAAACCAAGCTACGGGCCCGTTAACTGTACAGGTCAATGACCCCTCAGCCCGGCCATTTCGGAACCTATGGTTATAAGCTATACTACTATTTAGTACTTATTTTGTACTATTTTGTACCTCCATTAATATAATTTGTACTTCAAAGATAACCAAGCTACGGGCCCGTTAACTGTACAGGTCAATGGCCCCTCAGCCCGGCCATATCGGAACCTGTAGTTATAAGCTATGCTACTATTTAGTACCTTGTTCGTACTTTTTTGTACCTTTCGAGGTAAAAAAATTACCTCAAAGATAAACAAACTACTTATGTTACATATTGTATGTGTAATCATGTTATTGTTAGTGGTTAATTACCCCTCAGCCCGGCCATGTCACAGTTTCTAGTTATAAGGTATGCTATTATTTAGTACTCAATAATTAACAAGTGATGCAGTTATTTGGTGGTTATCTCCAACTATTTAGTTCTTCATATTAAACAATATGTACTACTCATACAACCCAAGTAATCAATGTGTCGAGGTTTAGGCTATTTTGGTGCGAGGGTACTGTGGTGTTTTTTTTATTTCATTCAACATTAAGTTCACAACTTTGTTAATTTTTTCTTTCTTTTTTCTTAATTAATTTATGTTGTAAAACTTAACGAGCTGTTGGCCCGTCCTACGTACGGGAATTTAGTAGTCAACTAAAACTGAAGTAATATCAATATTTCTAGAATGTAGAATGTTAGCGTCGGCTGCTAGACTTTTTACAATTTTAAACTTATCTTCTAAAAAACTGAAACCCTAAACTAAAATTATGGCTTCAACATTCCCTAGTTTTCAAAATTATTTGTCTTTCAGTTTTTTTAGTAGTTTTTTTAGAAGTACAAATTATATTAATGGAGGTACAAAATAGTACGAAATAAGTACTAAATAGTAGTATAGCTTATAACCATAGGTTCCGATATGGCCGGGCTGAGGGGCCATGGATATTTACAGTTAACGGGCCCGTAGCTTGGTTTTCTTTGAGGTACATGTGGGAAAATAAAACTCTTCAGAACTTTCTACAACTTGGTTATATTTTACACTTAAAAAAAAAACAGGACAACAAAACGAACCTTCTTTAAACATTAATTCAACTCAACACCCATTAGTCACCATGACAACCGAAATATCCAAAATCGTAAACATAAAGGACACTAGTCAGCTGATGCTAGTTCACAGCTACACGCCCCCGTGGTGTCAACACCACCACACGCCCTCGAGGTGCCGACACAACTTACACTTTCATTTTTACTTTCAACTACTTTTCGCACATCTGCTATGTGATGAGGCCTGCCATTTACTTCAACACTTCTGGGTGAAAACTGTCCAGTAACCACTCCTTCCTTCCATCTCGAAGTACAGGATGGGTTTGGCGGCTTGACATACACACGTTCACCTACTGTAAAATGTGACCCTTCATACACTTCACCTTTTACAGGTTCACCTTTACATCGCCATTGGTACGAAAAAATCTGGGAACTCGGCGATGAATCGCCACCTAATCCTTCTTTAGGTGTCAAATTGTACCAATAGACCATTTCTTGGATACTCCCTTTAGTTCTTGCGGCCATACGCTTGATTGTTCTGTGGTTTCGCTCAACTATCCCGTTTCCACTTGGCCGGTTGACACACCTAAACACAACTTTAATACCCCATTTATCACAGAGCTGAGTAATCTCTTCGCATCGAAATGTTGCACTATTGTCCATCAAAATCTCATGTGGTGGCCCTCGATCAGTAAACAATTCCAACAACACTTTAGAAATCTGATCTTTCGTCTCTTTTGGGATCCGGCGCCAAATGCAGAACCTTCTTGGACCACAGTCCACAATGGTCATGAACTTGCTTTGACCATAGTGTGTTACGTCAATGGCAAGCCTATACCAATTGTTCTGGCAATCCAAATACCCAGGCTCCCATTTGATGCTGGATGGATCAATTGACAGACACTCTTTACAACTTTTCACAACTTCTTCAACAACTTTTGTGGTAAAGTTAATGTCTGGGTGACACCGTCTGGCGGTGAATAAAGTACGGTTAACACCAAAATGATGCAAGTCATGAACCTGTTTCACCAATGTCTTTTGGTCCACACTCTCATTCTCACACACAAGTGCAATGCTAGTCTCTTTGTTTATTGCTAACCATTTTTTTTGGCACTCTTGTAAGAAGATCTGCTTTGTTGAACTGTGACTTAATGAGTTCTATTTGTACATTGAGACCGCATTCCAAAATAATGTCTTTAAATAGGCTTAATCGTCTTCTAACCAAAACTTCACTTAACCCATGTGTTTTGATAGGACGGTCCCCCGTCAGTATAGATGACACCCAAGCATGAACTGTCGCTGAATCCGTGATTAATACGATCTTCTTTAACCCCCAACGCAGGGCCAAATTTACTCCTTTTAGGATAGCTTCAAATTCTGCTAAATTGATATGTGCTGAATCATGCTGCTTCCTCAGCCACGAAGCATCTTCGACTATCTCACCTTCAATTTCTAGACAAACTCCGATCGCTAGACTGCTTGCGTCACACGCATCAGCTGACTAGTGTCCTTTATGTTTACGATTTTGGATATTTCGGTTGTCATGGTGACTAATGGGTGTTGAGTTGAATTAATGTTTAAAGAAGGTTCGTTTTGTTGTCCTGTTTTTTTGAGCCTGTAAACACTTTGGAGCATAATGTCCTGCCTCTCCACAGCGGAAACAAATTACATTCGAGGTGCTACTCGGCTTTCTTTGTGGGCATGATCTTGCTAGATGTCCTTCCGAGTTACAGATAAAACATTTTTTACTATACTGTCTTTTATTTACGGACACTTCCATCTGAGCGGCGGCTCCAACATTGGATTCACTTCCATTCACTAAACTTCTCGCCCTTTCTAACACTTTTGACAGCTCCATGTCTTGCAAGCAACATGCCGCCTTTAACTGATTTTGAACTTCTCTGGGTAGTCCGTGAACAAAAGAACTCTTTATCCACTCGTCAGAAACTGAAGAATCTATTAATTTAGCCAACCTTTTCAAATCAGATGCGTAGACATCAACAGATTCTCCTGGAAGCAAACGTCTGGATATGAACTCCTCATACGCTTGGAAACAGTTAGCAGAGAAAGCCTGCTGCAAAGCTTGGGTCAGGGCGGAGTAATCACTCTTAACTGCGTCGGTAAGCCCATCGTAGACGGCAAATGCTCCTCCAGACAAAAACAAGGGAAGCACTGATTGTAGTTCTTTAACCTTCTGAAGTTTACATACAAGCTCTAACTTTTTCAGCCATTCCGAGAAGTCTCCTTCGCCATCATACAACTTTACCAAATCCGAAAATCTTGTACCGTTTCCAGACATGCCGAAATAGCTTGTGGGAAAATAAAACTCTTCAGAACTTTCTACAACTTGGTTATATTTTACACTAAAAAAAAACAGGACAACAAAACGAACCTTCTTTAAACATTAATTCAACTCAACACCCATTAGTCACCATGACAACCGAAATATCCAAAATCGTAAACATAAAGGACACTAGTCAGCTGATGCTAGTTCACAGCTACAGTACAAATTATTTTAATGGGGGTACAAAATAGTACGAAATAGGTACTAAATAGTAGTAAAGCTTATAACCATAGGTTACGATATGGCCGGGCTGAGGGGCCATTGACCTGTACAGTTAACGGGCCCGTAGCTTGGTTTTCTTTGAGGTACAAATTATTTTAATGGGGGTACAAAATAGTACGAAATAGGTACTAAATAGTAGTAAAGCTTATAACCATAGGTTACGATATGGCCGGGCTGAGGGGTCGTTGACCTGTACAGTTAACGGGCCCGTAGCTTGGTTTTCTTTGAAGTACAAATTATATTAATGGAGGTACAAAATAGTACAAAATAAGTACTAAATAGTAGTATAGCTTATAACCATAGGTTCCGATATGGCCGGGCTGAGGGGTCATTGACCTGTACAGTTAACGGGCCCGTAGCTTGGTTTTCTTTGAGGTACAAATTATATTAATGGAGGTACAAAATAGTACGAAATAAGTACTAAATAGTAGTATATTTTATAACCATAGGTTACGATATGGGCGGGCTGAGAGGTCATTGACCTGTACAGTTAACGGGCCCGTAGCTTGGTTTTCTTAGAGGTACAAATTATATTAATGGAGGTACAAAATAGTACGAAATAGGTACTAAATGATGGTATACATATTAGGATCAAATTCGAAAATGGCCGGGCCAGCATGTCACCGGCCCGGAATTCTAAATTAATTAGTTATCCGGTACCGATTGGGGTACTAATTTTTTGTTTGTTGGTACTAAATAGTACGAAATAGGTACTAAATATTAGCATAATTCTTATGTACTAATTCCGTCATGGCCGGGCCAGTGACATGGACGTGGCTCCAGCTGTTCCATAAGGATGGGAAATCTACTGAGGAACTATGTTTTGTTTTATCTATGGTATTAACTTAAGTTATTAACTTATGGTATTAACTTAACTTATATTTATTTTATACGAGTTCAAGAAACAAAAGGTACTACGATACTGCATGTTATAAAAAGTCAGCTAGCCGTAAGTTGATAACAAAAAGTAAAACATCGTACAGCTGAACAGGTTGAAACCCTGAAACGAATGAATTGAAAAATAATTGCGGGAATCGGGAATGGGACGAAGGACGAAGTTAATTCAATCCATTCCCTTGTTGTTAATGTTGTGTTATGTGTAGGCCTATGTTTGAAACTTTAATTTTCAAATGTTTGTTTAGTTTTTAATAGTACCGGTAGTGAGTAGCAATTTAATAAAAATGGAAGGTAAAGGTGACTGTGACATGAAACCCCCAGAAAATCCTACAGCTTGTCTGTCAGTTGAAAAATTCCGAAAATTGGTTAGGGTTCATCTTGATGCGGTGAGTTATATAGGTTATTTTAATTTGCCTATAGGCCTAGCTTAAACAATTGGTTGTGTCTTGACTACAATTACTGTCACTAGCAGGAAATACTAAAAACCAACCAATTAATCATACCCAAACGAGGTAAACTGGAAAAACAGTTAGCAGGCCTAAGTTACATTTACCTTGATGTCTAGTTCTAGGCTACTGGGCCTATCTTATGCAATTTTGACCCAAGCGTAGGTCTATAATAGGGAATATCATGGACACAGCCTCGATATAGGCTTACTGATCCAACGGATTAATCAATCTTTGTTTATGTTACATCAAATAGCCTACTTTATGAATGGAAAGATTAATAGGTCTACTAGGGCTAGGCCTATAAGATTATCAAAAGTAGAGTCGGTACCTTATTTAGGCCTAGTCAGTACATTGCAAGTTAGATTGATATGGTTGAAAATACTGATACACCCTAGGCTTAGTCTAAATTCGATGTACTATGATGTAGTCGCATATCCTGGAAGTTTCATCATATCATGTAACTTACTGAACTAGGCCTAACTTGTACATGTCATTTGAATATAATGATGATGTCATGAGATCTCGGTAGAAACAATTTTCTTGAGTACAGTAGGCCTAGTATTGTTGGTTTGTTATAGAATTGTGTGGTGACATAGATGGGTTTCTTGGTAGTACGTGCCTGTTAATATGATCCGTCAAAATGATGGCTGGATGTATCAGCAGACACAACGGTTTAAAATAACGTCTAATCGTGGTTGCATTTATAAGGCTTAGCTCTATAACTGCGGACCAGTCATTTTATTGCAATCACAAACGTTCTGTAGTAGGTACCATATGTCTGACTCATATAGTATTTTCCATAGTGTAATGCTCATCATTAATGGATTTACTTTTATTGCTGTAGGCTAAGTTAAGCATAGACTTATAGGCTTCAGTGAATGAATAAAAAGTAGTTTAGGCTAAGAAATGATAAATCTGAATGCCTCATCCAGGGGAGTCTCTAACATTCATTGCCTTTCAGTTCCCACTCAGCTGATGAGTCATTTTATAGAAACAAAAATCATTACATTTTAATGGTAAAATTACAACAAACAATACAATATTTCCAAAAAAGTAGATAAAATATCTTACAATGTGGCCCTATGCTGTTACGGCCCTGAAAATTCCCAGACCAATTACATATAATCTGGATAGATATTATGCCACACCCTCATGAAACCCTGTCAATATCGTCACAATAGCATTGTTTTATTCAAAATATAAAAGGAGGGTCTGTAATAATTCACTCTTTTATCCTCCCAAGTTCTGCATCAGTGCTGTAGTCTCACCATAGAATATTGCGGCGACTAAGACTCGTCGCTAGGCCGGGGCCAATGTTCTCACAAGCTTGTAGCTGGAATTCGCTGATCTCTGCTCAGCGAATTCCTCGCTGAACCAAGTAACTGTGCATCTACAGTTTGTCTAACATCCAGAGTGACGGCTAGGAAGCAGCACCTTACTGTGAGCCAACTGACGTCATGCGGCATAGCCGCAACGCTGATTGGCTGACGTCCCTGCACTGGCACAAGTGAGAGGACGGAAAACTCGGCCTAAGTTAGTCCAAATTCTAAATTTGTTTCGGTTGGTCTCCTAAATTCTGCGCTGTTTTTCTCCCTTTTTCTAAAATGAAATCTCCATCAATCAGAATAATTTGTAACTTATGTTTCGAAGTAGGCTATTGTCACGAATTCTATTCTAAGATTGTTATTTTCCTCGCTAAGACTGTTGTGTCATAAATTTGTAATTAAATTAAATCATTTAGGCCAATCGCACACTGATCAGACAAAACGTCTTATGACAAAATGTTTTGTCGAAAGATGTCGGAAGCGAGTGTGGCCTACCATGCAGTTAAATGGAAGCATCACACACACTGATGTGACAGAGGCTTCAGATGTGTTGTTTTGTCTGAAGACGTCTTTGAGTGTTTTTATGATCGCTTCTAATATTTTGTCTAAAACGGGGTCAGACAAACAGTTCTACACAAGCGCGAGAGCAGGGACGTATTTAAGTATCTGCCGCCTCTAGGCAACAAAGTTTGCCGCCCCCGCTGATTTTGTAGAGAAATAATCTGCAATATTGCATGCTGAATCAACAAATTTAATAACTTTTTAGAGCTCTTTTAACCCTCAGGGTGTCATGTCAAATGTTTGTTGACACAATTTTTGGCACTTTTCCGGTTTTCTACTTAAAAAATAAAATTCATAATATATTAAAATTCATATATAAAGTAGCATATCTTATACAGTAGAGTCCCACAAACTCGGCACTCGATAACCCGGCAGTCTGGATAACTTGGCCATCACCTGGCTCAGAAAATTAGTGATTTTGTTGAGTCCGAGTTAAACATAGACTCAAGCCAGCTCAAGTCAAATCATTCTTAGCTCGTACAAATGATTTGTTGTACTATATCTGATGACTTAATGCTAACTTGTAATATAAATATAAATAAAAGAGGTAGTTAATAAGATTAAAAATTTTATTGTTATTATTTTTAACACTAGTTCCCGATAACCCGGCATTTCACAAACTCGGCACCCTTTCAGTCCACATTATGCCGAGTTTGCGGGACTCTACTGTAAAAGTAAATAAAACTGGCTATACAAACATGCAATATTTTTTGTCTTTACCTTATGTTGATTAAATCCAGCATGGGTTCAAATCCGCAAGTTCCCAAAAAAAATTTATACTTTTTCACGTTGAGAGTATTACAAACAAAGTCTGTCACAAGTGTCACACCACAAAGCAAAATTAAAATATTGTATACATATTGTTCAAAATTTAATAAGAAAAAAGAATATATAGGCCTACTGGTACATTTATATGGACTTTTATATACAAACAGACTTCAATCACTATTACAACTCACAACACAGTTGATCTGTTCATCAACAAAGGTACGCCATTTGTAACCCCAGCGTTGCCAGCTGACAGCTGCTGTTTGTAAACAACACATAATAATAAAAGCGAGCTGTTGGCCCGTCCTACAGGCCAATAGAGTAGTCCATTATAACTGTATATAGTATGTCTATTACTAACTCAAGCATAGTTTAAACAGTTCAAAATGTGTAGTAAAGAAAAAGCTGCCAAGATGAATGAAGTGATCATTGTTATTTTCCCAACCTTTCTTCAAAAAGTCGAGTATTAAAATAATTTATCATAAGCTTTCTTTTGAAGATTCGTGAGCTTCAATTCATATACAGCTATGATTATAGAACCTTATTTCCTATGATCAATTACAAAATAACAGAGTAATTAAACTAACCTATAGTTCTATAGAATATTCTTTTATTCAACCAGCTGTTCGTTATACCAAATTATATTGCACTAAAACAAACTAAATATTTTAAAGACTGCTCAAAAATATAACTGAGAACATCTAGTAATTTACTATGTATATTTAAATAATCTCTTATCCTCTTACCGAATACGTGAGCCTAAAATGTAGCCTAAAGTTTGCTAAACTGTTTGGTATAAGTACCAAGCGGCATCGATCGATCGTACGGCTATATATTGACCAAAACTGACTGCCTGCAAAGGCGCCCGATTTAGGGCGGTTGACACTCGCCCGGTCAGAAAAAGCCGGTGGTTGAAACTCAGAAGGTTAATGGAATTCTTTGCGCCGTTTTGATGCAAAACGTGATTCTGACTTGGATACACGGAATGCAAAGTTTTTAATCCAATCAGTAATTATAATCGCGTTTTGCGGTGTGAAACGGTACTCAAAATTGTCTGTATACAAGGGATCTTATATAGCTTATCTGTCAGAATTATTTGCTTAACATTTATTTTTTTAGATTAAAACCTCAAATTTTTTACCCCCAAAATTTTGCCGCCCCTAAAATTTGCCGCCCTAGGCAAGTGCCTAGTCCGCCTATTAGGAAATTTGTCCCTACGAGGGTGACGTAGGGCGGAGAAAGCAGCTTACACGCACATGCACTCACTTATAGTTGCATAGTCTTTGCCCTAGTAGTTCCTTGTGGAGTTATAACGATGACGTCTGAAAAGAATTTTTGAATTGGGTGCGAGGGTTATTGGCATAAATCAATTGATTGGGTTAGTTATTAAATAATATTGTAACCATCATCTCGTACTCTGTAATTAACTCCCCAATGTTCCATTTCGGATGAAACCCAATGCTCACTTCTTTTCTTCGTTTCGTTCGGCCAGTTGTATAAAGTTCCGAAACATAATTGTTACGCCGACTTACTCCACTTCCTCGTCCATTGTTAATACGTTAGTGTGTAAATTTTTTTCCCTCCAGTTTTTTTTCTTTTGTCTGGGACTACTGCACACTGATGCGACATTTTTGTTTTCTGGCAAAACGTCTTTTGCAAAAACGTTTTGTCTGACCAGTGTGCCTTAGTAAGTCAAAAGTTGAGTTTATAGTAAATGGTTTGTTGTTTCATTGGGCGACCACAAGGCTACCATATAATAAAACTTGTACTGTACATGTAATTCACCGTGTATTTTTGATATGACGGTAAACACTTAATTCTCTTTAAGTTTAAATTCTATTAAGTATTGAATTTGATTGTTTGCTGCTGTCATCAAAGTTACAGTCTCATAGTGATAAAGATATTACCTTAGACCGCTTGGGCTACCTGATTAGTATGTTTAACTAACTATTTGTTTTGATTTGTGGCCTTTAAGCTAGGCTAGTCAAAAAGAAGGTTTTGCATTACCTACGGTAATAGCTACTTACTTCCCTATATTTAACGACATTCCCTAAAAAGGATTTATTTTATTTAGACGATTAATTCTACTATCACATTTCCAGAATGCCAATGAATCGGCGTTATTTTGGGCTGACAAAGTGGCCTCAATGAGTGGCGGAGACCCAAGAGATGTTTACTGGCTGGCTCAATGTATGTTCCGTTCCCGCCAATACCACAGAGCTGCTATATTGATTAGAAACAAAGGCTTGGATAAGGTAAGGCTTCCAAAAATTTTAGTTAGGGCCTATCTTAATAAATTAATTAATATATTTTATTTGTTATAAGACAACAATTTTGCCAATTCAACTTATTGCTTTTTGAAGATCACTTTCAAGAAACAATCCCACTTTTGAGCATTGAAAATAAACTTAACCATTTAGATACTTATTTGGCATAAACCTTAACACCATTTTTACAATTTTAGTAGGAAAAATATTGTCCGATTGTTTTTTAATGTACTATGGCTTAAACACCTCTGCCTGACTGCCTGATTTCATAGCATTATTGTTTATTAGTATACATCTTTTATAGGATAAATAGGCTAACTTCTTAAATCTTTTAAGAATATCTTTTAAGATGTGCATTGTATTTGTACTCTATTCATAATTAAAATATGTCTATGTTTATGTCTACGAAAATACAATAAGTAGTACATCTGTCAACCTCTTGGGTATTACATTAGACCAAACCCTTCCCTGGGTAAAGGAAATTCATAAAAAAATCCCCCCTCATATGTTACTTTTGCTCTTAACATGATTTTTAGTAGTAAAATGGGGCAAACCTGCCCAGCTTAACCTTATTCTGCCCCATTTTACAACTAAAAATCATAATATTTCAGCTATTTCATATTTGATCTTTTTGAACTTGGTATCGTTGGATAGGGAATTAAAACTGCTAAGTAAAAGTGTTCCTGACATTTTTTCATAAATTCAGCCATTTTTTTTAGTAATTTAAGTTTAAAAATTAAAAGTGGCCGCCATTTTGAAAATAAACGGGAAAAAATATTTTTTTTCTGGGTTTAGACATTTATCCTCTAAAGATCCATACCAAATTTTAACTTGATACATTAGTCCATTGCTAAATAAAAGTGTTCCTGACATTTTTTCATAAATTCAGCCATTTTTTTAGTAATTTAAGTTAAAAAATTTTAAGTGGCCGCCATTTTGAAAATAAACATTGGAAAAAATATTTTTTTGTGAATTTAGACATCTATCCTTTAAAGCTCCATACCAAATTTTAACTTGATACATTAGTCCATTACGAAAATAAAAATGTTTAAGTGAAAAAAAAACAAAATGGCAAATAGCGGCTTAACGAAGTTGAAATTTTACTGATAGTTTTTTATTTATTTTTGTATGTAGAATATGGTTATGTATAGCCAGTTCCGGATTATTGTGACACCCTGTATAAGGCTTTCTGGGAATCCTTTTTATAATATAGACACATTGTTAAACGGCATCTCTCACTTGGTGCCTTAATTAATTTGTTTTATTTAGTTATTATCCGTGATGTGACATTATCAATGCACTGTATCAATTCAGTTCAATTCAATTTGTTTATTCACGGCAAAAGCCATTGTACCGTTACATTCGGGAGATAACAAGCAATACTAAATACAATAAATGGACACAAGATGCATACAAATAATAATACCACTAAACATAGTGTACAAAAATAAGTAGTAAGTAGACTCTGAACAAAAAGAAGCTAGCATTGCAAGAAGACATGCAAGATGATATACAAGTAACGTGCAAAAGGCATAATACTGAAATGAGAAACAAGATGCATACAAATCATAATAACAAGACATAATAACATTATTAATTATAGTGCATACAATAGTGAGTAAAAATCAGACTCTAAAAAAAAAGAAGCTAGCATTACAAGAAAAAGTACAGGTGTGCAATGATTGTGTTTTTGGGATAATAAATATGATTCGATTTGACTTTTATTTTATCTACTTTTAAGTTTCAAATCAGGGTTGGTACGGTCAGGGAAAACCTGGAAAGTCAGAGAATTTTGTTGGTCTGGAAAAGTCAGGGAATTACGAAAAACATTCTGGAATTTCTCCTGAAAGACTATCTTTTTACAGATATGCTTCAATTTGTTCTTAACATGTTTTTGTTTTTGTCTTGGTGATGACTTATGGGAAAAAGAACGACATATGTACTGATGCACATTTTTATATCGATAGTTTAGTTAGTTATCGGTGGGGGAGAGGAATCGATATGTATATACTGTAGTTTGAAACAAGTTTTGTATTTGGGAGTGATTAAATAAGTTAAATGATTTACATTTTTTCTAATATTTTTTGATTTTGATTAGTCGATATCGACTTACGGTATACCTAGAAAAAGTATAATATCAGTCTGGAAAACCTGGAAAAGTCAAGGAATTTTATTTTCCAAATTTAGTACCAACCCTGTAAATCCTTAATCTGATTAGTGTTTATAGAAATGAAAATGGGTACATGATGGAGATATCCATGGTTAGAAATAAGAAATAGGGATATAATTATTCTAGGGTTTATAATTATTTAATTTCTTGATCAGCATTGTACGTGTTATTAAATTTACAGAAAGTAAATAAAGATACGTCTTATAACAATTAAAACATATATTTACGCTTATACTGTTACTCACAGGACGGTAAATATACAAAAGATGGTAGGCCTAAGTGGTGATCGATTTCGATTGGACACTCCAATCATCATCAGACCCAATAGGCGAATGACAAGAATCTTGAATGGCGTCCCTACTTATACCCTATTGGCTACCGGAAACACCGGCCAATACATTTTTATAAGTACAACTGGAATCGAAACTTACTTGTTCATTAATCAACTTATTTCTGTTTTTACATTTTTCCTTATAAATATACAATTCTTCCCAAGCATTCATCACATATCCCTTCATACAATTCTTTAAAATACATAGATTATCCTCCATTTTTCCTATTGAGTGTCCATTTTGTAACAGGTGGTCTTTCTGTTGTTTCTCCATGCAGATATGTGGTTTTTGAAGCGGTTGACGATGTTCACAGTCTGTCCAATGTAGAAGCTATCACAATCGTTACAATTGATTTTACAGATACCCGATGCGTTGAATCTGTTATAATCTTCTATATTTGGGTGCAGTATTTTACTCATGGTGTTCTGAGTCCTGTAGGCTATCGAAACTCCGTATTTCTTGAATCTGTTAGCAGTCCTTTGTGTTGTAGTCCCCGTGTAGCTAAATGTGACATATCTGGTGTTTTCCTCTTTTATCTCTTCTAAAGTTGTTCTGCTGTGTAGTGTATTCTGTCTATTGAGTTTTCTTTTCGTCTTTCTTGCGATGTCCTCTATTGTCTTGGTTCGAAAGACATAACAATTATAATTATTTAACAAGATTCATCTTCAAGCAAGACCCTTGCCGTTAAATGTTTTCAAATAAAATTAACCTTGTGTCTTTCATTTTGTTGTTTACAATATCACAGATTATCTTGAACTTGATTGAATAGTTAAAGAAGGTTTTTGTTTAATTAGACCACTTACATCTGTGATTCTACTATGGATAGTTTCAATTAATACTTTATTGAAGTTAACAATTCACTTATACATAATTAGTTTGATTGGTACCACACCGGTATAATATATTAAGTTGGATTGCTGATAGCCTTTAAAGTTTTTTGTTAGTATAAGTTTGGTATATAACGTATATCCTAATTGTGGAATCTTGTGTAATGATGACATTGTATTGTTGACAGACTCAGCCGCTGTGCCAGTGGTTAGCAGGACTTTGTCTGCTGGAAGCTAGGGAGTACAACGATGCTCTACTGATCCTCACAGGAGAAGATGAACAGATAGGCTTCAATAGGAGTAACACTATCATCACACCTACTTCCTTCCTGCCTACTCCGAATATTCCGAAGAATTGTATTTTGGAGGGCTTCACACCTAAAGCTGTAACTATCTCCATTTAATTGTTATCTACAATCAAGTTTGACTGTTACAATCAGAATTAACCTTTCCAAAGACATTACTGTTTCATGCAAAACACTGATTCCCAATTTATATTGATGGCTTTCAGTCATGATTCAAAATTGTTTGGGGTAAAAAGCTTGTGTCGTTTTTGGAACTTTATTTGATAGAGGAAATCTGTAATCAGATGTTCTAGGGGGTCCCCTAAGGGTATGTGGGGATTCCTTCCCACCTCCCTCCTGGCGACCCACTAAAAGCAACCCCTTTTCTTGATCATGGGATTACTTTTCGGTATTACTTTATGGTCAGATAGGTTTTGTCAATGTTTCAGTTCCTCCATTTTCTCTTACAACTTACATGATGTTGTCCAAAATGCCCCATGCCTGGGAAAGCCTGGGTGAGGCAAAAATGTATGCTTCCAAGCTTCTTTGCAGCGCTCTAGTATAAACAAGTCAATGGGCGGGGTTCCAGCGGAGCAGT
Organism: Macrosteles quadrilineatus; assembly: GCF_028750875.1. NCBI lineage: Eukaryota > Metazoa > Arthropoda > Insecta > Hemiptera > Cicadellidae > Macrosteles > Macrosteles quadrilineatus. The sequence continues at coordinate 69,308,946 of NW_026542600.1, read as the reverse complement.
CTGGCACTGTTCTATATTTAATGATACGCAGGGCTGCACAGTGAAGCCTTTTCGGTTCCTCTGTTTCACGGGTTCTTCCTTCCAGGCTGGAGCGACATAAAGTATCTCCTGAGATGTTGCTACACAACACTCTTCTCAGTTCTACAATCCTGTCATTCCACCAGTACATTGGCATTTTTTTATTTTATTTTTGCATTGTTGCATTGCACATCCCCTTTAAGTCCAGGTCGAGTCTGTTTACATTTTCGTGGAACATTGTTCTGATTTTGCATATTACATTTAGGATGTTGATCTCGGTTTTCATTTTGGCTTGTCTATTTTCCTGACATTTCCTTTGCCAGTGAAGGCCTACATCTTTTTACTACTGGTCTAAGCCTTACTCTGCAATTAACTCATATTATCTTGATTTTCCCCTGAAAACTGGCACAAATATTTCTGGAGGAATAATGATATATGATTAGTAGATATAAATTAAGTATTAAGTAAAGTAATTTGCAAATTAATTGGCAAATAATTTAGAAGGACGTCGATTAATTAACCTTTTATTAGATATTTTTTTATAGGCCTAACTTTATAATGCAAAGCCTGTTTATATGAACAGCATATAATGCATATGTGCATATGCATGTTCATATATAGCATAATGCGAATATGTTTATTATATGGACAATGTTATAATTTTTACCTATGACCGTTTTTTAAAGTATCAGGTTCAGTTCAGTTATTAGAATTGTAAAGTTTCACACAACAACATAGCATTATTTACTTTCATAACAGCATAGTTTTATTCATACCAACACGAGTAACGGACCAATAAGGTTCAAGGATTGAGAGAGCAGAAGTAAAATTATAATGATTCAAACTTCAACTAATTATGATTCGAACTAATCAGCTGTTCAGGCCAATTTAAATGTTGAGTGGTGCAATTAGTGCTCGTAGAAGTTTTTAAGGCACTTGCCAAGGCTTGTACCTTAAATTTTCTACTCATGTCGTTAACACTATCTTTACGCAATCGTTGCGTAAACTTCTATTAGAAGTGGGCTACAAATATATAAAACTAAAACTCTGTGTTGAAAAAATCGAAAGTAAAAATGAATCTCCACACTATAGTTAGACACCCATTAAAATAAGTATCAATGCTTATAAGTGTATTGACTTATACTGTCTTGTTAATCTAAAGATTATATTTGACAGTTACAAAGTGCGATTGAGCTGTTGAAAGGACGAGTGTATGAAAAGTTGGACAACAGAAGTCGTGCTGCGGAATGTTTCAAACAAGCCCTCAAGTTCGATGTCTACTGTTATGAAGCCTTCCAAGCTCTTGTTCAACATCAGATGCTTACAGCTGTTGAAGGTAAAACTTGTTTTCTACTTAGTTTTACTTTTGATGTACCAATAGCTCTTATGAAGACTACACAAAGACTCAAATGTATTTTATTCATCTCTGTGAAAACACGGTCTTTACATATCATTTGTTAGTTTAATATATTAACTCTCTCGTACTGATGTATTTGGTATACTCGAATGACGCTAAGCATAACCTATAATCAATAATATATTTTTAATGAGTTCTATTGAAAGATTAAATCATAGTAATGCACTCATTTTTACAGTAATCACTACTATTTTATTTAAGGACCACATAGTTAGACAAGACATAGACTCTGCAATTGGAAAGGCACAGATTCCACAACACAAATTTAATTCCAGAACTGTAGAAATATCGGCCGATGACTCATTTACTACAGCGTCAGATTACTGACTGTGTTCAATCTAATGTCGGATTATCATTATCGGGAGTCAACTTTCCATCCATCTCTCCGCGTGGAGGACTGTACCTTTAATCTCGGTTATCTGTTTTGGTTAAACTCGTGAGTTTGCCTGCCTATGGTAGAGCTGGTAGGAGGGCTTACATAATAACTGTTGGAAGTTTCTGGGATGAGTTGATTCTTGTCAATTGCTTTACGGATCAAGCATTTGGTTTATTTTTAGCAATCATTATTGGAGGTTTGTGTCTATCTACGCTTGTTTTGTAAAAGGTTGAACTACTTTGTAATGTGAGAAAAACTAATACAATTTGCAAATTTTAATCAATTTATACTCAATGGGGTTGAAATGGCTAACATAAGCAGCATTTGGGCATGGTTACATGTTTTGTAGCATTCAAAGCTTTGTATGAACTAATTTATTGCTCTGCTACACTGGCACAATACCAGTGACAATTACTTTAAACATGTGTAGCTATAAATAGTAATGCTAGTGATTATTTGTTTTGAAGCAACATTGATTGATTATGCTACACTGAGTAGTGAAATAAACATCGTCTCCATGTACATTTTCAAGACAAATATAGAAAAAATTAACCCACTGGCATACTTTAATGGAACATTTCCGTCGCGCCACTAATGCGCCCCCTGGCATTCCTAGACGGAACTGTTCCGGCCTGGGACATTGCTACTAGTTCAACGTTATTCTGAGGGCTCGTAGCACTTGTCGGGTCAATATTTTTTTCTGTCTATCTGCTACAGTTATTGCATGTATTTTTAGTTTCTTTAATTGCCTAACCTGTTTTGGAAAACAAAAATATTAGAAGTGAAAGTTTTGAGATTATGTTTAATGCCAAAATGTCTTGTTTGCAATTTAGTGAAATAGACCAGTATTAGATAATCGTGAATCATCTTCCAATCTTTCAGACGAGGTAGATAGTAATTCAAGACAAAATAATAATGAATAGGGAAGTCACTAAGAGAGCAAAAGAATAGGAATTCCTGGTTTATTTGTTTCATTATTATGTTTTTTGTTTTTTTAGAGAAAGAACTTTTATCCTCCCTCCCATTCAAGGATCAATGTGGTGACAACGACTTGTTGCCAACAGTTTACGAGGTTCTGCTCAACAAGTACCAACGTCTCCCCGAGTTACCGCAATCTCTGCCTCACCCTCGCCTTTCAGATAACCTGGACCTGGAAGTAGCCCGAGCAGAACGTCTTTACTATTCTTGTGCTTACAGACAATGCTTCCTGCTCACTGAGGAGTAAGTTTCCACCAAGACTCAAGAACCATCTATTGCTTTCAAAGATATTCTAAAATGCTTAAGGGTGTGCTCTACCTCAGCTCGGGCTTCAGTTGCTATGTTGCACCATTGGACAGCGCCGCGAGAAGCGCTTGCAGAGGTTTCCAAGATTCCTGTTTTAGAATTAACCAATAATGATAGCTACGCACTCTAAACGGCTTATAGTAGTTCAAAGACCAACTAACGTATTTTTAATAAGTTAGGGCTAGTTGAAAAGACCTTTTTTCTAGTCCTACAAATCAAGTTTATAAGGTGTGTATTAAAAATAATTGAAATAATGAAATGCAGAACTATAGAAAATGTCATCCTCTTTAATATGAGACCTTAACTTTGATTCTTCCTTCAATGTAGCAGGGGAAAACATATATCTTGCAAACACTTGCATTCGGTGGCGCGTCAGGGGTAAAGCGCGCCCTTAAAACTAAATGTTTACCAATGTATATTTTTTGTGAATCAATTAATCACTGTAGTTAGTTAAGTTTGTTTATTGATAAAATGTTTACGCTTTCAAAATTAAACCTTATATGATCATGGCTAGATGTGTGATTATAATTTAAGTTTGAATTAATCACAATTCAGTAAAGACAAGCCATAGGTTTGGTTATACCTTTGACTAAATATTAATACAACTAGACATTCCATCCCCATGTTGAATTTATAGCCAGTTTTTTTATCAAAATCGTCGTAGTTGATGTGAGCCACCGACAGATTGTGCTGATCTAAATTACTGATTTCTGTTGAATACTGAATACACAATCTTTTTTACCAATTCAAACTGATGGAATGACCTATTGTGACCTGTAGCAACTGTTATGACCTATCAACTTGGCCAGCAACAAAAAATAAGGTAGAAAATAGAGTTTTAGTCACTAACGCATTCTGTGACTGGCTCACACAACTACATTCTTTTTTAACAAGCTGGTCCACACTTTTATTTATTCCCAATTTAAATAATGTTTGCCTCAAGGTATAATTAGATTATCCAAGAGAAAGAAAAAATCTTGTTAAATTTTAACTGCCTGGAACAATAGCCTATAGAAACCTCCATGGGTGATATTGATTTGAATACACGAAAGATCACTCACAGAGTTTTTTTTAGGGCTATGAAAGTAAAATGAAAAAGTAAATCGGTCCTGGGTCTAGGTCTTTCCGTGCCACCTACGGTAATAGCTACTTCCCTTTATCGAAATTCACTAAAACTTCAGTTGGAATGGTTTTGCCTCGTTGCACTTTCACAATTACAACACTAAACATACAATGTGGTACAGCACTGGTTTAATGAGTGAGGTAAAGTTGAAAAGATATACCTGTGCAAATCTATGTTTTTCCTAGCAGGATGAATTTACATGTCTAATGTTTGATTTATTTCTTGCAGCATTCTAAAGAAAGATCCATACCACACTACCTGCCTGCCAATACACATTAGTTGCTTGGTAGAGTTAAAGAAGATCAATAGTAAGTATGGCGAGAGGTGTAGTGTTTTCATAGCAATCGTTCAGATCAAGGCGGTAGGGTGGGAGTTTTCATTATTTATAATTAGGAGTATGCGAAGCAGCAAAAAATTTTCAATTCGAATCGATGCAACTCGATTTGAAGCAATACAGTATTTTTCTATTCATAATAATTGTCAGTGGAGTGGATTAACAATAATAAAAATTTACCACATTTGTGTAATGCAAATTTTTGTTGATGTGGTATTGGGCCTATTCATACATATCATGAATTTTAGGTGAAAAAAATATGTATTTTCAATCATATATTAGATATGATATATCATATATCATATACAGGTTCTGTATTGCTGGAAATGTCAGTGAGCTGCTTTACTTGCCTATTTCATAATTTTTACTTGCAGAATCATATTGTTAAGCATGTTACTTATTTTATAATACTTATTTTACAAGACAGACAGATATGTTTTGGTGTAAACAAATAAAAACATTTGTAAGATTTATACTGATACTTTCAATTGGTTTGCATTGATAAAATTAGAGGATAGAATCAGACCTATTAAAATACCAAATTTATTAGTCTAAAACATCAATATTACTAGTTAAGATTAAGTAAAAATTTTTCAGACTTGTGTTATTTTTAGAATTATTTTGGGAACGGGGTTTTATGGGGTAAAAATTGGTTTTTCTCGTGTTTGACCCTCAAAACTTAAAATTTCCCAAATTTTCTCTAGACCATTTTGAAGAGCTTAAAAAACAAATAATTAGGGATGGTCAAGTCTCGAAATTTCGGGAAATTTTCGGGAAATTTTAATTCTCGTTACACGAGACGAGATTTCTTTTTGGCCGAGATTTTTATCGAGACGAGAATAAAAATAAAAAAAAATTAAAAACGCCTGCAGAAAGTCAATGCAATACCCGCAATACAGGAGCGTGTTGTAGTTGCGTTTCCTTTGCGAAGGCGTTTTTATTTAATAAATTCTTTTAATGTAAATATTACTTTAATTATTTTAATAATATTACTTTAATAACATTTGAGAAGTTTTGTTAAGTGTAAAGCTGGGTTTTCCTAGCAGCGGAATCGGCCAGCGGAGAGAGTAACGCGGAGAGCGGACTCAGCTGGTCTTAGGCAATTTAATGTTACTGTTTTCCTAGCAGCGGAGCGGAATGCCATGTTAATTTCAATTCCGCTCTCCGTTGTCCGCTCTCCGCTGGCCGACTCCGCGTCTAGGAAAACCCAGCTTAAGCAGTGTGAGGAATGTTCTATGACCATAAAAAGTCAAAACAAGTAACTATTTTATAAAAATTAATATTGTTTTTATTTTATGATTTATTTTATTTTAGGAAAAGTTGAACTCTATCCTAACTGATATCACTATGTTTCCTAATCGTCTAGGCATTTTTAATAAGTTAGGCGTGATTAATAAAAAAATGTTATGCTGATGTTTTTTAGTAAAATATTGTAAATAGTCTTGCCTATTATCATTATTTTTGTATTTAAACAGTCATCTAACAATGTTACAAAATCAGGTAAAAACTTTGAACGTGCATTTCCCATTGTGTATGAGAAGGGAAATCCCATCTCGATCTCGTCTCGAAATTTTATGAGAAATAAAAAATCTCGTCTCGTCTCGTCTCAAACTAAAAATCCAATCTCGTCCATCCCTACAAATAATTTAGGATATTGAAGAGTTTCTGTATGATTATTGGTCACGGAGAAAATTTTAAATTAAAAAATCCCATGTTATTCTTATGAAGAATAAGTAAACTGTTGTGGTTTGCTTGTTTAAGGATATATTTGGATCAAACCTTGCAAATCTATTTATTTTATACTAAGCTATTAATATTTTACTAAAAAACACACTTTATTACCCTCCCTGTAGGCAGCAAACCTAGGTATTCGTTAAACCTAATATTATTTGAATAGATTTAATTGAAAATCAAATCAGGCAAATGGAAATTCGCTTAGCCTGCAGGTTCTGCTGCGGCGGGGGTATTTTTTAATATCACTTGCTATATGACCTATGTATATACTTGCTATATAAGAAAGGCATTTGTGAACATACAAGATCCAAGCCCCTTTGTAGGATACCCCTTATAAAACACAATATGAATATAGGTATGTCCGAATACAAGACAGTATTGGGACGATTTGTTCTTAATGAAGAGACAAATGAACAATGTATTTCAGTTAGTTGAATGGCTATCTTGATACTTAGCAAAAATAACAAACCAACAAATATCCTCTATAATAAGTCGTTTAATTAGGAGACATTTGTCTTTAGAATGCAAAAAATACCATCCAATCAAAAGCAAAGAAATATTTTAGTTTTGATTAAAAATGTCTCTGAGAGCTTGCTTTGCACATGAATAAGTTTCTAAGTTTGTCTCTGTACAATTTTTTTTTTAATACCATCCTATAAAAGTAATGGTAAAAAAGGCTAATGTTTGTTTTAGAATTGTTTTACCTTGCTCACGACCTTGTGGATTTGATGCCAGAAAGAGCCGTTTCCTGGTTTGCAGTCGGATGCTACTACTTTTTAACAGGTAATTTTCTCTTAGTAAAAAAAAATTTATAAGGGTTGCTAAGCAAGTAACAGAAATGTAGGTATAGTGTGATGGACGAGACGTTGTCATCTTGAAGTCAGAATCATTCTACACAGTTTGGGACAGTATGGGACAAGATTTTTATTTCCATTCTGATTTTTAAGACAGGAATGGGACAGAATAACTTTCCTGGTCAAGATGGGAAAGTGTTTCAAACAATTCTTAAGTGTTGTACTAAATTAGCATTATTAATTTAATAATTTTTGGTATGTAAAACTTTTAGAAACAAATTTAAAATTTGCTATTGGCAGTCATGATTCTCGATTTTGTTTAAAAATCAACAACCCCTGTGCTTATGTCTCATAATGCTAGATTCAGATTTTGATATCTACAGGGTGTATACCATCCGGGAAAAAACCTTGAATTTTAAGGGACCTGGAAAAAATTGGGAAAAAAACCGGACTTTCGGCGTCGTTCCGGGAAATTTTCTGGACAATTGCCGCAATCGTGGAAGACTATGATGACGCTTCCGTGACCGCGGAAGACGACGATAATGTTTCCGTGACCGTGGGAGACGACCATAATGTTTCCGTGTCTGCAGGAGATGACCATAATGTTTCTGTGACCGGGGAAGACGACAATAACGTTTTCGTAACTGCTGGAGACGACCATAATGTTTCCGTTACCGCGAGAGACATCCAGGATTTTGACGCGATCGCGGAAGACTATGATTACGTTTCCGTGATTGCAGTAGAAGACGATAATGTCTACAAACTGCAGGAGATATCTAGGGTTTTGCCGCGATCGGAGAATGCTATGATGACGTTTACGTGACTGTGTGAGACAATGTTTTCATGACCTTACGTGATGAAGATTATAGTAAAAATGATGATGATATTGAAGATTAATAATTTTGCAACACTATCTCACTGAACTTTGGTACAATTAGAAGTATACAAATGTGATGTGATAACAAACTTAAGTTGTAGGCCTTGAACTGGTAAACTGGGGTAAACTGGTTATAGTTTACAGCTAAACATGCCTGCGGGAACCTGGAAAAACTTTCAAAATCCTAGGAAAAAAACCTGGAATTTAAGTTTCAAACACCCGGTATCTATTCATTGTCTCATTCTAGTGTCATTGTAAATCTGTTTGACTTCAGGGAAACGAGATCCAGCCAGGAGATATCTAGGCAAGGCTACATCGTTAGATCGACTGTTTGGCCCAGCATGGCTTGCTTACGGACATTCTTTCGCTGCAGAAAATGAACACGATCAAGCCATGGCTGCCTACTTCTCTGCTACAAAACTAATGAAGGGGTAAGTTTAGTTAGGCCTATTGATGTTTTGGATTGTTAACAACCATTTCTGTAGGCTGTTAAGTGAAAAAAATGTGTTTTTATGAGACGGCAAAATGGTTCTTGGAAACGTAACAAATAACTTAATCAAAGTCAAAATTTACTTGATCCCTGAATTAATGTAATTAATGAAAAGGTTTGATTCAGCTGTTATCTAGGACTGCAATTATTTTAATAAAATAAAATAAGTTTTTCAATATTCAAAAATTATCCAAGAATTAATTTTTTTTGTCTTCAATCTTGTTTGGATAAGAAACATGATAGCAGAAATGCCGCATGTGGAAAAAAGGAAATACACTTATATGTTACCATTTAAGTTAAAAATTAAGTAAATAAGTACATCCCTTTATCCATTTTCTAATAAATAAGTATTTTCATTATTTACTGTAATGAGGTCCAAAAAAATAATATAAGTTCATAATAACAATAAGTTCTCATCAAAGTTTGTTTGTTACAGGTGTCATCTCCCTCTTCTATATATTGGCCTGGAGTGTGGATTGACCAACAATATCAGGCTAGCTGAACGTTTCTTCACCCAGGCCCAATCCATCGCACCCCACGACCCCTTTGTCATCCATGAAATGGGAATAATTGCATTCCAAAACCAAGAGTATGTAATTAACAATCATTAACTTTCCAGTGAATTTTAATTTATGTTTGGGTTTTTATATGATTAACACACACTTTTGAAGTTAGTGATGTAGCTTACAATTCCACAACCCAACATCCAAACATGTTTAAGCCTTTTGAAATTTCTATTAATTACGTAATTGATGCATCGTGACGTAATCGATGCATCGGGACCAAATTGATGCATCGGGATTTCGATGCATGCTGAATCAAACCGCGATTCGATGCATCGAATCAAATAAAAATTTTGATGCATCGAACACCACTAATTAAATCCCATCCCCAGAACTAAATACATGTTGAAATACAAATTTCTTATAAAGGCAGGAACGAGCATCAGAGACAAATTGAAAAGAACAATACCATTTTCACTAAAGCATATTAGGGGAATAATACAATTGATTAACCTTGATTTGATACGTGGTGGTCTTATTTGAACCAACATCTTTGTGGACCACAGGCTAGTTCTGTTCAACGGAAATAATAATTTATTTAATACTTATTTGAACAGAATTCACAAAATATAGAAATATACTGTACTATTCACTCAGTTTTACAGTTGCTTCCCAAGCTACTACTAACTGTTAGTAACTCCTGGTTACTTTTCCAGTTACAACATGGCCGAAAAGCACTTCTTGACAGCGTTGTCACAAGTCCATGAAATCAACCAATCAATCATTGCGGAGAAATGGGAACCCCTTCTGAACAACCTGGGTCACACTTGTCGAAAACTCAAGAAATATGAAGAGTCGTTGAGGTACCATCAGCAGGTAAAGTTTTATGTACTTTAAATGTACTAAATATGGGTTTCTTTTTTAAATGATTCTAGGTTATGAACTGGTATTGCAACATTATTGTGATTTCTAGTCATTATAGTCGAGTGTAGTTCCCAATGGCCTTTAATTAGGTTCTCTTTCATTGAATTGGATAATAATCTGGTATATATGTACATTCCATAAACTTTAATTGCCTATTTTAAGTATAACTAAGTATTCTTTTACAGGTGCTTCGGTTTTAGTTTCAAGATGTGTCTTACAGCTTTTTTTAAAAATATAGATTATTCATATTATTTAGGCTAGTCTGCATTAATAAGGAAATGCCTTTAGATAGTAATGCACGTAGGGAAAAAACCAATTTAAAATCGTAGATTTACAGAAATAATGCAATCTGTCATGTGTAAAAACAACTGGAAGCTATTTTGCAAGGTACTTCTTGCACATGGTTGTTCCAGTGATTATCTATTGTTAGGCCTAAGAATTTAGTTTGATATGTCTGTTTTTTCTAAGCCTAATTTTATTTTATGTTTTCTCACACACAGGCCTTGGTACTCTCCCCTCAGAACGCCAGCACTCTTGCTTGTATTGGCTTTGTACATTCTCTACAAGGTAATCTCACAGAAGCTGTCGATACATTCCACAAGGCACTCGGCTTACGAAGAGATGACAGCTTCAGCCTCACTATGTTGGCTAACGTGATAGAACAACTAATGGAGACCACACCTGCCTTTCCAGGTTAGATATGACAGCTTTTGACTCTTTTTTTAAGTATTTTATGGACCCTTTTGACCAGGTTTTTCCTAAAAAGAATAGTTCCTAGACGTAAGCCTAAGCCCAAACGCTCATCAACTACTAAGAGTAAACTAAATTGGTAAGTTGTGGTACACACCTGACCTAGATCAACTGAGGAAACTAGTCTTGGCTTCTAGCAATAGAAATAAGCATGCTGTTGAGGAAGTAGATAAAAATAGTGATTTTAGCTTATAGCCTACATTGAAAGTAAGAGGTTGTATAGAGTAAAGGTGAATGAGGCAAAGAAACTTGCAAACATGACTTAGATTGAAGCTGCAAAAAATCCGTGCAAGGCGGCATGGAATTTGGTGAATTGTGTTTCTAAGCCAACCCTAACTCTTAAATGCCCCACAAATCCTGATAAATTCAATGAACATATTCTGGGGGAAATCAATAAAATCATTGACTCAGTAAACCCTGACAATGTAAATACTGGAACTGAAATACCGTACTATTACAAACTTTCTAAATAACTAGGCTTATGTAACGCCTCAAACTATCATTAAAATATTCAAACAATTTAAGAACACAACTAGTCAGCATATCTTATGGCTTAAACATTATTGTGCTGAAACATGTTGCCGATATTATTGCTGATCCCCTAGCAAAAGTACTTAATTTTTGTCCCGTGGGGTTTTCCCTGATGTCTTGAAAGTTCCTAAAACGGTACCTATTTTAAAAACGGGCAACCCTGAAGATGTAGGAAGTTATCAACCTATTTCTATAGTGCTTATGTTTGCAAACATTTATGAGACTATTTAAAGACACAGCTTGTTCAACACTTTGAAACCAATGGCCTGTTTAGCGACTCACAATATGGTTTTAGGAGCGGTAGAACCACAACTACTGCAGTCAGTGGCGTTGCTTGGTAAAATTCCAAGGGGGGATGAAGCTTCAATTTTAGCAAATGCTTAACATAGATTTCCAAACTATTTTTTATTTTAAGAAATCAGTTTCTTTACTATTTAAAAATCTACAAATTATTATACTACACAGCAGTCACACTCAATTCAGTATTTATTAACTTGTATTAACAAAACATAGCTAGTTTTACATACATACAAAATTACTCAATTAAAAAAAAACTTCACAAAGTTCTACCAATTTATAATGAAATTTTATGACTCCAAAAAACTTGAATAAGTATTGTTTCAAATCCAATAAACCTTACAAACCATTATGGTAGCAGACGTAGCAGTGTAAAATTTTAGTGATATAAAATATGCCTACCTAGTACATATTGGTATAAAAAAATTTTGTATAGCAAAATTATGAAATTAAAATACTTTTAATATTAAGTATTTGTTGATTAAGAGTCCTTGAAGGCTAGCGGCCATCTTGGATAATTCCAAACAGCTGCTGAAGAGTTAATTATCATCCAAAAATAGTTTTTAAAAAACAGAAGTGATTATAATGTAAATATCTAGTATACTGTGAGATTAGAAGTGTTGTTTGTTGTTTTGAATGTATTTCCAAGGGAGTCCATGGAAGCCAACGGCCATCTTGGATTCGCCCGCCATAAGAGCAATGTTAATTTTGTTTTTTTCAAACAGCCACTGAAGGGTTATTTACCACCTCAATTTTTTTTTTCAAGTATCAAAGTGATTGTAATTTAAATATCTAGTAGGCCTATACTGTGGGATAAGAAATTTCCTTTGTATTTTTTTTTATTGTTTTATGAGTTAGAATGTCTAGGCTCCAAGGACTCTTAATTTATTCTGATTATTTGGTTTTTTTCACTCAACATTATTGTATGTATAACTAGCTTTAAGTAAGCCTTGTTTGTTAATGCACTGAATTGTACCAAATATCCAAATGGAGCTGTCCGTTGGAATGTAAAATAAATAAATAAATAAATAGATACAAGGTCAATTAAGTCAGTTAATGTTTGTAGCAAACTGTTAAATTAGCAAAATTATTGTCTGTTTACAATTAACATATGTTCTTCTTCTCACTTTTAATTTCTGACAACAGCTGGAGTTTCAGAACAATTTTGGTTTCCCATGTTAATCTCATGGAGAAGTACAAAACTTAAAAGGGCCCCAGGCCTCACTCTCTAATTATTTCCCTAAAAAGAAAGTTTCCTGCACAACTTCATGTTACACTCTTACCAATGACACCAAAAACATGTTAATCGGTTCAGTAGTTTTGCAGGAGTAATTGTCACAAAAAACCTGCTTGTGTAATATAAGTATGGATTAAGATGAACATTTTAACTTTCATAAAACTTACAACTAGGTCTAAACAAGTTTGTACTTAATGATGAAATATTAATATCAGTGTTGTGAATAATATTATTATAGTTTAGACAAGAATAAAACTAAAATAAGAATCATATAAAATAAAAACATTTAACTTGGTTGTTTATAATAAACTTATACATACAATACAAATGTTAACCTTCATAAAATTAGCACATAACACAATATTAGTGTTAGACGTCAAACTCAAACACCAAATTTTAGGTTATGTTTTCCACGTCGATCTGTTTCAGAGTGATTAGTTTATTCATTTGTGTAAATCTTCAACTACGAATGATAAATGACTTCTGTACATTTTTTAAATATATTCATAGAATTAACATTGCATTTAAGTATTAAAAAAATTAGAGTTTTAAAGGTAATATTGATACACAAAACAAAAAAGGTATAAAGTATAGTTAATATGACTTATGTGTAAAATATTTTTGAATTTCATGTAAATACTAACAATCAACAAAATTCAACTGAAGAGCTACATCACTTGCACTTTCAAACTCGCAGTCTCGCAGATGAATCATCAAAATCATAAACATAGGAACAAAATGTTCCGCAAATGAAATTTTAACAAACTTTACCGCTAATTGATTATTGATTTCTTAAAATAAGGTTTGTTTAGTCTAAGATGTTTAATCAAAGTTAAATGCAAGTTGAAGAAACGTTAAGTTTATTTGTCCAAGTAAAAGAAATTTCAATCTGATGGATTTTTGCAACTATTTAAATGTTTTTTAATTTAAAAATATATTTTTCTTGTATCTCTGATTTCCCAACCGTCCCAACTCGTAGCAAGAAAATTCCCAACTTTTCTCTTTCCCAGATTCTGGAGGGGAGGCTCCCCCCTACCCCCCCCCCCCCCCCCCCCCAAGGCGACGCCCCTGACTGCAGTTCTTAAACTAGCCACTAAGGTGTTGATGCTTTCAAAGAGGGAAATTTGGTTGCACTCACTCTAGCTGATCTAAGCAAAGCTTTTGATTGCGTTTCCCACATTCAACTGCTTGACAAGTTACATCTGTATGGCATTGGGGAGCTAGCACTGCTTGCCTTTAAATCCTACCCCCTTTGCCAGTTAAACATGGCGTACCCCAGGGATTGGTGTTGGGCCCTGTGCTATTCTTGATGATGGTGAACAACCTTGGACAGTTTGGCAACATCTTGCTTTTTTCGGACGACACGACTATCTTTGCGGATGCAAGCACTTCCAAGGAAACCAGGGTCAAAGCTGAACAGTCCTTTGAGAAAACTGAGACGTGGTTCAAAGCAAATAAGCTTAACCTAAATGAAAGCAAAACTCAACACATGACCTGCAGTCTGGCACAAAATCCTATTCCCAACAACCTGCCTGAAGGAAAGTATTGGGCTTCATAATCGACCCCAAACTCACCTGAGAAAATCATAGCATTAAAATGTGCACCAAGCTAGCGAGGGCATTGCATCTCCTCTTGAGGCTCAAACCTATGCTGACAAAGCAATATATACTGACTGTTTGCTTTATTCCACAGCCATATTAGCTATGGGTTGGATGTTTGGTGCCATGCAGCCGGCTGTAAGGATATATACTTTTGTTAAGAAAGAAGGCAGTCTGAGTTATTTTTTCCGCTGGCTACCACAAACATTGCAGACCTCTATTATTTAGTAACCTCAATATCCTAACAGTATACAGCCAGTACGTTCTAATCACCCTAAACAACTTTAAGACCAACATTTCCAGTTTTGCATTGAGAGATATAGAAAGAAGAACATGATCAGAATACAAGGTCAAAGTCAAAGTCCAACCTTGATATTGCTTTCTGCAGACTGACAAAAAAAGGACAGCTATCCTATGTCGGCAATTAGGATGTACAACCAACTGCCCCCCTACTTTAAAAACCTTAAGGCCTCAGATTTTAAAAACAAACTGAGAGTAGCTACTTGCAAGGCCCTTGTACTCCCTAAATGATATTTATAAGATTTGCGTCTAACATGCCGCAAAAAATTGTTAATATGTATACTGTGTGTCCCAAAAGTCCCAACCCCCAAGTGTTATTTTTTAAATTAATAGATTCAATTATTATATTCAGGGAATGTTTATATGATCAAAAAAGGAAGTTTTCTTGTATGTACATTTACATCCCCTCCTCCTGAAAAGGTGTAGTTTAGGGGTAAGACAAAATTTTCAAATGCAAACCCCTATCGAGTTATACATAATTGTAAAGGTCATAATAAAAAAAAGAATGGTGCAAACTAACTAGAGGTCTGTAAGTCAATCCCATCAAAAGTTATGGCAGTTCAACGTTTTAATTTTTTCCCCACTTTTTTTGAGAAAAACATGTTTTTTTGAAACGGCTATAGCTCAAAAACGGTAAGAGCTAAAAAAGATTTGAAAGAATTTTCATGGTCAGGAATTCAATTTTCAACAAAACACCCTTTAGCGTTTTCTAAAAATCGCACCCCTTCACCTTCAAAAAACGCCCTACTTCTAAAATTTGTACAATTTCTCAGATTTTGACGTGTTTTTAATTGAACAATGACCAATTTCCATTTGTCTGAATTGATTTTCAATTTAATCTATTTAAATAACATTGGTTTGACAAGTACCTAGGTTTGCTGCTACAAGGAAACTAATAAAGTGGGTTTTCTAGTAAAATATTAATATCTAGTATAAAATGAATACATTTGCCAAGTTTTATCAAAATATATCCATAAACAAGCAAACAATAACATTTTACAATATTCTCCATAATAATAACATGGTAATTTTAAATTTACATTTTTTTTTCATTTTTCCGTTACCAATATACTTACAAAAACACTTTGATATACAAAATTATTTGTATTTTAAGCTCTTTAAAAAGGTTTAGAGATCAATTGGGAAATTTTGTGTTTCGAGGGTCAATAATGAGAAAAACCAATTTTTACCCCATAAAACCCCGTAACCTCGTTCCTATGATCCGATCATGCTGGTTGGCGAACTCATTCAAGTTTATCCCGCCTTACACCTTTAAACCAAATTTCATCAAAATCGGACAAAAATTACTCGAGTTATCGTTTTCACGGACACATATATAACTCTATATACAGGGTGAATAAAAAGTCAAGACCCCCCTATCTAATATTTTTCCAAGTAAATATATAGAGATATCCTTTTGGGGGTCGTGCAATCTTAGCAGAAAGTTTAATTTAATCATTTTGAAATTTTTGAGTGTCCCCCCCAAAAGGGGGATTTGGGGGGCAACTCAAATATTTTAAATGTAAACCCCCTTCAAGTGACACCTCATTTTAAAGTGTTTACAAAAACTTAAAGAATTGTGAACACTAGAGGTCGCTATTTCTTCTCTATCCAAAATGGTAGCCCGTCAAATGTTGTGGAAAATCAATGGTAAAATTGGTTCGTAATGGTAATATTGGCTACCATTTTGGATAGAGAAGAGATAGCAAACTCTGGCTATCACCATTCTTAAAGTTTTTGTAAACACTTCAAAATGAGGTGTCACTTGATGGGGTTTACATTGAACAGTTTTTAGTTGCCCCCCAATCCCCCCTTTTGGTCAAAAATTTTAAATGTAAACCCCCATTTAGTAACACCTCATTTTGAAGTGTTTTATTTATTTATTTTAAGAGTATTACGACACCTAAATTAACTCTTAAAATGTCGTACTTGACAAAAACACTCACTTCCTTCAAACTGTTTGCCTGTTCGTTCTGCATACTTACTTTTGCACCCCTCTGTATAAATATATACATATATCAAAATTGAACGAATGGTGTTTTTGGCCTCTGGGGACATCAAAATGAATCTTTGATTATAGTTTTATCACAGCTTGTAGCAGTCAATGTACTTGAACAGAGTTTTACTGTTTCAGGAGCCCCAGATACAGTGCCAGGTTTTGACACAATGAAGACACAGAGCACCACGCTTCACAATAATCCACTATTCGACATGTTCACTCCACTATCTAGTCCTTCAAGTCCTCCTTTCGAGATTGAGATGCAAGACAGTTTCCAAGATGAAAACACCTCCTAGCATTCTCTCTCTTTGTCTACCTCGTCTGGTATCGGGTGAAGACATCTAGATGCATACTGATGAACAGCTAAATCTTGAAGCCAACAATTTTATTTATCTTGATTGAAAGACAACTGCCTTATATTTTATAATTTTAATTACTTAAACTTTAAATCGGAGATTTATAATTAGAACGTCAGTGTCATTTTTCATACTTTTAACATGTATTACACATACAATGTAAGAATATTGTATTAAACTATCTTATCGCTTTGAAATATGAAAAAATTGTGAGAATATACCAAAGAGTGAGAACATTGTAAAATCTTCCATTCAATTAGGCTATCGTCATTAAACAATTTTAAAATATCCTTAGTAGTGATGGGCGGATCCAAGAAAATGTCGGTACCGGATCCGGATCCAGATACACACTGTCATAAGGGCAGGTTAAAAAAACATTATTAACAGAATGCTAATTTAAATCATACTGTTTAAAATTAAATTGTTAATGTTTAAAGGTTAATATATCTTATATATAATCTCCAGTTGAGCCCATAATCCCTCATTTTTTGGGGACACTAAAACTTTTCAAAATCATAAAATGAAACTTTGTGCTAAGTTTGCACGACCACCAAAAGGGTATCTGTGTATATTTAACTATAGTTCGATCTTGAGTTTGCTATATCATGGTTTTTGCATGCAGCATCCAATTTATTTATGCCTGGATCACCTCTTGTTAATCTCTTCCTTAAATTCGTTCCAGGTCCACAGTACACAAAACACTGACCCCTTATGAAATTCTTTATGATGATTTTTTCTGATTCTTTATGTGGAATGTATAAAGTGAATAAAGATAATTTGACTTGATTTTATTACTAGAGGTGTGCCTTAGTAGCTCCGGGAGCAGAGCCGCTCGAATAGCTCCAGCTCCTGTTGCGAAGCTAAAAGGGAAGACTTAATAAGAAATAATAAAGAAAAAACCTGTTGGGGGAAAAAAATCCTAAATGTGCCTGCAAGAGGAAAAATAAAAGTGGTAAGTGGCTCTATTTGAGACCTTATACGGGATCTGTTAGTAAAAGTAAAAAAAAACTTCCAGAAAATTCATTAGGTAGTTTGGATATAATAAAACTTGCTGCCGATTTAAAGATGCCTTATTTTAGAGGAGTCTTCTTGTGCACAGATAGTCTTCTTGTACACAGACACAGATAGTCTTGTACATGGATACAGACAGCTTTGTGTTAGTAAAAAAATCGGGGATCCATCAAAACCGGATCCGGCCCAAGATCTGGAATTTTTCGATCCGATCGGGTGCCGGTTCTAGCTCGGATTTGGTAGTCCGATATCCGGATCCGACCATCACTAATCCTTAGCTATTCTGTTTTCTAATGTTTGGGCATAATTTGTTCTTTTGTGCTAAGTTCTTAACTGTCTCAATTGTGTTTGTTTTTAAGATCTTTGAAAAAGTTGTCTTTTAAAACACATGAATCTATTCTTGTCGTTAAAAATATATAAATTATTATACTGTAATCTGTTGGGTTTTATTTCTAAATTCCTTTACGATGTGGGTTCTAGTTAAACACTTTTTAAAATATGTACATTTCCCAATTTTTGAATTTAGAATTGCACCCTGCTGAACCTTATCCATAAGGGTAGAAGTCTCTTGTCAATGGGAAACTCAACCAAATTCAAAATGTTCACTACCGTTACCATTGACTAAAGGTCATTATTAATCAGAAGTCATTAAGTATTAATCAGAAGTATTCTTTGACAATGCACTGCGGCGTTTATGGTAGGTTAGTTTTTTAAGACAAATGAGTTACTATTTACACATTTTTAATAATTTAAGGGAACACACACGCAAATTGATGTCTTTGTAAATGGTTCCCTTTAAGAAATTACACAAAATAACTTATCAATTTTTATTTTTATACACAATATAAGTGTGTGTGTTTGTCAGGTAATCGCAGAGGTCACTCACAGAGTGAAAGAGTCTTCTTGAAAAGGCCCTAAAGCTTAAATTCATATTCAATTAATACATAAAATAGATATTTATCGAATGAAAATTTTATCCGAAACATTTCAACCGATAACATATAGGTTCTCTGCAAAACTGTACCCGAAATATGAAGAAAAATGTGACCGTGGTATTTTTAAATGTTTTCAACAGACTAGCCGATTTTAAAGTCTGGGAGGACAACATTTTTAAAAAATTTTGGAAAATCATCTATACCTCATAAATCAATTTTTTGTTGCCATGAACATTTTGTAAAATATTTATAATTTGTTAATGTTTGTATGTAAGTGTTTTGTACTAATTATTAGAGCTTCAAGTTGATGTATAATATAACATATACTTGTATTTGAGAATCCTAGGATTCAAACTAGTGGCCCTCAGTTTTTTTAAACTTCATGTGTTCAAAAAAAGTTGTTTCATTTTAGGAATAATGGTTTGTCTGAAATTGATACTGTGTACCATAGGAGAATCACTCTGTATATTTCAAATTGTTTAACATATAGTGAAAAAAAAACAAACCAACAAAATCATTATCTAAATTCACACACATACTGTATGTATAAATAGCAGATATGTCAAACCACATTAATTACAACTTCAAAACAAGATTTTTTTATAATCTGCCTAAGAATATTAGTAAGGAAAATACAGAATTTTTAAAACATACCTTAAAGAAAGAATGAATATACCTTTTTAGACATCCTAATCTTTCAATATAAGTTTTTATTGATTGTGTTTGTTATTTGTAATATAGAACACCCTAAAAACAATTGTTTGGTTTTCATAGGCTATTTTACTTAAAGACTATGAGATTTGACTCTGTTTGATTTATTCCTGTAAATACAATAATAAATAAATATGATTTGATTTATCTAATTAAAATCAGGTTATTACTGTTAATTGTATATTATAATCAATTTAAAATCTGTAATTTAACAAGATAGTATTAGTATTTTGTATCTTGTAAACCCTGTTTTCAGGAAAAAGACTTATACATTACTGGTATGTGGAGGATGATAAATTAAACATGAGTATAGGGCAAATTATTTATATATATATTTTACCCTGTCAGTTACATGTTTGATGTTATTGACAGTAAAAACTCAACACTGTAAAATATGTAATTCAGTCTCACAAAAACGAATATCAATCAAATTACATTACTGATATAAATGAAAATAATAAATATTAATGTACGTAATATATTGTATGGATCAGTAAATGATCATTTGATTTTTTGTTCTACATTCAATATTGTTATGACCTGTACAATCATTTTAAAAATATATACAAAACCCAAAACTTACACATTTTTAAGCCATTCCCCTAAAGCTATAAAACTAATGTTACAATATGGCTACTGAATCCTCTTTGTTTCACATGTGATGCCTTTATATTTGCTGGAAGCTATAATATTAGTCCCATGGGCTGATCATCACTAGCCAAGTATGTGAACAACAACAACGGCTAAGCAACCTTTGTATTTATTGTAATATATATAACTTAACAACTCAATGTTGGTATGCTTAGCACAAAAAGGTAACTAACATTATAGTAAAATTATAAAAAAGCTAAGGAATTTAAGCGTCCAAACATAATACTTGATCGATCTAGGCCTATGAAGGATTTCCAACCTTATTCTTCGGGGATAGCCATGTTATAAGATTCTTTCAGAAGATCAGCAACTTCACACATAGTCACTCCGTCTTCTTCAGAAACAACCCTCTTTCTCACCTGTCCATCGATTTCTTCCTCCACCACATACAATGTCAGTTTCTTGGGGCCTTTTCTGTTTGGGTCTTCAGGTATTCTCTGGCAACTTTCTTCTGCTTCGTCTATATACCTGGTAGCAAAGTTGTCAATCTCAGATGAGGATTCTTCATTTGAGACGGATTCTGCTTCTTCAGTGTTGTTAAAATAATTATCTTCACTTGTTGACCCATCGTTCTGTTCTTCTTCCTCAGTGTACAGTTTCTTTGATAAATTTTGGTTTTTAAAAGATTTTGGGTTGTGGATCGATCTAGTTTTTTCAATGATTTCTTCACTTTCTATGTTAATATAATCTTGACCTTCTTCTAGACCAATCTCTGTGGACGTTTCATTTCCTTCCTGCATTTCTTCTTCACCATCGTCTTCCAAAACTACTTCAACCAACTTGAACTTCCTTTTCTTCTTGTCACCTCCTGTTGCTTCTTCAACTGTGATGATTTCTTCATTTTTAAGTCTGTTTAGCTCTTCACTTAATATTTTTTCAATATTCTCATTTTCTTCAATAAGCTTCTTCTGAGTGGTCTTTTTTACAGTTTTTACAATTTTGTCTATATTTTCTGATCTCACATATTGTGGTTTTGTTTTCTTTGCTTTTGTCTTGCCAGAAAACTTTTCTGCAGGCTCTTCATGAAAAATTTTAGATTTCTTTAATTTTTGCTTTGTAGTTTTCATGTTTGCATTTTCTGTATATTTTTTGTCTTTAGTTGTGAATTTGATGTTTTTCTTTATGTTAGGCTTGTGCGTTGCAAATCTTGAATTTTTTCCCACATACTCATTTTCCTCTTCATAGTTTTCAGTCCTTTGTGATCCAGTTTTTTTAATCTTATCAAGTTTTATACTCTCTGTACGTTTGCTTTTACTTGTTAATTTTATTCCTTCTTCTTCATTCTGTTTTTGCGCATCAAGTTCTTTCCTGAAAATAGGTTTGAAATTTTAAAATGCACTTTGAAAATAACTATATTATCAAACGTAAGTCAAATTGCTCGGTTGGTAAAAAGAAACTTGTTAATTTAGTAGTGTTATTGTAATATGACAATATAGGTTTATGACGGTTAGTTTTCATAACAAAATGTGTAATTACCGCTGTTGTAGATTAGGGATTTAAAATACTTGTAAGAAATCAAAATACATAGGTAATCTTTGCGGTTTTATTTTGTACACCATTGGTTCTTATGTTCTACAAAATTATAACATTATGTTTGTATAGAGAATCAAAACAACTGAAGGGAAACAAGACGTAAGTAGAGGCTAGAAGAAACATAACTAAAACTATCCTAACGGTCAAAAGTTTGCAATTAAGTTTTCTTTTTATTTCATTTATGAGATTTTTTGATCTATTGTTTCAGTCGCCCAATAAGTTAATGAAATGCTTATAAGTAATCCAAAACTATATTAAGCTTTAATAAACTTTTCTATCCACAACATTTTAATTTTTTTTTAGATCTATTTTAACACAATCCATGGAGTGGATAGAAAAATAAGTTAATGGTGCTTAATATAGTTTTGGATCACTTATAATCGTAACATTTTCTTATTGGGTGTTTGCCCGTCCACATAGGCTTCGGGCGTGTGCGTGTAATGTATTCAGCAAAGCGAGGGGTACTGACGGTAATGGGCTGTAGTGATAGAAAGTAGTGGCAGGTATCAGGACCTGAACACAGGACATTGCTCGTATAATTTTTTTCTACCATCCTTAACGACTGCCACTACAAAGTTGAATGGCACATAAAGGTGATGACCCCGCTAGAATAGTACTGTAGTTTTTTTTGTTTTTTGTTTTTTTGTCGTAGGACGCTAGGCACGAGCCTGGGATTGTTTTTCACATTACTTCAGGCTAGAGCTAGGAGTTGCGGCATTATCACTTGGATAAAATCCATTGGTGACTTGGCAGGGATCAAACCTGGGACCTCAGTGACTGAAGTCCCGTGCTCTAACCACTACGCCAGCTCGCTCCCCCCCGCTAGAATAGTAGTGCAGGTAGTAAATCTTCTAGTACCGCAGTGAAGGTGTTGGTGTTAGATTTGAACTAGCTTACTACTTTGTCACAGGAGCACATTGGAGATCTTTATTTACGTACAAATCTCATATTTGGTGCATCATTGATATGTCCAAATATATTTAATTGAACTTTACCCATGTTTGATTTAAAGGTTTTCTAAAATTGACTTTTCTTTAAATGCAAATATTTTACTTACTATACCAGTGCTCGTACCAACAATAAATCACACTTTTTTACTCTCCTCATTATTACATTAAGGTCTGGTCATGTGCATCTAGTTCAGACACTACCAGTAGGTCTTAAATGGTAATATAAACACTTGACTTACTTTATTCCTTTCTTTTTCCCAGCATCAATAGTATCAATGACCAAGAGTAAAGTCACAAGCAGAACTCCAAGCATCACTAACTTGTGAAATCTGAAACAATATTGATTCTGTTGTTTTAAAAATGACCACCATTGGCAGCTAACTTTAATGTTGGAAAACTCATTATTTTATGGTTTTTTAGAACGTAGATGTGATTTTAAGACTTATTTATTCTTTGCATATCCTCTCTAAACTTACTCGTTTATGAGCTACAATGCAGAATGTACACCACAAGCCATTTTTTCTCAGGTGTAAAAAATATAGTTATTGGTTTACTTAAGGTTAGACACTTTGTATATTACAAAACAATAAATATTTAAACAGATTAACAAAGTATGTTACTAAACATTTTAGATCCAGACTAAAACATTTTTGGGATGGAAGTTCCAAGTCAAACTTGAATCCAACCAAAGACCTAAGATCTTTAAAATCATTTGTTTTCTGGAGAGCTAGAAACATTTTTATTACTAACATATTATCATATATTTTATTTTCTCAGTCTGGTAGATTGTAGAAGTACTAGTACCAACAATAAATAAACATTTTGACTCTCCTAATCACTAAAATAAAGGTGTGGTCAAGTGCATAGATAGATTTAATTAGCGTATCATGACATTGAAAATAACTACAATACAAAGGTGTATCAAATGTTCTTCTTCATAATGTTGCCCTTGGAATGAAATTCCCAAAAAAGGAATGGGTACCTTGTATGAGTCAAACAAACATTTAAACATAACTCCTACTGAACAAAACCTTCTTTTGAAGGTATTTTCCAAACAAAAAGAACAACTTTGTTTACAACAATCTTTTAAGTTAAAAAATGCAATCAACAGAAACTTGAATTTAACATTGGTTATTAGTATGTGCTTAATTTTATTGATATACCCCTGAATTAAAGTTCCTTCATATGAAAAGTTAACAAGCTAAATCCACAGATCTTTACCTCCACATAAAATTTTGATAATTTACAAATTTTAACTGACAACATTTTTAAAAGTCTTAGGGGGAAATGGATTTCTTTTTCTATGGCTTAGTTCCTAATGTTAAAAAATCTCCTTTACAAAAATATTATCTGTATTTTAGGAGGATTACATCAGGAGATGTATAACTAATGGAGGAAAATATATAAAGTACTACTTTATGTAAAAAGTGTTAGACAATCAAATCCTTGAAAATTGACAAACAGATTATTCTTTGTAACGGTTTTTTTTCAATGAAGAGGCAAACTAGAAAAGCAAAAGTAATTTGGTCCTAGATTAGTGTGGGATGATTAGGTAACGATTAATTATCTGATAACAAAGCACATTAGTTTCACTGAAGAAGGCAAACTTGACATGATAAAGGGATTTACCTCTTGAAACATGTTTATTTGGATTAAGCAACTGAAATTATGATTAATAGCAGTAAGTTGGATTCTCCCTGTAGCAATGTATGTTTGCACACTTTTTTCTAACCCTTAAATAAGAGATATCATTGTGAAGGTAAAACTAAGAGTGAAAACCAGTAGAAAGATACATAATGGCAGCGAGCAGCATTATTGCACAGGAAAATATTTCATGCGACAAACATGTATTTTTACCAGGGGTATTTAATATCCCAAACTAGAATGAACTGGGAAAAGGTCCTTCCGAGAAAAATTTTTGAATAAAATTATTATATTAGTCATATTTTTGTACACTGTGTACTGTATTTGACTTATTGCTCAAATAAGAGGCTAATATTAAGTTTCATCCAAAGAATCGTATGCAGTGGCGGATCCAGCTTTAGAGTGAGGGGGGCGAGATTAGAGGTGAAGCCCCCCCCCCCCCCCCCCCCCCCCGTAAATCGTCATTGTCTCCCGCGGTTACAGTGAAACCCTTAAACCCCTGCGGTAACGGAACATCATCATCGTCTTCCTCGATCGCGGCAATATCATTAACAACTCCCACGGTCCTGTAGATATTATCGTCCATTACCGTAGTCTTTCGCATTCCCGACTAAATTCTGATCATCTACCGCTCCCACAGTCAAGGAAACGTCATCATCGTCTTTGCCGATTGGGAAAACTGTTGGTATTTTCTGCTGTTGTATGGACACCCTCATTGCTCCGGCAGTCACGGCAAAACCCTGAATAGCGCCCAAGGTAACTAATACCATCAACGTCTTCCGTGATCACGACAAAATTATGAACATCTCCCTCAGTATTATAGATATTATCGTCGATTATCATTGTCTTCTGTGTTCGCCGCAAAATTCTGAACATCTTCCGCGGCCATGTAGACTTCATTCTCGTTTCCCACAGTCACGGAAAGGTCATCATCGTCTTTCACGATTGCGACAAAAATGTTGATAATTTTCCGCGGTACATTCTCATTGTCTCCCCCGGTGACGGAAAAAACCCTGAATATCCTCCGTGGTAACGGAAACATCATAATTGTCCTCCACAATCGTGGCACAATTCTGATCACTTCCCGGCTGTGTAGACATCGTCATTGTCTCCCTTGGTCACATCAATACACTGAGTAACCCCCCAATGGAACATCAGCATCGTCTTCCACGATCGCGGCAACATATTGTTCATTTCCTGTGGTCATGTGGACATCGTCATTGTCTCTCGTGGTCACGGCAAAACTTTGAACAACCCCCGTGGTAACAGAACATCCTCATCGTTTACGCCGATCACGGCAAAATTTTGACATTACATGTAGTAAAAAAATATATGCCCGAGGCGGTCGCCCCCTTCATCCCCCCTCTGGATCTGCCACTGACCCTATGTACTTAAGTATCCATAATTGACTTTCATTACCAATTCTGTTTGTTTATATGCTTTCTAATAGAATTAATAGGACTTTTTTGACTGAGGGCCATGCCGGATTCCATGTAGCTGCAGCCTAATATTGTGCAAATGCATGCAGTCAAAGTCAAATGATATTTATTTATAAGGCACATATTAATGCACTTTAAATAGTATTACCTACTAACTAAACTAATGTCGAGATTAAACATAAAAAATAAAAAATGTGTTTTTAAAGATTATAAAAATGTGCATTTTTATGTTTTAAGGGTAAACATAAAAAAAATTTTCACAAATAAATAAAAATACCCCATAATACCCCGTTAATATTACTCAATCTTGCTCGTTTGCATACTCATCTAGCCAAGTTTATCAGCCTTACACATGCCAAATGTAATCAAAATCATACCACAATTGCTTGAGTATGTTTTACATAAATTATTGTGTTTTTGATCTCTAAGGGACATCAAAATGTAAACGTAAATCAAACTCAGGTCTTACCATGACATCTAGGGTAATAGCATCTTTCCTAGAGGAAATAGGGAAGAATTTACCAATATACTGATTATTACGCTGATATTGTTTCTTAACATTTTTATTTAAGTTGTCAATTGAAATTAAGCGGGCCTTAAAATATTTATTGACTAAATTTTAAGTTAATATACCTGTAGTATTAGTTTTAACTCAATAACTACATTTTTTGATATTGTTGACTTAAATTATTCATTTTTAACATCAATTTTCTTATATAATAGCAAGAAAAGACGAGTGCCGCTTATACAAGGTTATACCGTACTGTAAAATAAACAACAAATAAATGCATGTCAGGTAATATTAAATCAATTCCAAGTGTTCTGAAGGTTAAATGTAGTTAATTAAGTTTCAATATGGAAAACACTTTCTCTATTATAAATGTTTAGATTAACATATAATATCACTATTCACTGATGCTTAAAACATTCCAATGTGAAAATATGTAAAAATTGGATTATACTGTAGGTATAATGTATATGGTATATTTTTTTAAAAAAGCTAGTTTTATCATAATTATTGGTGGCATTGAGTTTATGCTACTGGAGAAATTATTACAAACAATATCCACCACCAATTTGAAACAACAAACTACAGAAATATGGTTAACTTCTGTATGAGGTCATAAATAATCCAAGGGTTTTAATTATCTTATGTAAATACAGAACTATACGGAAAAACATCCAATGATCCTAAAGATTTACCATACATTGTGGGAAAGAGTGAAAAAATAATAAATACTTTTATAAAATTGAAATAAATAGTGAAACAACATGTGACAGAATTTTAGTTCCTTCTATTCTTACAAACAGCACTGGTAAAACTTTTGAAATTATTGTTGTCCTTTGAAGAACACTCATGTTCCAGTTGCACAAAAACTCTGATACACTTCAATTCAAGCTTAAATGATCTTGGAAATTTAGTCAATTTAATTTAGTTAATAGTACTTACTCTCTCATGTTGAATAGGTTATCCTGCAACAACGAGTGGTGAACAAGAAATGAGTGTCTTGCAGGTTCTTCAGCCTATATCACACCAGACAGGCACATACTTGAACCTTGATCTTCTTATCAGCAGACTGAAAACCAATATAATCCTTCTGGAGCGTACTGCTCACTTAGCTCATAATGTACAATTTATTGAAATAATTAATTATTTCCTATATAAGACTAAATTTATGTGTTTTACCTTAACTCTGATAAATTTTTGGTACTACAAACTGTGTTATTTATATACATACAAATATGTCAAATAATTACCAAGATATAGTTAGCTAAAAAAAATTCACTAACAATTGTCTGGATGAAGATGTTTATGTATTTATTTCCTAATAGCTTTCCTGTTCTATAAGTAGTATTTTAAAACAACAATTAATTTTACTTAAACAATTTGCCATTCAGAAATTAAATGTTTTTTTTTACTTCCCATCAAGTTTAAAAAACTTAGGAAGTTATTTATGATTGAATTGAGCCTTTACTTCCCTCAAATCGTAAATTTTTACTGCAACTGTTTAAAGTATTTTTTGTATCAAAATATCTTGAGACACATGTGGACTTTTTGACCAAGTCAGACTGATAGAACAGCATACAAGCTATAGCATCTTCTATGACATGTTGACTTGCTCTGTAACAAAAAATAATATGTAGAAAATAGAACTTTAGACAGCGCACTCTTTGACTGGCATAATCAACTACTTTTTTTTAATACAAAAATGGTGACAGCTTGTCCATTTAGGATGAATACTTCAGTATCAAAAAGTAAATGATTTTACAAACAAAACTTTACAAAATTTGTAATTTATAACTAACATTATTAAGTTTTTTGAAGAAGATCAAAATAATTTCCAAGCATTAGTGATTTAGATTAATTGTAGTGTGTTGCATATACATTTTTTTATTTATTATTTTCTCTTTTTATTCATTATAATTTCATAATCAAAGAAATTAAACTATACAAATATATAAAGCATTATTCAGAAATCCAATCATTATAAACCATAAATTTAAATGTTAAACCCATAAAACGTTTGTCATAATCTTTACCTTCTTTGATATATTAACACCAATTTATTTTTTCATTATAGTATTATAGCTTCTGGATTTTCCAATACAGTATCTGTGCAAACCATGTTTGAATAGACATTACCGTTTTAGACATTACGGTATTTAACTCAAACCTTCCTTCGATTTGCAGCGCCTTTACCTGTTGTGATCACCATGAGGAGGTGCTCTGTGTATGCTGTTTGTTTAGTGACAATAGTAAAACTTTTTTGTTTTTTGACAAGATCTTTTTTGTTGCTATCAGAGTAGTCCTTACTTTTAATGTGCCATGGGTGTGGAAAACTGCGGTATAGTTCAATGAAATCGTTTAAAAATTTACAATACTCCTGCCATGATGCTTCGTAGGGTACAGCAGCGTACACTGAAACTGACTGATGCTTGAGAATATGCCTAAGTTTGAGCATAAATGGCATGAACATCTGTTTACATGTTCCAACCGTCGCTCAAACCTTCAATTCTGATCGCAAGGTTGATGAACATTTTCATCAACCTTCTAACCTCACTCCAATCCAATCGATTGCACTAATCTGCCATTTATACGTTACGATGGTTTGTACAGTTGGTTTGTGCAAGCCAGGTTTGCGAAAATAAATTGGAGCGTGTAAACAGGGCATTACTGATTAATGGTGTTTATTTCTGTGTTGTTTTTGTACTCATCGATGGGTTCTTAAATGTTTTTAAAAGTGTCGGCTTCTGACAGAAAAAGATTCAAATAGACATGTCATGTACAGTCTGAAGATGGCTCCCCCGCCAAAATAAGTTTGTAATGTAAGGGATAACCAAGCATAGAGTATGTAAATTAAGTCTTGAAAGAAATCTGTATTTTTTAACCAAAATAAATAGAAATATCTTGTTTGTGGCGTTGACTGTTAACTAAGGTTCCTTAATTTTTTACATCAAAAATATTTTTAACCCCCCTAACAGGGTAGGGGGTACGGGGGGACTTATTTTTAATCAAATAGCAACCCCTATTGAGTGACCCCTCATTTTAAAAGATTTGTCAAAAGAAAAACAATGACGCAAACCCGAGGTGGATATCACACCCCTAGCCAAAATGTCAGGTATTCCAAAATTTGATTTACTGTATTTGTAAAAAAGCAGAAATTTCACAAATATGGAAACCAATCTGTATTTTTAAAACCTTAATAGTTAGAAATATTCTGTTTGTGGAATTATGATTGTTAACATAGGCTCCAACAAATTTTTGAATCAACAATTTTTTCACCCTTTTAAAAGGGTAGGGGAAGGAGGTGATTTATTTTTTTAACAACAACCCCTATTGAGTGACCCCTCATTTTGAAGGGTTTATCAAAAGAAATACAATGACGCAAACCCAAGATAGATATTTCATCCCTAGCCTAAATGGCGGGTATTCCAAAATTTGATTTATGTGAAAAAGTACCCATTTTGGAATACCCGCCATTTTGGCTAGGGGTGAGATATTCACCTCGGATTTGGTCATTGTGTTTCTTTTGACAAGCCCTTCAAAATGAGGGGTCGCTCAATAGGGGTTGCTATTTGAAAATAAAGTCACCCCCTACCCCCTACCCTGGGTTAAACTTTTTTTTGGTGTTAAAAATAGCGGAAGCTTTGTTAGGTTTCAATGCTACAAACAGATTATTTCTATCTATTTCGGTTTTAAAAATACAGATTTGTTTCAAGACTTTATTTACACTGTAT
This sequence comes from Macrosteles quadrilineatus, assembly GCF_028750875.1. Lineage (NCBI taxonomy): Eukaryota > Metazoa > Arthropoda > Insecta > Hemiptera > Cicadellidae > Macrosteles > Macrosteles quadrilineatus. Next base: position 69,278,891 of record NW_026542600.1, on the reverse strand, counting down.
GCACCACATTTTCCATACAAATTAATTTTTTTTTATTCAAATATAAATTCACAAATGCTTAACATTTTATTTTCTGAGTAACCATCCCTATAATATTACATTATTTTTAATAAGTGTAATAAATAATACTTATTTTATTTCATTCAACTTTGTCATAAAGTATTTACTGTCATCGAAGATTATAAACTGAAGATAGTGTGCCGTGATTATCTTGTTAAATTGGTGTTGAGTGTAGTATGTGATGATGTGGCTCAACCTAATATCACCACGTATACATTAGTTATCTGGTACAAGAAATAATCCTTTCCTTTAATGACTTAAGTCTTAGACATAAATAACCATTAGGCCTGAATTAACATTTAATAATTCACTTTGAGTGTTTGTAAATTTTATAAATTGAATGATTGTGGAATGTGCTTTTACATTGTATATACAATAGGCTATGGCTATAAACCATATGTGTATATCGTATACACATTGTTTAAACTATCCATTTGTTTGACAATTCTAAAATACTGATCGTATAAAAACTAACATTTGTCTAACAAAGGATTAGCTAAGATAATAGTCAAATAATTGACCACCTAGGTTAGAGAAAAAAAACAACTTAGCAAAATCTGAATATTAGGCCTAAGTCAAACATGAAAGAGCTAGAAAAATGCAAACAAATAATCTGGAGAGTTGGTTTGAGAATTCCGCTGGATCAAGTTCAGGTTAGGTATCCCTAATTTTCGTGTTATGATTTTGTATCCTAGGGATCGGTATCAACATCCTGACATAGCTGCTTCATCATCTAATTAATCTTGCTATGATTGATGGCACCCTAGGAGAATTAAACATTAATGTTTAATCCTATGATTTAATTATTTATTAATTTCACAAATAAATAAACTTATCAAATAACCAACCAACAACATATCCTCTTATAACACAACCTGTACAATCACAATTAAGAAATTAAGGGGTAAGTAGGGTTTGATCGAGGCCCATATTAGTGATGTGCGATTGCGAGATGTTACAAACGAAACGTTTCGATTGTTTGAACCTTTCGAGACGTTTTGATTGTATTTTTGCTTAGCGAGCGAGAGGTTTTATCGAGATGTTCGTGACGACTGTTTTGATGGTGTCATTAATGTTTAATCCTCCTAGATGGCACCTCGTAGAACTTGCCTGGCGGCCATGTGCTCTGCCAATCTTAAATTGGCTTCAACCCTGTTTTTTGTACGTTGTGCTGCAATTCAGAGGCAAAAGCATTTCTTCCGAAGCTCTGTAATCTCAGATGTCCACCAGTTAACCGGGAGAGACCTCGAGCATTCCAAAAGCGACAAATAAGGGTCGCCGGTATTTTATCCCCCTGGAATTTTACTCGCTGGGCAAAGCTGACGTCACTATGATGTAGTAACTTGAGCCCTCTAAAGTTTGTTCGCGGGTGGCTCGCCTATGGCTCGTGAGTAAGCATTTCTCTCGAGTGAGTCAATTGCTCACTAGTTGCACAAATAACTATAGTTTCTGTTGTACAATAACACTTTATATTGCCTTTTGTTTCTTCAGGCACAAACCATGAGCTATTTATGGTTTGTACTGAGAAATGTCATCGAAATAACAGTTGTAAAATGTAGTTGTAGGCATCCGGTATTGTGTTGTATTGACTTCTGCAAAGAAATTCAAAATGTATATACACATTAATAAACAGTTGGACAGTTTTGGCCCCAAAAATGGAATCCTGAAACTTTAATATTAAAATTCAATTTCAAAACCTGTTTAGTTAGTTAAGGTTTCAAATGAATTAAGAAGATACTTAAAAATTAAATGTGTACAATTAAATAAAAAAAGAAAGAAGAAAATTAATCATTCTCAATTATTTCTATATCTAACCAGGGGGTAAGAATCCGCAGGGGGGAAAATTCCGGCGGTAAAAAGCCCGAACATTTTGAGTACATTTTGAGCTGACCTTATGAATGGGGTAAAAGTCCGGGGGTAAAATTCCGGCCCGTACACTCTACGATCTTATAATTTGATGTGTTCTGATTAAATTCACAACCATGAAAATATATAAGTTTGAATCCACCTTTAATCCTTTCGAACTGATGTTGCGTAACTCAAAAGTTTGCAGGCGGAATTTTTCCCCATGGTTTGTGACGTCAGATTTGCCCGGGGGGTAAATTCCAGGGGGATAAAAATCCGCTACCCCGCGACAAAGATGGCCAAGATAGAGAAACCGCTCATGTGCCGAGATTGTGCCTTCTTGGTTCCTGCCCACAGGAAGGATACTGAAAATGCCAATCATTTCCTATAAATTTGTGTTTGTTGTAATTAAAGACTCAGAGACGTCATTGGCTTGGTTGGCTACAGCTTCTAAAGCTGGAAAATTAAATGAAATTATATTTATTCATCTATAGACAATAGACATTATATAAATGCATGAGACACAGTCAATTACACAAGTAAATGCTAGTGGAAGCACAAGTCAAGTGTTCAACCAACAATACGTGAAAATTGCAAAAAAATAAACAAGTGGTCTTACAACTATTTATTTTAGGAAAACTAAACTTATACAGTATGCAAATAATAAACAAGGCCCAAACGCAAATATGCACCAACAGGCTGAAAAACTAATTCAAGGTAAAAGATAAAATGTCTGGAATCAACTCATCTCTGTAATAAGAAGCGTTAAAGAAGGCAGAACCCATGATCACGGCAAAATCCATAACATATCTCGCGATTGTGAGACAATAATCGTCTCCCGGTCCCGGAAACATCGTTATTGTCATCCGAGATCACGGCCGGCACATGTTGAATATCTTTTGCGGTCACGGAAAATCATAATCGTTCTGCACAATCATGGCGTAATTTTCCGATCGCGAATTCGTCGCAGACACGACCTGCATCGCATTAAAAATCAAATTAATTAAAGCTCTGCATGGCTGCTTTTTTCATTAAAATACCCCGAATTTTGGTAAAAAAATCTAATTATCTGGGTTTTTATTATCTGAATATGGTCCGGTCCCAACTGATTTAGGTGATAGGAGTTCTACTGTAAATAAATAAACAATTTCATTTCAGTGTATATTCAAAGCTTCATAGATAAGAAACTGGCCTACTATTGATAATCAGAAACAGGAGAAAAAGGAACGGTTCATTTCAAGTTCACCATCCCTTCCCTTGGCTCTTGCTGCATTCATTTCGTTGTTTGTTGGTGTTTGTTGGCTGTTGTTTAGTTTAACTGGTTCTATACGAGATGGTGGGGAAAGACAACTTTTGAACGTTGCAACCGTCTATTGAATTAAAACTAGGGATTTTGACCAGTTATGCTAACTTTTTTGTGAAAAATTCTTGAAATGAAGAAAGTTGGTGTGTTACTAACCTTTTTAGGTCTCGCTGTGCAGTTTGTTTGCGCCTCACCTGAATTAGCGAAAAAGCCATTTGAAGATGATATCCCAAACAGAGTGGTCGATGGGAAAAGTGGTAAGTTAACCGGCCTAGGCTTAAATGGTTATTTAGTACTGTACGAGTAGGCCTAATATAAAGTTACAGCTTTTACTTAGCCTTACAGTATTATCAACCTTATGCCTAAGTTAGTCTAAGTGTTGTGTAAACACCCCCCCCCCCCTTAAACCTATCTGTTGAACCACTAGAGTTAGGACTAGGATAACTTAGGCCTAAATAAGCCTTAGATAATCTAGTCTATTCGAGTAAATGGTATTCTACATCCCCTGGGATAAGAGGTTTTTATTTGGTGAAATTATTTGCTTGCTGTTATGAGGATAGCCTAAATTTTAAAAAAATCTCCATGATTGATAAAATTTTTATCTAAATTAACTTAGGTCTAAGTTATAGGCCTAGGCCTAAGTTAGTTGTGTTTTGCTCAGAAACTAGTGTTTGGTGTCGATAATAGATAGGTAACTTATATCTATATTTTGAGGCTGATATTAAATATTTTTGACATCTGTGGAAATTCACCGATACCTTTTTGCCATCGATGTTTTTGATCGATAGGCCTATTAGCAGTAGGCCTATCTACCAGCGTTGCTATGCTGAGTGCATAGCAACGCTGGTGACGCTGCCTACAGATTGACAGGCAAAGCTCTCTCAAAACACTTAAGGCTAGTACTCACTAGGACACCCGGTCGCTTATCAACCGGCGACCTGGTTGACGAGCAACTAAGTTGATGATTGAACGTTTAATTGCCGGGGGGTACACACTAGGATACCTAGCACTTTCAACCGAGCAGGAAATCAAAATTTGGTGGGGATGGACTGTGTTTGGTTCTGGAATCTGGTTGAAGCTCTAGTTGCACTGACCTGTGTGTTGTGACAACATGCCCACCTACGAAGAAGAGATTGCTGCCGCAGTTATAATTCTAATTAACTGCAGTAACCATAGAAGAAGGAAGACATTGTTCAAAAGATTTTGGGCTAAAGAGTGGCTTCAACGCAGACACAGTTACAGCCACATGGCACTTCTACGAACTTTGCGTGATCGACAGCCTCAGGATTACAAGAATTATTTGAGGGTGTCAGACGACAATTTCCGTCACATTTTGCAATTGGTGACGCCTCATATTGGAAAAAAAAGCTAGCTTGAAAGATACCACGTTTAGCACTAGCACTGTTTAGTTTTGACAGTTAACACAAACAGTGTACTGCGCATGCACTGGCCGTCTTTAGTTGATCAACTTGGTCGCTGAAGCGTACACACTCTAGTTTTTTTAGAAATCTGATTGCCCGGCGATAAAATGGTTGATCGGAAACCCCCAGGTTTTCGATACATGTCCGAAAACCAAAAATTTGCCTGGCAACCTACAAATCGCCTTCAACCAAATTGACAGACACGCACACACACGGCGATATTTGTGCAATTTGGTCGCTCGTCAACCAGATCGCCGGTTGATAAGCGACCGGGTGTCCTAGTGAGTACTAGCCTTTAGGCCTAATGCTTTTTACCATGTGGTTGGCATTCTGGGTTATAGTAACTTAGTATGTTTTCTGTGCTCTAACTTTGTAACATATTAATACAATTATATTGCATTTTAGCCTGCTGATTGCTTTTAACCTGTAGGGTATTTATGCGATCAACGTGTTGCTAAATTGCAACCGGTTTCGACTCACATTGGAGTGATCGTCGGGCCGGTACAGATTCTTCTCGCTTCATTCGAAGGTCGCCAATTCATAATAAATAAATACATTGAATACGCACACATACACAAACATAAAAACGAACATATAGGGTTAAAAACAAAGGGTAATAGCCTACTACAACTGTAAAGGTACACAACGTGATCGGCACAATGTTTCCAGATTGGCTTTCAGTAGGCCTATTGAGGTTTTTAGGAATTATTCTATCAGAACCATAACTGATCAGTTATTTGCATTTATTGAACATTACCTCCACAATTTGATTTAGGTAGCCCTTTCAGTGCAATGTGATGATATATCATTGTGCGTCTTTTTCAAGAAAAGTGCTAAGCGACGATATATCAAGCTGGCGCCACTTTCGATCTTGAGTTTAAATGGGCATAGGTATCGGTTGTTGTTTGGAAACAGCAATGGTTCATTTCGATTCTTCATACGATCGAGGCCCATATTAGTGATGCGCGATTGCGAGATGTTACAAACGAAACGTTTTGATTGTTTGAACCTTTCGAGACGTTTTGATTATATTTTTGCTTAGCGAACGAGAGGTTTTATCGAGATGTTCGTGACGATTGTTTTGTTTCAGCACAGCTTCTCTTCTCCCGTATCTCGCATTCGTCTAGAGAACGGAGAGGCGAGAAGTCCTTACCGAGAGTCTTTTTAACAAGATGTTCGTGAAGATTGTTTCGTTTCAGCATGTCTTCTCTTCTCTCGTATCTCGCATTCGTCTAGAGAACCGAGAGGTGAGAAGTCCTTACCGAGAGTCTTTTTAATGAGATGTTCATGGTGATTGTTTTGTTAAGTGCGGCATCGTAATTTAGGCTACTATCTTTTATTTCTATTGTATCTGCCGGGGATTGACCCCCAATAAGAGTTATATCTTACTTCAAAAACAAAGAAAGTTTATGGATATATTCCTTACTTTATTTACGGAATAGTGACTTAATACCACTCAATAAAAACTATTGACAAGACGATATATTTTACAAACAAAATGTTTGTATTCAAATCAAAATGTTTATAACGAGACAGAAGGTTGTCATAAATGGTATGTTAACAGTATTATTTACCATTATACATTACTTTAAAATATATATTATATTCTTGAGTGTGGCAGATTGCGTGAAAATATAATAATAATATCTATGGTTCTTACCGCCAATGCAATCAGGGGTAATATTCCACTACGGCCGTTTCGGAGATGACTCCATCGTCAGGTGCGTAGTGGTACACTAAACTATAGTCTTGTCACATTTAACACGAGTTTTCTTCATTTGCATTGCGTCAGGGGTTGAATAAATAATACACATATATGTACAGGACGGACACACAAAAACACGAATACACGAAAACATTTAGAGCGTGTGCACGGCTTGAAAACTGGCGACCGACCAATTTTGTCGGTCGTCAGTTTTCAAGCCATGCACGCGCTCTAAATGTTTTCGTGTGTCCGTCCTGTACATATATGTGTATTATTTATTCAACCCTTGACGCAATGCAAATGAAGAAAACTCGTGTTAAATGTGACAAGACTATAGTTTAGTGTACCACTACGCACCTGACGATGGAGTCATCTCCGAAACGGCTGTAGTGGAATATTACCCCTGATTGCGTTGACGGTAAGAACCATAGATATTATTATTATTACGTTAAAATAATTTTCTATTTCTGTTGCCATGATGGAGTGACATAAGTGCTTATTCATATGTCAGCAGTACTATATCTTGTGCATAATAGTCTACTATTCTATAAGAATCTAGAAAAAGAACTAACTTCCTTGTTACAACTCTCATGAAATGTAGACAGATGCGAATAGACATTTAGGATTAACGAATGTAATACGGTAATTCGAGAGAAACATCTCGATTGTAGCCTACAAACCTCTCGCTAAACAATCGATAAGCTGAAAATTTCGAGAAGGAACATTTTGACCGTTCAAACATCTCGCAATCGCGCATCACTAGCCCATATCGTTTCTTAGTAGCCTAAATAACTTAAGCATTTTTGGAAAATAAAAAAAAAAAAATTGAAAAGGTTTATAGGACAGGTTGATCAAAGTATAATTTATTTCTATTAAATAACCATAGATTTTTGTTGTTTTTAAAACCCACTACCTATTTCAATTCATTCTATTCTATTCATTTACTATATTATTCAACAGTCTGGATAGCCTAATATAAATATAAATCCAGTCACTTTACCTTTTAGCGCATTTCCCATACCTTGGGAATAAGCTATAGGGTATTTCCGTAGGTCTCATGGCAAGACTTAGACCCGGAACCGATTTATTTTTTCGTTTTGAGGATATAGCTTCATATATATCATATAGGCCTCTAGGCCTATAGTTATATATATACACTCACACACAGTGGTTAGAGCACGGGACTTTGGTTCCTGAGGTCCCGGGTTCAAATCCCACCAAATCACTAATGAATTTTAGGCTATCTAAGTGATAGTGCCGCAACCTCTAGGTCTAGCCTGAAGTAATGTCAAAAACAATCCCGGGCTCGTGCCTAGCGTCCTAGGACTAAAATATATTTAGGCCTATACCTATATGTACATATATATATGTGTGTGTCCGTTAGCACGATAACTCAAGTAAAAATTTTCCGATTTTAACGTACTGGTAATTCAGTATATGGTTCAAACGTGTAAGTTAAACTTTTATTCGAACGACTTCGTAAACCTACATGATCGGACTATGATAAGCGGGGGGTTATAGGGGGTTTTATGGAATGGTTTTTACAATTCTTGACCCTAAGAACATCCGACAAGTTTTAAGGGAATATTTTAGTATTTATATACAGATAAATAGAAATATGCTTAGTCTGCAGGTTTGCTATAACAGGGGTATTTTAATCTAACCTAACTTCAAAACACTTTTAAGCCTACAGCCACGAATCCGCATAAAGCCCCACCTGCCTTCCCCTCTGCAATATTCAGCACTTAGTTAACTGTTTTTAGATGTTTTTGATTCTTCGTAGCATGTACTTTGAATACCTTTGCATTAACTTATTTATTGTATCATATTTTCTCTTGTTCTCGTCAGTTTTTATATGTTCATTTTCCGTTTAGTTTACCGTAATGGAGCAAGCAAACTAGAATGTAAACAAAAGAAATCAAATCTTTAATTGATCATAGTCCAGTTCATATTTTTCTGCTTGGAAAAATATTTGCACCCGTTGAGTTATTTTCAGCTACAAATCTAGTTTCTAATGATATTCTATATAAATCTTACAATATACATTCACATGGTCACGTTCTCCCACATAATTGCCTTAAATTTAAAAATAATGCATAAGATTCTTTACCATATTGAAGTTTTATTCTTACTGCTAGGCCTTGTCTTAAAACCTGAATTAAAGTTATTGTTGGGCACCTGGCCTTCTTTTTATATTTTTTTTTGTCTACACATCACCACTTTAAATCATAAAATAGGTCTATTTTGCCATTGCCATAGACTGTTATTGGTAATTCTATAATAACTTCACTTGTCTAGTAGACCCATACGTAATGAATAACAATAGTATTTTTTTAAGGGGTTGGCGGTTAATTGTGACCTTGCATCTTGACCCCGTACATAAGATTTTAGCCTGTGCGTAGAACGAATTCAGCAAAGCAAGCGAGCCAGTGCAGTACCAAAGTTTTACTGTAAAGTGTAGGCTATTGATGAAGCATAGTGGCAGATACCCGTATCCGACGTTCATCGTGCTACACTGAACCACCGACTAACCAAACGGCCTTGATATTGGTTTTTTGATTTTGTTCATATCTTATGAAACTTTTATACTATACAACATATGGCTAAAACTGTTATTCAAATCAAATATTATGTTTTTTTATTAAGAAATAATTCTAGGTTACCGTTTCAGATATTCTCTTGGATCCGGACATGAAGTACACTTGCTGTAGCAAGGAAGTGGACCGAAGTACTCCAGTAATCTACTGCTACCGTGCTCATGAACGAGCCCTTTATAAGATTTGGATGTCGGCGAAGGTAATGTTAGAATACTTAGATAGATAGCAAGATAAGAATTATTTTAAAGACATATAACTTTGGCTTCAACATGTTTCCAGATTGGCTTCCAGTATTGAGGTTTTTGGAATTATTACGTCAGGTGTAACCATAACCTACCTATTAATTTATAATATTAGCAATAGTGACTGAACAGTTATTTGAATTTATTTAGCATTGCCTCCACAATTTGATTTAAGACAATATTAAATAGGTTTTCGTACCTTAGGTCTTTAATCCTAGTTAAGTCTCTGACGACTAGCTTCAAAACGATTGTTTCATTTTCAAGCCTCTTGTTGCCTGACATGAAATTATTAACTAAAACCCAACTAGCTACAACTTACTTAAACTACACTAACTTAACTACACTAATTTAACTTAGCTACACATTGTCGTCGTGGATACACAAAAATATAACATTTAATTGGGTGCGTTCTCAAAGAAAGCTGGTTACAAGTAACTTACTTTCAATGTTGTTGTGTGTTCACAACAAACGCTTTTACTTCAAGCTCAGTGTACTGGTTGAGACAATATCTTCTTCAAGTGATGAAGAGTTATTTTTAATTGAAAATGTAGGATTAAAAATTTGTAGAAAGAAAGTAGGTGTTCATGCAATAAACCGTGGAAGAGGTACGTTTGAGGAATACCACAATCTATTTCTTCGATTGAAATTGGAGAAAGTGAGGTTTTTTTCTTATATGAGAATGAAGTTAACCATGTTTAATTACATCCTCAAGAAAATTGAAAGTGTTTTAGTAAAGTTTGGGGGAATTGGCATAAGCAACCTAACCATGCTCCAGAAAGAATTTTGGACCAATAATAAAACCTAAAAAATACTCGATGGGAGTTTTAATCCCCATATGTAGCTGATTAATTATGATGTAAATAATATTGTAAGATATATTCAAATGTTTTAATTTTATAGGTAAATAAAGTAAAATTATACAAGTTTCATTTAAAAAAATCCAACACTTATTAAAATATCAATTCAAATTAAATGTGTTTGTCTTAATACATATATGTTATATTTGTCCTATTGGGGAAGTTATGGAACATTCTAGGGGAAAACCCCAATACGTGGGTAATATATTTTTTTGGAAATTGGAAACTCTAAATACTTGAGCTATCAAATCATCGACATCCATACTACACTGTTAGTATGTAGTTTGTAACAGACTGGTTCGGTCAACAAGCGCCGGAAAACAAGTACGAAATGTGCTTGTGTGCTTGTCAGAACTTGTAACGAGCGCTTGCCGCCACAAGCTTTGTGAACGCACACGCTTGATTCTATGTTGACTTTTCTTACGCCGGTTCGAGCTTGCAAGCGTTTGCCAACATGCGCTTGTAACCAGCTTTCTTTGTGAACGCACCCATACACATGAAAACAGATACATTTAGTTAATATAAAATAATGGGTGGCAAGCCATAACACGAACTTTGACGGACACGACTCAAGTCATCAAGTATACAACATAACTTATTATTGTTTATTAGTTTAGATAGTTAAAAAATAATATCCAATCTAATTTGCTAAAAAGGTGAACAAAATTGGTGGTGTCTCAGGGGGGTCAATACTCTATGGTATTTCTTCATCTTAGGTCAATTATTACTGTCATTCATCTATAACTCTATGTGGAGGAGTGACGTCAATAACAATAACATTCTATCACAAGACATAAAAAGCACACGCAAGACATACTCTTAGCCTATAACAAAACTAAGAAGCTGCGGGTGGTATTATGAGTTTGAAATTGTAAGCAGGGTCGGATATAGCCGCAAGCTCCTAGGGGAGGGGGGGGGCATGGCCGAGGGGAGATATAAAAAAATAGCTAGAAATAAAAATAAATAGCCATAACTCAATATATTCTGCAAATTGGTTTTTAAAAACCTTGCTAACAAAGCATTCTGATTTTGAAATTCATTGGAACAAATAATTAATTTTTTAAAGTTAAACTATTTAACTTTTACAACATTGGTCTTAAAAACAAGAGAAGGCTGTTGGGTTGTTGTCGAGCGTTACTCATCATATTGCCAGTGCCACCAGTTGGCTCGGCGCTACCGCTCGGAGTGATTCGGGATAAGAACGCATGCCGATGTTATTGCCGAGACACTGTTACCACCCTCACATTGCAAAACAAAAGTTATTAATCAACCTTTTTACAGCTTACAACCTGCAGTATCAAGTTAAAATACAGGGTGGCTGAAAAGTAACTTGCGCTCCCCCCTTAACTTTTCAACCACTTGAGATATTTGAAATCGGTTTGCGGCAACCTTCTTAGATATGAGGGGCTACAATAATCATGGTAAATTTTGAAAATTTAGCCCTTAGGGGTAGGCGGTAGCTCAAAATTTTCAAATGGCAAGTATAGTCGAGTTTGGTATCATTTTACAGGTCTTGACGAAACAAAACAATTGACATAAAAAAAACGAAAATCGACCCCCTAATAACAAAATGGCGCCCTAAAACGTATCAAATCCAAATAACCATTAGGGTGGCTGAAAATTAACTTGCACCCCCCCTTTACCTTTTTAACTATTTGAGATTTTTGAAATCTGTTTGCGGCAACCTGTTTCGATATGAATGACTTCAATAATGATGGTTAATTTCAAACATTTTGCCAATTTAGTATGTTTAATCTCTAGTATCACTTACTGTACGGAGTTAACGTTTTTTGGACTAAAAATTTGAAGCGACTACAGTGGAATCAATGGCCATAAATGCTGCAGAATCGGTCCGCGGGTCAAATCACTTTGTTTCAGTCCTACAAAGTGAGCTAAATATTTAATACATAAAAATGCTTAGCGTTTTAAAGGACAGAACCAAGTAAATTTTTCAAAAAACTTGCAATAACATAATTTTCTTGTAGAGTGGTGTTTAAGCGATTAACGTATATGCCTGATATAAGTTTTTAATAAAGGTTTGTAGTAAAGTAACAATAACCAGATCAGGAGGCGGAAACATTATTGGGCCTCTGGGCACCAAAATTCTAAATCCGGCCCTGCTTGTAATAAGTATGATGTCTGTTGTAGTAATGTAATGTCTTTGAAATAATCTTGAAATAGTCTTTGAAGAATTAGGCTGTATGTTCCTGACAAATATGGGATCACTGTGAGCCAGATAGTCACTGTATGTGATAGGTCTATCAGCCCATCCCTGCAGGATGTCTGATCTGTTGGTAACACGTGAGTGAAACAACGTGGAATGGTAGAAAGGAGATGTTTTTGCGCATCTGCTATGATACAACCTACTACAGTGTAAAGTCATGCCATCTAGATAATACCCCCGCCGCAGCAAACCTGCAGACTAAGCGAATTTCAACTTGTCTGATTACATTTTTACTAAAATATTTCCATATATAAGACATATTTATTCTCAATTTAAATAACATTAGATTTAACGAGTGCTTAGGTTTGCTGCTTTAGGGAAGGTAAAAAGCGTTTTTCGACCATAAGTCAATAGTATAGGATGAAATAAATAAATTTGCCAAATTTTATAAATATATATCCATAAACAACTAAACCACAACAGTTTTCATTTTCTCCATAAGAATAACATGGGAATTTTAAATTTGAACTTTTTTGAATTTTCTCCGTAACTATTAGGCATACAACAATGCTTCAATATACTAAATTATTTACTTTTTTAAGCTCTACAAAATGGTTGGGGAAAAAATTCCAAAATTTTATGTTTTTAGGGTCAAAAATGGGAAAAACCCATTTTTACCCCATAAAACCCCCCATAAACCCCTGTTCCCATGGTCCGATCATGCTGGTTCGCGAACTCGTTCAAATAAATGTAGGTTTACACGTTTATACCAAATTTCATCAAAATCAGATAATTTTTGTTCGAGTTATTGTGCTGACGGACAGATATATATTTATATGAATTTGAACGGATGGTGTTTTTGAACACCATCAAAATGAAAAAGTAAATCGGTCCCGAGTCCAGGTCTTACCATGAGACCTACGGTAATAGCTCATTCCCTATATGGGAAATTCGCTAAAATGATAAAATCATTTCACACTGTAACAGTTGGCGGTTTTGTGGTACCGAAGATCTGACAATTGGCGGTTTTGTGGTACCGAAGATCTGACAATTGAATCTCTACTGTTCTTAAATACCAACAGTAAGATGTTAATTCTATCTTGCAGGTGTGGATTTCACTGGACGTTGACAAGTTTCGGCTATACTGGGGTAAAGACAAGCTGGAAGTCATGAATGAATTCCAGTACATGAACTCAATGTTGAACATAAACATGAATCTCTTATCGTGGAACCCACCAAAAATCATACATCTTAACCCATTTAACTCTACCTGCTTTGGCATTTATTCCAAACATGACTATGAATTGAAATTGAATGAACAAGGTAAGTCTCATACTTTTTTCTTCCAATCTGCAACTAAGAGGTGATATCAAAATATTACTATGTAGGAACAAAGATGTATAATAAATTACCTAATCCTGTGACAAGTTACACCCTCAACCCCGACATTATTTTTAGAGAAGGTCAAAAGCTTGTTAATTGGGCAGGCTTATTACAGGGTGTATACCAACCGGGAGAACGGGGAAAAAACCTTGAATTTAAAGGGACCTAGAAAAAACCAGGAAACAGCCAGGATATTTGCCGCGGTTGCGGATGATGATAATGTTTCCTTGACCGCGGGAGACCTTTATTGTGTCAAAATTGTGTCTTTAATAAACAAAATCTTTAAACACACATTGTATTCTATAAAATGCAAATGGTAAATAGGGGTTGGTTTAATTCAATTCAATTTTATTTAAAGGATATAAAATAGATTAATTAATTATTTTGATAAACAATTGTAAGGTTACCATAAGGAAAGGTATGGGATTGAATTAAAATAACCGCAGGGAAACTTATAAGTAGAAAAATCGTCAACCACAATCTGTTTAACTCAGTACATAGTTAGAGAGAGAGAGAGAGAGAGAGAGAGGTGGCTCCAGAGGGCAGGCTAGGCAGGCACGGGCCTACCCAACATTTTGGTAGATATTTTAAAATTATAAATAAATAAAGAAATTGAATTATATGTAAATAAATGAAAAGCATGCAAACTAATCATTTTGCATTTAAATTTAAAATTGTCCCCTTTTTGCGGGAAAGCCCTTCAATCCTCTTGACACCCGATCAAACTCTTTCTTGATCCTTGTCATGCCTACCCAAAAAATTATTCCTGGAGCGGGCCCCTGGAGAGAGAGAGAGGGAGGGATAGGCGTTTGATAAGGAATCTAAAAAAGTAAACAATCAAGGAACAACAACGCGACGATACTCATTTCCAGCCTTATTGTGTCGCCCACTACATTTGCACACATGACCACTTTTTGTTTCTTCCTTATCTTTCATCCGTCCCAAAATATAATTCCTGAAATAGATTGTCGGTATAATATAAACGTATTATACAATCTTTTATCTTTCGAGCGTGGTTATTCTTATCAGATAGAATAATATCGTTGCCAATGTAATAGTTCCTCCTTAGCGTTACGCAATAGCGTCAAAAACCAAAGTTCCCGTATCTCGTACAAAATTCCCAGAAATTTCATGCCACCATAAAATTCCCGTACAATTCACAGAATTCCCGTTGTGTGGACACCCTGGAACTGTGATCTTTCAATAATATCCAGGGGTTTGTTATATCGAGGGAAAGACTCATTAAACAGTAGTGGTTAAATTTGCTATGCAGAGGCTCTGACATACCTATCTGAAAAATTCGTCATATTGAGAAGTCTAATTTTCTTTTCTTTGGGATTGTCAACAATTTCGTTGATTAGACTGTATTTTGTTAAACGAGTTTTTAAATGATTAAATAACAAGAAACAAATTTTAAATAAATCACGACCTCTAGAGTGCACCCGACAGAACTAACAATAAGTTCCCTCCATCTGATGCATAAGAATGAGAAATCACTGGTTATACTGTAAAGAGTAGTACCGTAGATAAAAACAACAATTTTTTAAATTCTATTTGTAGACAGCATGGCGTCTGAGAGGGACAATGACACATAGACTTTGTTTAGTCGTCATTGGATGCAATATGTCATTCTCTCTTTCTTCCTATTTTTCTTTCAACTGCTTTCTCCCTTCCCACACAAGACACAAGGTGCAGTGCTCAGTGCGCACTTTAGGTTGTCACGGCAACCGTGTGTCGTCATAATGACGAGCCAATCACGCACTCGCACTGCGTTGTAGATTACAAATAACAGCTGTGTTAGAAAGACAACACGATAGGTGTTAGTTTAGGCTTTTGTATCTCCTCAAAATTACGATTGATAATCATTGTCTCTTGTCTGAACCCAGGTTCATGCTTATCAAACCTCAACAAATGCATGAACAACGTAGACTTGTGATAAATTTGTTTTCAATTACGACACAAATTAAGTGTTATTTTGGATTTGACTTAGTATTAAAAGCTCGGCCCAAGTTTTATTTTTGACCAAGAATGACATATCATAGATGGAATTTGGTTGTATCAATCACTTGAACATGTAAGGTAATTATGGTCAAAACCAGAAATTTTGAATCTCGATGACCGAAATTTAACAAATTGAATTTTGAATCTTAAAACCCTAACGCAAAATTTAAGTTACTTAGTCAAGGTTACAAAAAAATACAGGTAGGTGTAATATTAAAACTTTTACTTTGCAATCAAAACAGAAAGAAATTTACTCTTGACCCTGACATAATAGCATAAATGTGTGACTGATAAACTTCAAGAAACTTTTATGTACATTCCAGTATTAGTATTTAAAATTCATTTTGCTTTCCAGTTTTTCAGAATATAATTTATTTGTTTCATTAGTGTTAATGGTTATCTGCTTGCCCCATTGCTGCCAGCTGGGGTGTAAACAGTTTTATAAACAATTAACACCAAAAATGTCAGCAGTTTCAAAAACTGAACTGCCAAAATCTTTATTTTTAAAACTTTTGAGTCTCAAAATTTCGCTGATCGAGTCTCAAAACAGATTTTTTCCTTGGTTTTGAGAATTTGTTTTTATGACATATCATTAAATGTAAAGTAGCCTAACAAAAACCCTGTATGTTATGTGTCAAATTATACAATTTATTCAATATATTCCGGCTAATATGTGCATTTTACCTTCTTTTGCAGTTGTAAACCAACAAAGGCAACTGATGTTTTCTGTTGGATTATTCCTTTTTCTGTTTGCTGGGATACTATCCAAACAGGACGCAGTATATTACTCAATTTCAACCGCAGCTGGCGTTTTCCTGTTTTCGGCATTTCTTTTGTACTTCTTCATCAACCTGATGCCAATGAAGGTAACATAATTATTTTTAGGAAAAAAATGTTATCCTTCATTATTAAGTGATCAAACCTTAACATATTTATTTGTGTTCGTAACATCATAACATTGGTTCCATTATGCATATTAAAGATTTTTATAGGGGACCCCATGTTTTAGCAAATTTTCCATATAGCCTGCGGTAGTGATACGGTAGAACCTTGATAGTTTGACACGTGCCGTGATGATGTAACATGTCGGCAGCGGCTGACACCAGGTTCTCTAAGGTAAAATCTAGAGCCTTTTGTGATTTTTGTGCTTGCCAAAAACTTTAAGCAGTTGAATATCATTAAAAAAACTATTTTGTGCAGTAAGAAGCCATAGAATGTACAGTAGACATGTAAATTGATAAGTTTGTTAATTTTTGTCCAAGTTTTATACAAACGGTTAGTTTTTTTGCATTATCTTGTGTTTTAAATACTCCCTGTGTGTGAATGTCTAATACATTCCTTACTCTACAGTGTTGATCGAGGTTCAGGCCCAAGGCAGCGATTTCGTGGGTTATCCTGGTATCTGTCATTACTTTTACTCAGCACAAAACCTACACACAGTACCTTTGAACAGTTCCAGCTCATATCATGCTTTGCTGGATAACTTCCATACAGAGGTCCGTAATCTAGGTGAAGGGGCAAATGCAAAGATAAAAGAGGCCGCCAATCACTATAAACAATAAAATACAATTTTTTGACAAACTAATTTCTTGATTTAATAGGTTATTCCTGTTGTTTTTTGCCTCCTGATCACAAATTTAAATTAATCTAGAGGTTAAAATACCAATTGATCACATTGACGGATTAAAGGTATTTTAACCTCTAGATTAATTTAATAGGTTAGTTTGGTTCTTATTTTTCTTCTACAAATAGTTATGTAACAAATTATATTTAATGTCACAAAATAAACCAAAATAAAATAAAACACAAAAATTTAATACTGTCTCAATAAAAATAAAGGTGTTAAAACTAAAAGGTAGTCCATAACCACCAAAACGCCACCGTTTGATTGGTAAACATACTGTGTGTTCCGTATGTTACAGTGCACTCTCTCTCAAGGGGGAATTTTCTAGTCTTGTCTTTTTTGTATGTTTAGTTGCAGTTATTTTTTTGCAGAGAGCTACATCAGTGGGAGTGTTTCTTGGAGGTGGAACCATCTTCCTCTATATAGTCAATATGTTGTGGAATGCGATATCTTTATTCGTTCTACGCCACTCATTCGTCGTTCAGGTGTACGTCATTGTATCAGCTAGTTCCAGTTTTCTTTTCGTTTACAACTACCTACCACCAGACAATCCCCGAAGAGTTAACACGCTTAAATGGATTACCCAGGTTAGTCACACATTTTGATAGAACATCTCCTTTAAATACCTAACATAGCAGGTAATTGATTGAGGGTTCATTGTCTTTATGTAAAAGGATTTTGACTCCCACAAAACTTGAATCAAAGTTGTATTACATAAACCATTTAAACTGTTTTACTTTTGAGTTGTGAGTAAGATAGCTCTTGAAGTAATTTTGAGGTAGGTATTGAACATCTAAGTTAAGAAAGTGAAAGATAATTTGATAGTGTAATTACATGTAATTTATCATAATGGCTATTTTGCGGGAAATAGATAAATAAAATCTTGAAAAAATCATGATGTTAAAATCATGACCATCTTCTTCTGTCAGTTGAAATTGTGAACATCGACTGAGGTTACAGCAAGATTGTAAATATGTGGTGCGGTCACGGCAACATCATCGTTGCACACAATCGCGGAAAAACCATAACATCATACATTTTTATCCTGCATCTTTCCCTAACGCTTTCAGAGATTGCGGAAATATACACTCGGCTCAACTCGATATGAACTTTGCCCTATAATCATTTTCAGCTTGAACTAATCCCTCGGGCTAACTGGCCCGACCAGACCCAAATATATCGAGAACCCGCAGACCTCTAGTAAACAGGCCCACTTAGTGACCAGAAATCACGACCGGGAATACCAGGTTTTGCTGTCGGGAATCCAGGAAAATGTGAATACTTTACAGGAGTTCTCCGGCCACCCTGTGTCAAATTCATTATATAAAAAAGGTTGAGGCTCGAGTTTTTGGAAAAAGCTTGACTCTAGCTCTGCTCGATTCAAGATCTCAAACTCACACATCCCTATTTATATTTTAACTTTTAACTATATTTTTTTTACTTGACACTTATGACTAATAAAGGAAAATCCATTGTTAATGCTTTACCTCCTCATGATCTTTTTTTAGCGAATTTCCCTATAGGGAAGTAGCTATTACCGTAGGTGGCACGGTAAGACCTAGACCCGGGACCGATTTACTTTTTCATTTTGATGTCCCCAGAGGCCAAAAACACCATTCATTCAAATTTTTATATATGTATAGACTTATATATATATACAGACTGTCCCAAAAGTCCCGGACCGGTTTAATATTTTCTAAACGACAACAGATAAATCAATAAGATTTGGTACATCAACACCACACCTAAAAATCTACTTTTTTAAGGAACTAAAAATTTTCTGTCATATCATAGGGACGCCCCACAAGGAGTCAGAAGGAAATCTTAAATAGGAGCATAGGTCAATATGCACATCGGTTTAAAGGGCTTAGCTAGTAGAGTTCAATGCCGGAAACTGCGCCTTAAAAGGATCATCCGTTACAAAATGGCAGCCGTTCAAAGATTTCTTGAATCTGCCATTTTGAATCTTTGAATGACTGCCATTTTTTACTCAGGCTTCCTTTTGAGCTTGAATTTACGGTTTTGTAATCTACTAGTGAAGACCTTTAATTTGATGTGCATATCGACCTATGCTTACGTTAAAAATTTGCTTTCGATTCCTAGGGCTGTGCCCCCTGAGGAGTAAGCGTATAACAGCAATGCAAATTAAATTAATCTTCGAACCACTGTCATTATTGGCTCGGTTGTCCGTTTGAGTTCAAATTTGCGGCATTATATTCTGCTAGTAAAGACCTTTAATTTGATGTACATGTCAACCTATGCTTCTGTTTAACATTTTCTTCTGACTCCTTGCGGGACGTCCCCATGATATGACAGAAAACTGATATTTCCTTAAAAAAGTAGATTTTTAGGTGTGGTGTTGATGTACCAAATCTTATTGATTTATCTGTTGTCGTTTTGAAAATATTAAACTTTTGGGACAGTCTGTATATATACGTCCGTGAACGCGATAACTTGAGTAATTTTTGTCCGATTTAGATGAAATTACGTTTAAAGGTGTAAAGCGGGATAAACTTGAATGAGTTCGCGAACCAGCATGATCGGACCATGGAAACAGGGCTTTACGGGGGGTTTTATGGGGTAAAAATTGGCTTTTCTCACTTTTGACCCTCAAAACACAAAATTTCCCAATTTCTCTTTAGACCTTTTTAAAGAGCTTAAAAAACAATTAATTTAGTATATAAAAGTATTTTTGTTCGGTTAATAGTAACGGAGAAAATTTAAAAAATTGTAAATTTAAAATTCCCATGTTACTCTTATGGAGAATATTGTCAAATGTTGTAGTTTGCTTGTGTATGGATATATTTTGTATTTTGATCAAATTTATTAATTTTGTACTAAGCTATCAATATTTTACAAAAAAACACACTTTATTAGCTTCCTTGTAGCAGCAAACTCGTCAAACTCGTACTCGTCAAACCTAATGTTATTAAAATATATTTAATTGAAAATCAATTAAGACAAATGGAAATTCGCTTAGTCAGCACTCAGCAGGTTTGCTGCGGCGGGGGTATTTTTTTAAAATTAAGATCTTTAGGGTTTTAGGATTTTACCAATTATAAAATTAAAATGAAAACAAGGTGGACATATTTGGTTTTGTTTTTAGTTTTATGTTGGTATCATGTTTTATCCCTTCAAATGTTTACAGGTTGTCGCTGCAGTGTTGATGTACAATAGTTCCCACAATATAGGTTATATGTTTATCCTAATTGTGGTTCTCACAGTGTGCTACTATGTGCCCATCATACAAACAAGGTTAGTTCTTTCATACTTCAGTATGTGGTTTAAAATTTTTTGATTATATTTTGTCGGTTACCGTACTTCTGTGATAACTGATAGTAGACAATTTGACATTCTATCATTTAGTTTTCGTTTTTTTTAAAATTTTATTGATAAATTTATACTCTTAAGCTACTATTAGGCTAAACCTTCATATCAGTTAATTTGTAGACTATGGTTATTGGAAGACAATCAAGGTCAAAGAGACATAAAAAATAGCCAATAAAAATGTTACCCTACACAGCTATCAAAGCCGTAACATCATCTGTGTACCCAACTAAAACGGTTTCCTCAGACATCTCAGACTTAGGAGGCTGTTGTAGGCGACGTTCCAGAGCCCTTGGCCAAGTATGGATCCTTGATGATGTGTTTGAAATTACGACATGGTGTCTACTCTCCGGGAAATTTGGGAAAACCGGGAAACCTCCAGGAATTTTATCTTACCTTGAAATATCCTGGAAAACTCCAGGAATAACCTTAAATCTCCAGGAATCCGGAGCCCAGTCATCGGAAATGTCGGTTAACCAAAACACTACCGGTGTTGCCACGATCATTGGAGACAATTATCAATGTCACGAAACCGCAAAATATGCTCACGGGTATTGCCGCGATCGTGGAAAACAACTATGGGTGTCGCCGAAACCGCAAGATATCCTCACAGGTATTGCCGACATAACACATATGCATCCACCCATATGATGATGTGCTTCTTGCGATCCCTATAAATATTTTCATTTTTTTTCATCTTTCATATTTTATTGACACAAAACATTCTTTATTAAGTACATTTCATACATAAGAACAGGTGTTTCGTCATAGTGATGTATTTTATAGTAAAATTAATAGTTAAAATAATTAAAATAAACTCATGTAGGACAGTGGTCCCCAAATGGCGGACCGCGGTCCGGATCCGGACCGCCGCCTGATTTTTTACGGACCGTTAGTTCGAATTCACAAACTGTGTTTTTTATGTATTTTTATCTTTTAGTGAATTTAAACTTTATTTGAACCTAAAGATATATCGGTACCAACCATTTAAGATTAAAATATTTTATACGAGAAAACTATTTTTATCGAAACATAGTTAATTCATAGTTAATTCGCCGTGCTCCGCGCTAGATAAAAACCGTTATAAGCGATGCTATGCACCGGCTTTTTCTTCACGCTTCCTCCCCTCCATCGCTAATTGAACTCGCCCACCCAGTGGCTACGTCACGTCGTCATCGCCAGGCCGCCCGCACTAGCTCAGCTGTTGTAGTCAGCACTGTCGATGTCACGTCGTCTGTTTGTTTACTAATGTGGTGTTTAGTTCTCTCACTGATTATTCATCCTGCCGTGTGTTAGTTATGCAAAAAGTGTAGTGCGAATTACTTACAATGGATAGCAAAAAGCGGAAAGTAGACAGTGAAAATAGGCAGTTTTTACCAGAGTGGACGGACCAGTATTTGTTTATACTTCCAAACAAAAGTGGAGCTGTGCCTGTGTGTTTGATATGTCAACAAACTGTATCTGTTGTCAAGAGTTCAAACGTTAAACGACACTTTGAGACTAAACACAAGCCGTTTGATACAAAATACCCAACAGGAAGTGATCTTCGCAAGTCTAAGATTGAGAGTTTACGTTTGAACTACTTAGCTAGTACCCAGATATTAAATCGAACAATGACTGCCCAAGAAAGATGTGCAGAGGCTTCTTTGCGTATTTCGTGGACTCTCGCTAAACATATGAAACCGTTTACTGATGCAGATATAGTCAAAGAATGCATGATTGAGGCAGGAAACGTGTTATTTGAGAATAAACAAGACGTTGTTGACACTATTCGACGCATGCCGCTTTCTGCATCTACCAGCACACGAAACACTGAAGTTTTAGCAGAAGAAAGTTCTAAAAGCTTGAAACAGATTCTAGCAGCTACAGACAGATACGCTTTAGCGTTAGACGAATCATGTGACATTACCGATACAGCTCAATTGATTGTTTTTGTGAGGTTTTTGGACATTAAAAAAGAACAGTTTGTGGAAGAATTGTTAACTATATTGCCAATATCAAGGCAAACACGTGTAGAGGACTTGTACAATGTTTTAATGGACTATTTTGAGAAAGCTGACTTGGATTTGAAAAAAATTATATCAGTAACGACAGATGGTGCTCGTGCGATGACAGGAAAAAACAAAGGCTTGGTAAGTCGAATGAAAACAGACCCTAAATTTAATGAAAGTTTGCTAGCCTACCACTGTATTATCCATCAAAGTGTGTTGTGTTGCAAACTGAATCCTGCTCTTGAAGGTACAATGCAAACTGTAGTTAAGATCATTAACTTCATACGATCAAAGTCTTCACTTAGGCACCGTCAATTCAAATCACTTCTTGAGGAAACTGAAGCACAGTTTGACGATTTATTACTTCACAACAACGTAAGGTGGCTGAGCAAAGGATTTGTACTTCAACGGTTTTTTGCTGTTATGGAGGACATAAAAGTATTTCTTTCAGAGTGTAGTGAAGAAGTTGCAAATGAACACTTGGGCTTTCTGCTTGATACAGAAGACACTATCCCAAAAATAGCTTTCCTGACAGATGTCTTCAGACATTTCAATATGTTAAACTTAAAGATTCAAGGGAAAGGACTTCTTGTGTGTGAACTTCTCTCAGAAATTAGAAGCTTTACGAGAAAGGTTGTTCTTTGGTGTGAAGATATCAGTAACGAACGTGTGCACTTTCCTAGCCTGAACTCAGTTTGTGAAACCGACGACGTTATTGACATGAAACTGTTTGTAAACTTTTTAAACGACCTCAAATCTGAGTTCAAAGCTCGATTTAGTGACTTTGACAAAATAGGGAATGTGGTTCAAGTCCTAAATAACTGTTTTTCTCTAAAGCCTAATGGAGAGTGGACCAATGAAGCAGCAGTAGTTTTAAATTGTAATAAAGCAGCCCTGCAAATGGAAATAATAGATTTCCAGGAAGACATTGCTCTGAAGGACAAATTTAGACAAGTCCCGAAAGAACTTTCGTGTGAGCTATTTTGGATCAAGTACCGTATGTGAGCAGTGAAAAATATCCTGAACTGAAAAACTTGGCCATCAAACTTTGTACAATGTTTGGATCAACGTACACATGTGAGTCTGCATTTTCAAGGATGAACTTTATCAAAAATAAATACAGATCTCGCCTCAGTGACAGCCACCTCAACAACCTGATGAGAATCAGCTGCACAGGACTCATTCCAAACTTTAAAGAAGTGGCCCAGAATAAAAAATGTCATTTCTCTCACTAAGTTTGAATACTCATATGTGAGTAATCTTTATGTATTTTATGTATTTTTTTGTACTTTATGTATCCTTATGTAATTTCTAAGTGAAATTAAATTTGATGAGACAATTTTTAATTTGTGATTTTTTTCCAAACCTAAACAATAGGCTATTTTCTAATAAATTCAAACTTTTATATGGTATTTAGGCAACAAAAAGATTTTACAAATAGCATGCGCAAATAGGCTTAAATCACACCATTTTAACTGAAATTTTGAAATTTTTCCCGGACCCCCCTCTTGGCTGGGGGGTATTCCAGACCCCCCGGATCCTTGTGCGGACCGTGACAGTCTTATAGAAACTTGGGATGGACCTCCATTGCATTTAATTGGTGACCACTGATGTAGGATATCAGAGAATTTTTATCTACACTATAGGGTTCTCCAAAAATTCGCCAAGTGAATAGTAGGCTTTATCAATTATTTTATCTTTGAATTGAGTAGCATTTTACTTTTTAAGATACAGGGGTAATTCATTGTACAATCTAAGTCCCATATATTGAGGGCTGTTCCTAAAAGTCGTCAATTTGTGATGTGGTAATCTGAAATTATATTTATTCCTTGTATTATAATTATGTGTAAATTTGACTACATCTGACAAATTTTCCTTAGTGTTATATATCTAATTTAGAATTTCATTTATGTATAATCCAAAAATGGTGTGAATTCGAAGATTTTTAAACAGGTTTTTACATGATTTTCTCCTTCTTGATTTGGTTAAGATTCTAATAATTTTTTTTTCTGTAAAATTAGTAGGGATTTGACTTCTGTTGACACCCCCCACAGTATGATTCCATACCTCAAGATGGATTCAACGTATCCATAGTAAACTGTGATACATGTATCCTGGGGTACACAGTTTATCAGGTGAAAGAAAGCAAAAGAAATATATCTTAGTTTGCCTTTCATCTTATCTATGTGAATCTTCCAATTAATATGAGTATCAAACAATACACCCCAAAATCTATGAGATTCTACTAAATTTGGAATTTTATCAAGAATTACACTGTTTTTTAAAGGTTGCAGCTCTGAGACTTCCATCAACTTTTTAGACCTTACAATTCATCTAAGGAACAATAACCTCACCACATCTATCCACATAAAACCGACCAACCACCAACAATACCTCCATTTTTCTAGTTGTCATCCGAATAACACCAAGAGATCACTTCCTTACAGTCTTGCCCTAAGGGGAAATCGCCTAATTTCAGAACCGAAAGACCGTACACAATACCAAACCCAACTTCAAAAAGCCTTCGAAAACCGAGGCTATCCTAGCACTCTAGTAAAATCTCAGATCCAAGCGGCTCAGAATCCACGTCCAACTACAAAGAAAAATACCAACCATCTTCAAGTAAATTTGATAACCACTTACCACCCTGGCCTGCAACAACTAAGCAACCTCCTTAAAACAGGTTTCAAAATCCTAGAGTCCTCCAGCCAAACCAAAAACCTCCTTTCAAGAGCCCCTTCCATAATCTATAGGCAACCCCCAAATTTGAGGAATATGCTAGTCCACCCAAAACTCCCAAATCCATCAAAAATACCATCTGAGAAACCAAGACCGGGCTCATACCCATGCAATGAAAACCGGTGTAAATCTTGCCAGATACACCATCCTACAGAAACTTTTACCAGCACATACCATAATAAAAATTACAGAATCCAAGGCCATCATACCTGCAGCTCAGAGAACCTTATCTACCAGCTTCAATTTTCACATTGTCCAGCCCAGTACATAGGCCTAACAACCGAGACTCTCCGAAAACGCATGAACGGCCATCGACATGATGTTAAAACTAGCAAAGAAAAACCAGTTGCACAACATGCCTTATCCCACCAACTTCTATTTGATGACTGTTTCACCATAAAAGCTCTAAAATCATTGCCAAAGAACCAATGCAATAGTTCAATGCTCAGAAGATGGGAATTAGCTTACCAGTTTGTGACCAACTCCAGAACCCCACCTAACCTCAACATTAGATAATATCCTCATATCCTCACCCTCACAGCTAACTCTTAAGTATTTATTTTCATGGACAAAACTAATTTGCTTTTCAATGTACATATTATATATGTAAATACAATATTGCAATGTGCCTGTATTTAGTGCTTTGTGCAGTGTCAGTTGGACAACCTGTCAGACATTTTGAATTCAAACTGTGTCATCCTATTTAAACTGTTGTTTTGTAACTACCATCTAGGCCTACTTCTGAAGAAGCCTCTGAAAGAGGCGAAATATTAAGTAAATTATGTGTGTGATTTTATGTGTTCTTTGACTCATCTGTAACCTTTCATCAGGTGAGTTAGCTGTGTCCTCTCCATCCTATATTTATTTATTTAATCCAAGCTAAATGCTTTTTCCTAAAAACATTCACTGTTTTTTAAAGAAAATTTAATTATATGAGTTTTGTCAATATTCAGCTTTAAACCATTATCTGAAAACCAATTTTTCATACAATCCAAAGTGTTTTCCATTGATACAATTAAGTTATTTACTGAATCCTCTCTTATGATTGCTGTTGTATCATCAGCAAATAAGATTAAATCTCTACCAATAGCTTTTGGAAGGTCATTAATAAAGATCAGGAAAAACAGAGGGCCCAATATTGACCCTTGAGTTACACCATAATTAGATAAATTCCAGTTTGACATATGTTTCACACCGTTTTTGGTCACTATTGTTCTATACTTTCTGTTCTATAAATAAGAGTCTAATAAAGAAAAACTTTTACCCTTAATACCGTAGTCTTTTAATTTAGAATGCAGAATTGAATGATCCACACAATTAAAGGCTTTAGACAGGTCACGAAAAACACCAGCAGTAGTTTCAGACCTGTCCAAAGCCCCTGTAACATCATTGATTAATTCAATCAGTGCACTGTTAGTGCTGAATGTCTTTCTAAACTCAAACTGTTTCATAAAAACAAATCATTGCTGTTAAAATAGTTTACTAGCAGGAAATTGATAACTTTTTCAAATATCTTTGAAAAATTACTTAAAACAGATATTGGGCGGGTTATTTATATCGGTTCTAGCCCCTTTTTTGTATATCGGAGTAATATGAGAGTATTTCAATTTTTCTGGGAAAATAATACATTCAAAACATTTATTAATTATATCTGAGAGGGGTTCAGCAATTTTATTTGCTACTGCTTTGATGAGTGAAATGGGAACTTCATCCCAACCCACCGATGTCTTATTTTTCAAAGAAAATATTATTTTTTAAATTTTATTTTTGTTGGTTGGTTGAAAGTTGTACAGTGAACACCCCTTTATATTCAGAGATATTTTCATATTTGGAAGTTTTGGCAACAACATTTTGGTCTTCAATTAATTCATTATTAGAGACTTTTAATGAAATATGATTGCCACAACTATCCTCTTTTTCAATGCCTAATTCGTTATTTACAACTTTCCACATAGCTTTTGGTTTATTTAATGCATTATTTATATATTTGCTGTTAGACCTTTTTTTAGAACTGTTTACAACTTAACGAAATATCTTTTTATACGATTTTACATAGTTAAGAAAAATTGAGTCTGTACTGGTTTTGGCTTGCCAATGCAACTCACGCTTTCTTTTGCTAGAAACCTTGATACCTGTTGTTACCCAATCCAATATAACAGTTTTTATCTTAGATTTCTTTTTTACAGCCTTTAGTGGGAAATAATGATTCAACTGCCCTATAAAATAAAAATACCTAAAAAAATGGTTGTAACTATCATTAAGATTACAATTATCCAAACATAATTGACTTTTGTCAACTTCACATATTCGTTCATAGCATTTTCACTAAAAGTGGCCTCGGTCCCGAGGAGTCCGGATAAGAGGGAGTCTACTGTATTAAAATGTGAGAGGGTTTTTCTATTTCAAGATTCTGAATCAACCACTTGACAGATTTTCATGGTTTTTGTGTTGAAAGAAAGATATTTTTTAAAGGGAGAGAATGTCGAAAGCATAATTTGATTTGTTTAGCAGACGACGCTATCATTTTAAGTTTGTTTCAATATAACTTGGTTATCTAACAGCTGGTTTCAAACTGTCACTAAAATGTTTACATTGCAAGTTATTTACAAAAATATTGATCTCGATATTTCATATTTTTACGATTTTACTAAATTTAGTTTTTTTATTACCAGAAAGGATTTGGGTTTTCAAAAAAAGTGTAATTTTGAACTATATAGCCTAGCCTAAACACTTACAGGTACAGTGGTATATTTGTCTTCAATTATAATATTTGTAGGTACTAGTTAGTTTGTATTCGTTATTGTCCCCGCGGCGCTCTCTGCAGTCTAGAGGCGTATGAACGTGTGTGGAAACTATATTTGTGGCGTATTGTCTGAGGGGGGTTTCATTTTTTAAATATCTTGCTAAGCAATCTTACTTGTTTTCAGTTTTAATGTGGCCAGGACAGTCACATTTTTCTGGACTAGAGTTTTGGTAATATCAATAGAGTTCTTCAAAAGAGGAGTTAAGATGTTGTATCGTCGTAACCAGCCACCAAAACCTCTCCGTCATTTGACCGTTGAGGAATATCGCCTCCAAGCTATCCACGAGACCAAAAAAGGTCTAGACAATTTTAGAAACTACTTGAAAACAGAAGACGGTATAAGAGCACTAACCCGGCTAGAGAATTCGTCAACGCCGAGGTACGTATTGTTTAAGGAACTCATACAAAATATTGAATGTATTCATATCCAAAGGTACTTCAATGAACATGTATAAAGGGCTAAACACTGTACTCAGAGGTAGCGTCTTAGGCTGTTAAGGGAACAATACAGGCCTCATGCATGTTATCTTAGACTGTGATCACATTGCTTGCACGCTTGTATAGTAGTTCCGCGAGCTCAAGCGTGCAGAAGTAAACAAATAGTCCAGACAAAAAAGTGAGTATGTGCAAGCAGTCTGTAGTTTTTTCATCTCTTGTTTAGCTTTCTCGTCAAATGGATGACTTTTAATTGAACTGGTCCGACACCAATATCGGACTAAAACACCAATATGGGATGCAAGTGACAAGAAACATTGGAAACAGAGACTTACTAAAATTATAATTCTTAGAATTAAAACATTACTTTCCATCACAAAAAGTTAATCATCACATGACTCTGTCTTTTGCATCAGCCACTGGCTGCAGCAATATGAGAGTACTTGCAAGTAATGTGTACATTGAAGGTAATGTGCATCTCATGCGAGTTTGCGTCACTTAATGCTCACGTGAACGTGCGAGCAATGTGATCATAGCCTTAGGCCTATCACTGCTGTTGCTACTAGCTTGGCCATATGACTTGTACTCTAGTAGTACTCCAACGTCTTTAGAAGACAGCACAAATCAGCAATGAAAGTTGATTAGAAGTTTGCTAAAAATCCCAAATGTTAGTATAGTAATAAGTATTGATGTGACTTTGGCATAGTGATGTCTTCTCGAGATTGTTCTCAAAGAGTAAATTCCATTGTTTACTAGCAACAATCACGCTATAAGTAAGAAATTTTATAAATCACTCCAATCCGATTTTTTTGAAACAATAATCCAAGAGATTAAAAAAGAGATCAATGAAATTACACAGTTAACTAAAGTTTTTAGTTTGTGTAGTGTTAATAACCATTCATCAAAGGTCAATTGCAAGTCTAATTGTTCCTCTGTATATGAACCATCAGATTTTCCCAATAACCTGTCAATATTACATGATCGCCTATGGTGATGTAAATGTTAGTTCTACGTTTTATAATTTGCATCCTATACAACTTGTTATGAAATAATCTTTTACAAGGAAAACACATGGTTTCAAACAGTAGTAAATTCCTAGTAGTCTTCCAAGGTAAAATGGTTGATTAGAACAAAACTCTCTCAAATTGCATGTTTTCTATTATAGGGTGATAAGATTCATCACAAGGTTAGACGAGCACGTTACTGACGAGGAGCGCCAGACACATGATATGATGTACCCTGAGCTGACAGATGATGAAGACTAACAAAATACAAAATTAGTTCTTCTTTTATTGCCAAATAGACTTGAAAGTTTAAAGTATTCATCCTTTTGACGTTGAAATGTGCAATTCATTTTTTTCACATTATTAGGAATTGCATTGCAGAAACACTGACCTTTTAGATTTAAATTTCCTCTTTTCATATTGTTGACCATGATATTTTAGCTTTTGTAGTAGTAGTAGATTTGTTTTAGCAGTTAAATGTTAATATCTAGTCTGTGGTACCATACCAGTAAAGACAATAATAAGTCAATTAAAAAGACTGTTAGTAAATTATATGGTACTTACGCTTAATTGTTGAGTTTTAAGTTTATATGCAATTTTTATGTAATTGAAGGGTGGATGGACCAGACTTAAATTGAACAAATTAATTTTGTCACACAAGCTTTTTTTCTTTTTAACAATTATGTAGAAAATACATTTGAACAAATGTGTTTTACAAATTTGCAGCGAAATCCCAAATTAATTGTATTGTATATACAGTATATCTATGTTCATTATAAAATTTAAATTAATTAGAAAAATTGACTTTGCCTGCCACATGAAACTTGAGCGCGCACCTTAAAATGCCACTATTAGTAATTCTAAAAATTACTTCTGGTAGCAATGAAACATAATATTACTTCACTAAGCTGCTCATTTGCTTTTTTCCCAATAACTTTGTAATTGTTGTTTGTTAATAATTTACTGTACAATTCTACCGGTTTTTCTAAATTTAAAATCAAATTGTATGCTGTATATCGTTCCATATATATTCTGTATATTGTGTCCCTATGTGATGTGGAAAGCGAATAGAGACCTCTTGTCAGGAATTATAATTAATTTTGAGTTATAGGTATATATATATTTGAATTGCTTATTCAATTCCAAATCACTTGGTACAAGTCCCATGCATCTATGATTTTGCTAAAGTTATAAGACTTTGACATTTTGTTATGGAAAAGGGTAATTTTGAAAAAAAACAACTATTTTGAAAATTTCAAATACACATAAAAACGCATAAAAAGTGTTTCTGGTATTTAAGAAACGATTTTGGTATCAAAAGAAAGCTTAATGTCCTCTTTGGAGGCAATACCAATTTTTGTCTTAACTCACAGTAATTTTCATTTTAATAATTGTTTTATCGAAGCACGTCGTAAAAATCATATTTCAGAAAAGGGACCTTTTGTCGGCCCTATGTTATTTCTCCGTAAGATAGGAAAAGGTACCTCTTGTCAGGACCGCAAAATTTTTGAGTGTTTTTGTTCTCCGTAAACTGAACTTTGTTGCAGTTTTCTAATTTCTACTAGAATGCAGGAAAATTCATTTTTTGGACTAAAGTCTGTTTATAAAGTGAATATTAGAAATGGGACCTCTTGTCGTTATGGCAAAATAACATTAAGCGACAAGAGGTACCTTTTCTCAGACCGTGCAGAGGCTAACAAAATGATTTATTTTGACCTTTTACATCTTTAGTTCGATATTTTTACCGATACTATCCTTTTCTATTTAAAGGAGGTATAACAATCGATAAAAAACCAAATTTTGATATTTTTGACCTTAATTGCTATATCGGCTGTAACTTGCTGGAAATTTTGCATCGCCTACAAGAGGTCCCTTTTTGCTTTCCACATCACATATTGTAACAAACAACTCTCTGACAATCATGTAAGAATGAAAATTGCATAAAACCCTCCACCCTTAAAGTTTTATAGTTGTTTCGTAGTTAATATTCTTGTTTCAATGTAATGTTTGTTTAATACTTTGAATGTTTTTGTAGAATAAACTTTATAAGCAATTTGTATGATTTTTTCTACTGTACTCTTTATTCTCTAAGGGTTGTCATGGAATTCGAATGACATGTAATTAAAATTGATCCATTGTTTTGATATTAATGGATTTTTGTATAATAAAATGCCATAATTTACTAGGTACGTTCCATACAAAGTTCTTAGACTCTGAGAAAAGCTTTAAAATATAAAAATAGATTTTTATCAATTGGGTTTATTCCCATGATACAGTCTTTTATATTACAGACAGAAAAGCCTAGAGCTAGTTGTCAAAACACTCAAAACAGTTGTTGGACGTTTGAGACAAAGAGATCTAAAGCAAGAGTCTGGCATCCCTGCGCTAACTATAAAATGAAATCTCCAAAAGATTTCTCTCAAGTTATGTTTGACTGTCTGGGGGGTAAAAAACGGCAACATATAGGTGGCACACAGAACTTGTGGTGAGGATATTTTATTGGGATCTCCTTCAAATATTAAAGAGGAACCTGTTTTATCACTTTAGAAAAGCTTCTATTTATTTATTTTTAGTTATTTGTTATCATCACGTTACATCAATGTTTGACAGGTGTTTGTCTTAAAAATAAAATCTATTGTAACAAACAAACAACAACCAAAATATTGAATACTTAAAAATAATCATACATTCGTTAGGAAATCTTTCAGTGAATAAAATGCCTTCTCCAGAAATCATATATTTCTTAAGTGTTTTTTTTTTTATTTTTTGTTTCGATATGCAATCAATTTCTTTTATCGTTGAAAGTAGCCTATTATACATTTTGGGTCCCATATAGAGGGGATAAATGTAAACACATAAAATTAAACGTGATACACGTCCAGGTCCAGATCACGTAATTCTGAGATGTGTCAAAAATGATAGTACAAAAAAATCTTAATGCACATATTCAATAAGATGCACAAAAATAATACAATCCCAGAATCATTTAAAAATCCAAGGACAACTATTAAACAAAGGAGGAATTGATGTAAAAAATTGGCTTCCAATTTCTATTTGCTCATTATTGAGAAGGAATTTTGAAAAGATTATAGATACAATGCTAAAAGAATACATAAGATTTAATAACTTTCAAACTGGGTTCACTTCTCTGCGAGGTACCCACATAAACGCTAAAATATTGAATTATATTCTCTACTTATGTAAAATTAGAAAAGATGATTGCTGTGTTTTATTTCTTGACATTGAAAAAGCGTAAGTAAAAATATCAATTTTAAAGTCATTTTTACTCAGTAATAATATTTCTGCAATCGGTCTAACTGAACATTGGTTAAGAATAGGAGAAGTTGCCCTGGCATATCCTGATGGTTTCTGTTGTAGTAGTGTTTTCTGCAGAACTGATCATATAAAGGGTGCTCTTTAATTTTCACTAACATTTTTTTACAGGTTAACATATGTGATTTGGACCAGTTTTGTTCTGAAATAAGTTTAGAAGCAGTAGCAGTGTTTATCGAGGATTTTAAATTAAATTTTGTTTCAGTCTACCACTCACCTTCAGGCAACCCTGTGGTTTTTCTTGAAAATTTTGATAAGTTATTAACTCATCTTTCTTGTTGAACTAATTATGTTTCAATTATTGGAAGAGATTTTAATATGTTGACTTGACACAGAACAACTACTGCTCTAAACAATTTCTTAATATACTCCGCCAGCACAATTTTCACTTCCTAAATCACTACCCCACTTGAGGCAACAATTGCCTGGACAACGTATTAACCAACTGTAATAAAAATTCAAACATAAGCTGTAAAGTTTATGATTTCCTTTTCTCCGACCACAATGGTCTTCTATTAAATATAACTTTGAATTTGGTAAAAATTGTGTTAATCAATATGCTGCTTTGAACTCCTTTTGTAAAGTTTAAGTAATTTTGCCAAAAGATTCGGTGGGTGTGTTTGTGGATAAGCTTGGTACTTATGATTGGACAAATGTGCTTAATTGTATAAATCCAAATGCACAAAATATTTTTATAATGTTTTTCAAAGTTCAAAGGAGGGAAGATAAGATTTTTCAAATAGATATTGGTGTTTGAGAGTTGTTGAAGTATGTAGGTCAAAATTATTTCAGTGACAGCAATAGTGAAAACTCCACAGTCATAAGTATTCTCCTGCTGTGGTGAATGAGTAACACAGGTAAATTTTGAAACTCCAAGTTTGTCCTCATTTAAGAAATACAGTAGACAATTTTTTCAGCAAGTTTTTTCGCTGTTCCAATATTACTGGCTACTGTTTTAAGGAGTCGTATAGTGAAAAAATGTTGCTTGTGATGAATCATACACCAGCAAACTCCAATGAAAACCTACTCCTTTAACTTCATTGTCTAGATTCATTACAGATTCCACTGCTTGAAGATCATCGCTGTCATTAACAGGCAAAAATAAATACCTTGCTGCCTTTACATTTAAATTATTAAGTATAAAATTATAGTCTTGTAGCAGTTTTATTGCTTGACTAACAGTAGGATCTAAGCATATAATCCCCTTGCCATTTAAAAGGTTATTATTTAACACTTCGTTATATTTCCAGATTGTGTTATCTGTAATCCAATTGGGCCCAAGGATGCTGACAATACTGTATTTTCATATTTACTCAAGTCAGCTTTACTACATAAAATTTGTGTTTCTGTATTTGTAGAATTCATGTCTGTGCAATATGTTATGGTTAATGGGCTTGAGAGTGAGCTACTAATTGCCAATGGTTCATCAGAGACTGTCAAATTGTTGTTCAGAGTACAACCAATATTGCTGGATTCCTGCTTATCATCATTTAAGGATTTAAAGCTAGAGTTGAAACTTTTGTCAGCTTCTCTGATAAAATTTCTGATTTTTTACCTTTCATTTTCCATAAAGGGATTTATTCTCTTTATAAGCACAAATATAAACATCCTTTACCACACCAATTTCATTAGTGACATAAAATTGAACGGTGTATTTAATTATTTTCTTAGATAAATCTATTGCTGTTACAGTAGCTGGCCAATGTGGATATCCTTTTATTTTCGCAAATACTTTGTCCCCAGTATTAATTGTACTTTTCGTTTGACACATATTTTATAGGCTAAACAATTAAAATTTAAAATAAAACTGTGACAGTGGCGGATCCAAAGAGGGGGCGACCTCCCCCATCCTCGGGCATACATATACATATATTTTTAACTGCATGTAATACAGTAGTGCATACGCATTGCGTAAAATAATTTGTCACACTAACTTTGGACAAAGAAACAGTATAAAACTGCCATTTTGGAGACTTATTAGTTTACACAAATTGTTCGGTACCCCCCGTACCCCTCAGCCTCCCTTGTGACTGTTCAAGATCCCCCACTGCTCTGTGATATGTAAAATAAAAATGCCTGCTTGTCCGTTTTGAATAATAATAATAGCAGCTGAAATAATTATTAAGGAAACTTCAAGTGCAAAGTGCAACAACTAGGATAATAAGGAAACCGTCTTATCAGTGATAAGAGTGTAGGCCTTTGACCTAGGCTGAGATGTTGATGTTAATCAAATTGTGAGTTATACCTTGGCAATAGCGTGGTTATCTCTAGCATGTAATGCAGTTTTGTTTATGCTGATCTTTTAAATTGTTATTTTCAAAAAAGCTCTTTTATATAAACTATTATTTATGTCAAGTGCAATGGTAAGTCCCCTAACTAATATGCTTGTAGTTAGCTTATATCCTTATATTTCTTGCCTGTGTTAGAATTTAGAATAGTTACTACTACTAGTCCTTTAACAGGTTTGCAGTTTTCAATTTTCACACTTCAATCGATTTTTAACACTTTGTCCAATAAAATAAAAATGTTCATAACTGTTTGAAAGAAAAAGATAGGTTAACTTAACCAGTAATTTAAAACAGTTAGGTATATTTCTTCTCTCAAGACTATTTTTGTAAACTTATTTGTTTAAAATATTTTTAAGGACTATTAAAAATTACTTTGATTCTTTTTTTTAACTATAATACATTTAACCACTTAAATAAGACATTAAAAATCAGACATTGTAGTGCCTGTCGATTCATTCAAGTACAGTAATCTCAAGCTTAACTAAAATTAAGCATGAGAATTTTAGGCTGGATTGTACAACACTGGATTGTATTGACATTAAACCAGGTTTCATTTAAAGAAATAATATTAACTTTCTCTTTTTTACTTTCAAGAAATACAATTAAATATACATAATTATTTAATAACCCCTGAATATTAAAATGCAAGATATTGATGCTATTAGGCCTATTAGATTTACTGATAGCCTGACTTTTTGCCTGTTTAAACAAACTTTACTTAGTATTTCTATTTCTCTAAAAAAACATTCTTTACACAACTATTTACATTAACTATCTTTCTACTAATATTTACAGATGAAATTTTTATCTAGCACATCTTCTTCATCCCTCTACACTTTCACTTTCTTCTACACCCAAACTTTGATTTACACCATATTGCCTTTCTAGTATGTGTATCTTCATCCTTGAAAGAACCATGAGTTTATTTTTACATTTAACTGTAGACATCACCTTCTCTTTACAGAATTTAGATTTATGTTTAGGTTGCTGCCATATTGTTGACTTGAGTGTGAGTAGCATGTGAGGGTTTAACTATGCCAGGGAAACATGTTGAATATTTTAAATCATATTGTTTTTGTATATTAGCTTGTGTTTTTTTTTTTACTTTTTTTTTGTTTTGAGGTCCCTAGAGGCCAAAAACACACCATCCGTTCAAATTATACAACATATATTTATATGTTTATATATTTATATATATACCGGGTGTCCAGCCTAAAGTTTTCCAATAGCTAACTTTTTAATTTTAAATCTGACAAACAACTTCTTTTGGGGGACTTCCCTTTATTTTTTATTCTGCATTTTGGGGTGATTTCGAAATTTTTCTTAATGGCCGCCATTTTCCAATATGGCGGACAACTTTGTTTTTTCTTATGAAACACCCTGTATTTTATGGTGTTTTTGGATACTACAGGTTATTTTAAGACATTTTTGTTCTTAGGTATTTTTTCATAAAACCAATGTTTAAGGAGATATGAACGGTCAAAGTTTATTTTCCGCCATAAGAAATGCCTTAAGTTTTCCAATAGCAAACTCTTCTTGGAAAACTTAAGGCATTTCTTATGGCGGAAAATAAACTTTAACCGTTCATATCTCCTTAACCATTGGTTTTATGAAAAAATACCTAGGAACAAAAATGTCTTAAAATAACCTTTAGTATCCAAAAACACCATAAAATACAGGGTGTTCCATATGAAAAAAAACAAAGTTGTCCGCCATATTGGAAAATGGCGGCCATTTAGAAAAATTTTGAAATCACCCCAAAATGCAGAATAAAAAATAAAGGGAAGTCCCCCATAAGAAGTTGTTTGTCAGATTTAAAATTAAAAAGTTAGATTTTGGAAAACTTTATCCTGGACACCCGGTATATACTGTATAAATATATATGTA
Organism: Macrosteles quadrilineatus; assembly: GCF_028750875.1. NCBI lineage: Eukaryota > Metazoa > Arthropoda > Insecta > Hemiptera > Cicadellidae > Macrosteles > Macrosteles quadrilineatus. The sequence goes on along the minus strand of NW_026542600.1, from coordinate 69,241,882 downwards.
GGTCTATATTTATATGTACGTTAGCACGATAACTCGAGCAAAAATTATCCGATTTTGATGAAATTTGGTACAAACGTGTAAACCAACATTTATTCTAACGAGTTCGCGATCCAGCATGATCACACCATGGGAACGGGGTTTTATGGGGTAAAAATATGTTTTTCCCATTTTTGACCCAAAAAACATAAAATTTAGCAATTTCTTTCCAAACCATTTTGTAGAGCTTAAAAAGACAAATAATTTAGTATATTGAAGCGTTGTTATGCGCCTAATAGTTACGGAGAAAATTCCAAAAAAACTGTAAATTTAAAATTCCCATGTTTTCTTAGGGAGAATAAATAAACTGTGTTAGTTTGCTTGTTTATAAACATATTTTGATCAAATTTGGAAAATGTTGTTATTTCTTACTAACTATTAACATTTTACAAAAAAAAAAAACAGTTTTACCCTCCCTGATGCAAACCTAAGTACTTGTTAAACTAATTCTATTTAAATAGGAAATGAATGTTATATTTTTAAGTAGACATTTCAGTGTAAATCTAATCAGTCAAATAGAAATTCACTTAGTCAGCAGTTTTGCTGTGGCGGGGGTATTAAAGATATTCTTACAGTTTGAACTTTCCTTGGTAAAATTGGTTACTCACTAATGTCCAAAAAGTGTTAAATATCAGGTATGTAGCACTTGAATCTTGATTTAATTCTTATGTACAACAAATCAACACTAATGCATTGGATAGTTTAGTCATGTTCACCTGTTAGTCAAATTACCATCCTCTAGTGATAAGGAACCCTATTGATAATATTCCATCATTTGTAGAGAAGGCTTCTTACTTGACAGATGTACCATTAGAGCTGTCTTTCAGTTGTTAAATCTACCTTATAACTTTAAATAAACTATTACTATTAGTGATATATGATATAGCCAAGATTTGGTGATTTGCATAAAACTCTTCACAGTTGATATTTGAACCTTTTAGAGCTGTATACCAGTTGCTGTCTTTAGGTTGTTAAATGTGTATAATCACAAGTAGATAGATAAGAGTTTATCTATCAATTGTATTCAAGGTTTTGGACTTTTCCCTTCCAATTCAACTTTTAGCAGTATTATGTTATCTGCACGTCTTGGAACCAGAAGGCTCTGACTTTCAGACGGTAAGTACTGAACACAGTATATCAGGTAAATGTATTGTAAGGTAAGGCCTGAGTTACAAAAACAGTTAGAGGGACTGAATTGGCCTTGAATTATGTTCTAAAGTTAATATCTATTTAAGTAAATGTAATTTGTTAAACTGTGAGGTATTCAGTTACTACTTGACAAGAAATTCTAAAATTTTGACTAAGAATGGAGTTGTTTTTTACAAATCTTAATTTAATTTCTCCTTTCACTTAATAGCTAGTATCAATTATTTAAACAATTAGTTGTATGATAGAAATGCAATACAAGTAGTAGAATAGTTTAATACAAATGTAATCTTGTATACCGTTATCTAGGAAGTGAAACAATACTATCATATATATGTTTCTAAATTGTCTGGACATATTTTCTGGAAATTGTTCCTTGGACAAAGACAAACATAAAATTCTGTGTAAGTATGGGTCCACAATGCCTAGATTTCTGTTTGTTGGCCTGTTTGTGATTTTTAAGAATTATTTTATATCTTGGGCATTTTTCGAGATAGAAATTTCAAAATTAGTATAAATGTGTATTTTAGTAGGTAAAAAGAGCATACAAAATTTCGGTCCAATATCTCAAGCCGTTTCAATACGGCTGCCATTTAAAATCTGTAATGCCAAATTTCATAAAAACCGTAAATATTCAGAAAATATTTATTCAGTTCAAAAAGATAGAGAATGTAAATCCAAATCAATGAGACCTTGATTGTTAAAATTGGATGACAAACAACCGAGTTATCAGTTCTTTTTCTACATTCGGATACACAATTTAATAGGACTTCCGTATTGTTTATTATTTGATATTTTATAGAGCCGTATGGTAATCCTATTAGTTGCTTAACCGAATCCGAATGTAGAAAAAAAACTAATAACTCAGTTGTTTGTCATTCAGTTTTAACAAACAAGTTCTCATTTGATTTGGATTCAAATTCTCTATCTTTTTGATCTGAAAAACAACTTTTTTAATATTTACAGTTTTCATGAAAATTAGCATTAAAGATTTTAAATGGCCGCCATATTGAAACGGTTTGAGGTATTGGAATGAAACTTTGTAAGCTCTTTTTACCTACTAAAATACACATTTACACCAATTTTGAAATTTGTATCTTGAAAAATGCCTAAGATATTAAACAATTCTTGAAAACCAAAATCGGCCCACTAATAACAAAATGGCGCCCTAAAACGTTTCAAATCCAAATAACCATGAGGGTGGCTGAAAATGAACTTGCACCCCCCTTATCTTTTTAACTATTTGATATATTTGAAATCGGTTTGTGGCAACCTTTTTAGATATGAGGGGCTACAATAATGATGCTTATTTTTTACAATTTTGACCTTAGGGGTTTTAGGGGTGGGGGTGTAGCTAAAAATGTTCAAATAGGAAGTATGGTCGAGTTTGGTAACATTTTACAGGTCTTGACTTAAAACAAAATGGCAGTTCAAAATTACTTTTAATAGGCTAGCCATTGTCTTAATCATTTTTAGCTGTCATTTTGTTATTAATGGTCCGATTTCTATTTTCTTTATGTTAATTGTTTAGTTTTGTCAAGACCAAGACCTGTAAAATGATACCATACTTGACCATACAGTACTTCCAGATTGAACATTTTAAGCTACCCCCAACTCCCACTACGAAGGTCAAAATTTTTAAAACTAAGCATCATTATCGTAGCCCCTCATATCTAAACAGGTTGCCACAAACCGATTTCAAATATCTCGAATAGTTAAGAAGATAAGGGGAGTGCAAGTTAGTTTGTTATATAGTTTTAGAAATAACCGTCTTTTCCAATGTAATTATGGACTTTAAAGTATATTATTTCGGCAATTATGAAGTACGTACCTTTAATAACCTTATATTTCTTAGATGCCAATCACATACAACTGGAATGTATCAAGTACGTCTGTTAGAAACCCACATTTTACATAAATTACCAAAAATGGCAGTCAAATTGAAAGTGTTTATAAAAATCACAGTATCTATTTATACACTCTAATTTTGATAAAACAGCTGTAAATTGTGTTTTAGCGAATTTCCCATAGGGATAGGAAATAAGCTATTGCCGTAGGTCTCAGAAACGATGGGCAATAACAATTCAGAGAATTAATATTCTTTACATGCGAGTAGAGTAAAATATTTTAAATGAAATTCATGTTGAATGAGAATAATATCCGATGACATATCGTCGGTTCTCTGCGGAACTGTATCGCTTTTAACAGGTTAATTTGAAAATACAAATTTTTCAATAACTCTAATGACCTCTTTTTGTAGTTTTAAAACCTTATTTAAAATTTTTCAAATTCTTTTGTACTGTCCCACCATAAATTTAGATTCCGTATCCAAATTGACATTCTATAAACGAGTGGTATATCATTTTTAACACAGCTTTATCACAGAGATAAGCCATTGATCTCAAAACAAACAAGCCTGAATTAATTTTACCAACCAAATTGTCACTTGATTGACTGGGTTATTATTTACTGTAATCATAGGGGTTTGATCTTTTTTGATCTTATTTGTATGAAAGAAAACAAAATTTGTCTAAATAGTTGTTTGTTAAGAATTTTTCGATATTTTTGAGCTCCAATTCGGTAGAATTTTCAATATCAGTAATTGGATTACCCGAAGTTTTAAGATTGATATCATCAGCATATACGCTTAATGTACTGGTATACCTATAAATATTACCTATTACCTAAATATTACCTATAAATACATTTGGTAGGTTTTTAATGTAGCAAATAAAAATAGGTCCCAAAATAGAACCCTAGAAATAGGACCTCTAGATGCATTTGTTATAGTAAATCTGATTTTGTCTTCTGTATCCAATTGTTTTTTGATAAATAAGAGAGTTCTACAAATTGATAGCGATCCTCCAAATATGAAGTGAACCATTTATGTGCAACACCCTTAATGCCCATTATCTTAAGCTTGTTTAGCAATACCATATGATCTACATTGTCAAAGGCCTGCGACATGTCCATAAATGTTCCAGCAGTATTTAAGCCTTTATCAACAGAATCTATTATGTCTTCAATGAGACTAATTGCTGCAGTGACTGTTGATCTTCCAGCCCAGAAACCATGCTGTTCATTATCGATTTGTTCTGGTCTGCTTAAAAATTCTATCAATCTGTTGCAAACTGCTTTTTCATATACTTTAGAAATTGTGGGAAGAACTGATACTGGTCGGTAATTAGAAACGTCATTTTTTGAATTCTTTGTATGAACTGGTATGATCTTAGCAGTTTTTTATTGATTTGGAAAATAGCCTGTGATAAATGAAGAATTTATTAGATATGTCAGGTTTTTAAAAGATTTGATAATTGAAACTATTTCAGTGTCAGTAACGGGTTTTAGATAAAAATTTGAATTAAATGAAAAATTTTTATTGTTGTCATCCTGAGTAGAGAAAGATGGTTGAGTTGGTTTTGTGGTCGTCTGGGCAACAAATGTATCAAAGAAGTTGCTTACCTCTGCGGGTCTGCTTATCACCTTCTCACCATTTTTCAACACAATGCCCAGATCTTTTTTTGACTATTCTTTGTTCTTGGATTTCTTTGTTTATTATTGACCAAGCAGTTTTTGAAATGTTAAATGATTGCTTAATTTTGTTGTTGTAATACTCTTTTTTGCATTTAAGAGATCTAAGATTTAAGAGATAAATATGGAGTATTTGCATTCTGTAGGGGCCATATAAACATCCATCCAGTTTTCACTCTGTAACATAAATTTAAACATCTTTATTTTCTCTAAACTGTAATTTCCGCAAGATTTAGTTTTGACTTTTTCCTTTGTTTTAAATTTACTACCAGCAATGTCAAGCTCTAATACTTGTCCATCGTGGTCTGATAAGAATGTAATCAGACCATAAACATATAACTTATTTGTGACATTTGTTAAAAAATTATCTATTGCCGCCCAGACAGCACACTTTATCCCAGGGACATCCCATAGTAGTCCCATATGTCCTGAGAATGTCTCGGGATATGTGCGCTATCCTCAGGATATCCCGCAAAATCCCGGGACGAGTACGAAATCCACAGGATATCCTACAATATACCGTAATGTCCCGGGATTTGTAAGTTAACCTCAGGATATCCTGTAAAGTCCCGGGATATGTACGAATGCCATAGGATATCCCAGAATGTCCCATGACATCCCGGGACATGTACAAAATCCACTGGATATCCTGTAATGTCCCGTAATGTCCCGGTAACAAACTGAAGAAAAAAAATACTACCACTGATGAAATGTACATTATATCTAAATTTTAATGTTCAACAAGGCCAATATACCAATTTAATATACCAATATAATAATTTGATTTTTTCACTAGTGCTTTTTGAAACTTGGTTTCCATCTTCAGGCTGTGTTTACACTAGTACAAAAAGTAAATATTTACTTAATAAATTAATTTTAAACAAAGTTAAAACAGATGATTTAAAGGATATTGGAAAAATAAAAAATAATATTAGAAAAATTAATCTTTTGAATTTTGGATATGTTACCGTGTTGTTCTTGATGTAATTATTTTCAGTAATTCCGAATTTATAATTGGGCCGTCTTCATTATTTAACAAATAATTTTGGTCAGTTTTTTTTTCTAAAAATAAGATTCCCACGCATTAAGAAGTTGAGGTTTTATAATTTATTTTAAAAGTTTAAGGTTTCCCAGATTGAAAATATATCTTGTTAATACTATGGCTAGCAAGGGTTGACTTTACTTTACTGACATATTACCACTGAGTTAAGGAAAACTAGAGTTCTATCATAGTTGTGTGAAATGTGAATTTAATTCTAACTTTAAATTAATAAAACAACAAAAAACTAATTTTAATCATATAACAATCAATTATTACAGTGCTAATCTAATGGTGATTAAATAATCTATATTCAAATACTTCAAATATCCTCTCCAACTACCAGAAAAACAATTCAACTACTTGGGGCCTAAATAGATTAACAGAATCATATATAGCCTATATTGTAGTATCAAAAATATTTTAAGTATTGCGACCATTGCAACTGTCGGCTACTCTTTAACCACTTGAAAACACCCATAATCAACAAGCGCAGATAGCTCAGGAGGTAAGATAAGAGGCTCACAAGGCGAAGGTACCAGGTTCAAAACCCGTCTGGGCCAAAAACTTTTTTCTCGTTTTTTTCTTCAAAATTTGTGTTTATTAACTATTTAATCAATTTACTAAACTCATAATTAAGCTTTTCATACTAAATCTATATTATTTTGTGTTTTTTATGTTCAGGCCCAGACCACACTTTATCCCAGGGACATCCCATAGTAGTCCCATATGTCCTGAGAATGTCCTGAGGACTACCCTGGGATGACCTCGGATGTCCCACGGATATGCGTGTGAGCTTATCCGTAGGACATCCCCGGGCGGGGACATTAGGCATTCCTGTGGATATCCTGTGATATCCCAAGTTGACCATAGGACCACTATGGGATATCTTGCATATCCTGTCGCAATATCCGTGGGATGTCCTGAGGAGAAAGTGTGCTGTCTGGGCGATTGGCAGTTTTTTGCTACCCTTGTGGGAAAGTTGATTAAATACCGGTATCTCATATTGTGACTTTTTAACATGCTCTGTAGTTCTTTAAATTGTTATCTTTTGCGATTACAATATTTATGTCTCCTGCTACTATAATATTTTTACTAAAATTTGAAACGCTATCAACTACAAAACTAAGATTATCCAGGAATAAATTAACATCGGCACTTGGAGATCGATACACACCTACAAACTCATACCCATTATAGCACTTCACAGCACAGCATTCAAAAACCTTCTCCTGACAATGTGTGTCTATTATTTTAGGTGATATTTTCTTAACTGCTACATTATTTTTAGCTAATATTGCCACACCTCCTTTAGAAAACTCGGTGCATCCCGTCTCCCGCACTAGAGGCGTGTTGAGCTCGGTGCATCCCGTTCCCCCGCACTAGAGGCGTGTTGAGCTCGGTGCATCCCGTTCCCCCGCACTAGAGGCGTGTTGAGCTCGGTGCATCCCGTTCCCCAGCACTAGAGGCGTGTTGAGCTCAGTGCATCCAGTCCCCCGCACTAGAGGCGTGTTGAGCTCGGTGCTTCCCGTTCCCCAGCACTAGAGGCGTGTTGAGTAAAATGTAGTAAAAACTTTCCATGGACCTGTGATATATTAGAAGGCTCCAATGAGAGCCACTTCCATTCTCGAAGTCAGTTGAGTCATTGACGGGTATGGGGTATAATTATATTTTTCTCTGTCAATGTTAAGGGATCGAATAGATGATCTGTGTTAATTAGGGACTTGAGGGCATGGCTGATTAACGGATTCATTATACATACACTTGCACTGGATCTAAGAATGTAACTATTTAACTTTTCAAAGTACTTACTTAATCGGATGATCAGTAAGCCAAACAGGCTGGACTACGTTGTTTTGGAGTTTAACATTCATCGTTTGCACAGAATTGTTAAGTTGTTTAATTTGGTCATTAGCTTCCTGTGATTTGATTTTCAATTCAGTGTAATTTTTCTCGAGTTCATTTAGATCTTCCTTACTTTTTGAATGGATTTCATTAAAAGTATTTACATCTTCTGTGCTTAAAAGGTTTTAGGACTTTCTTAGGTGTATTCTTGTTTAAAATAGCACTTGGGTGCTCAGATTTTTTCCGAGAATAAGATCTAGTTTTAATAGCAGGGCTTTTTCTAGCTTTATTTAAATTTAAAGTTAAATTGTTTTTATTTTGCATAACCATTTTTATTTTAACCAAGCACAGACGGGATTTTTCAGATTTAAAAAACTGAGAACTTGTTTATTTGCTACTCAATTCACCCAGGAACAGTACAGGTGTAATCAATTTTACTATTTAATTTTCTAGTAAATATGAGTTAGTCTTCCAACAGGGATGTTAAAGCTTCATAGAAACTAAAGTTGCTGAGCATCGTCTGCAAGTGCATACAATTCAAACTTCTTCTTGCCGCCAAATTATAGCTCAAGAGCATAACCAACTCGAAATTTTGTTTACTTATTACTTTAACTTTATAGTTATAGTTTGGGATATCGTGCATCTGTATCGTAATAAGTGGTTGCTTCCTTCTAATAGTGGTAAACTGTAGTTTATTACTATGTAGGCCCTAAGTTAGATATAACTTTGCATGCTCTATCTATACACTAGCTAGAGACTAAGTATTCACTTAGAATTAGGCTAAACATAAATAACCTAAAAGAATTTCATACAAATTACCCCTCGGCTAGGCCTGTGAACAGGTCTAGCCACCATGCACACCGATACTGATTTGGAAAAAATACAGACAGTTAATTCCATTTTGATTGACAATAATTCTTTTATCAACAATAGCCGGGTACAGTTTCTTAACTGGGCTATATGCTAATATCGATTGAAACTATCGAATTGAAAATATTGTATAGTAATCGATATTTTTGAATATATGTACTATAAAATTAAACTATCATAACCTAACCTAACCAACCAAACTTGCTGATGGTGAAAAAATCGCATGAAAGTTTATAAATCGAATCAATAGTATCAATCGATATTAGCATAGCCCAGTTAAGAAACTGTACCCCAATAGCCAAGACAAACACAGAATTGATACAGAAAATGAACAATTTAGGCCTAACCTAGAAATGGAAAAACGTGACCACAAAAGAACTTTATCCTAGTCTTCTGGTAACAGTAATGACAAACAGATATCTCATGATAAGAAAAAACAATTTCTTAACTTTCTCAGTCATGAGGACACCCACAAAGGGCCGTATGAAGTAATCATAGAGGACAAAAGTAAAGAAAGACTTAGTCCCTTTAAAATCGGTAAAATACTAAAAAGGAACGATACTATTGAGGTAATTAAAAGAACTGGCAAAAACATAACTGTCTAAACTTACTGCAAAAGCTCAAGGCAGCTAACGATTTAATATTAAATCAGGACTTGGCCAATTTCTCTGTATTCATTCCCTCCAGGCAGCGGCGGAGCCAGGATTCGGCTTTGGTGGGGGGGGGGGCAATCCGGGGGGTCTGGGGGTATGGAATACCCCCAGGGGGAAGGGGGGTCCGGGAATACTATTTGTAATACAAATACTTAGTAATACAACAATTTTTGTATTTTATGGTGCAAAATTGCAGTTTCTAACACCTCTGGAGGCTCTAGGTAAAGAATAATCTAGGTGTATTGCCACTAAAAATTAGCTTTTACTGCTCTGAAATAAAAAAAAATTCCCAAACTACTATTTATCTGCGTGATGTAATTTTAGTAAAATAAATCAAGCTAATAAAACTACACTCAGCTTATAGAATAAAGAATATGGCACTTATAAGCCAATACTATATTGCACCATTGTGGAGTATTTTCCTTCCACCATGATATTGCACGTTAGTTATGTAACTTAGTATACTTGTACATACATAGTAGGATAAAAACTTTTTGTTTTATGATACTTGTAGAATACAAAAAAGGCAGAGTAAAAAAATAATAAACTTTAAGATGAGTTAGCTAGTACAGCACTTTATAGTAGGCCTACATTATATAATTTTCACTTGAGATTTGCACTAACTGGCAACACAGGGCTTGCTTATCTCGCTCCCCCCCTCTCTCGTATGTCTGGTTGGACGATGATTCACAACTAGGCTTCTGATAAAAACAATAACTTTTTCCAGATATAAATAAAATTGTAATTTAAAATAGGCATAAATAAGCATTTTTCTCTGATCATTAATATCAACAAATACTTTTGATCGGACAGTTAATAGTCTAGAAAAACTAAGATTAATTAAGGAGCATGTTATTTAAGTTAAATAAGTAAACTATTTATCATTAAAACGACTTCAAACTGCCCAATTTGAGTGATTTTTACACATTTATTACCACCATAGCATATGGTAACAAATCGTATACTGTAGGTCATCAAATTAAAAAAATGTAATATTAGAAAGATATTAATTATTACTTAGGAAAGAGGTTATCCAGGAAGTGGACGTCACTGATATAGATTTTAATCTTAACACTAGATGTCCAAAGTAAAATGATAAGTTAGACCATAGATAAAAAAAACACTTAGATTATTAGTCAATACTGTGGTGTCAGATTGATGCTCCGATGGGCAAGTCTATTTTTATCACCGCGTAGGTAAGGACGGCTCGGGGAGGGGCGTCGCTCAACGTGCGGTGGCCGAAGCACTGGCACTGCATGTGTATTGTATAGTGTGTACGCACTCATTTGACTGTGTTTCTAGGACGCACGTGGCAACGCTCCCGTGTGTCTTCGTGTGTACAGTACAGGGTGTATGGGTGTATACAGCTATGATTTTAAACAGCATTCAGCATTCTACATCGTGGCTCGTGAGCAACTAAAAAAAATAAAAAATTCGGGGGGGGCCCCGGCCCCCTCCTTGGATACGCCACTGCCTCCAGGAGACTCTTCTCTACGGGAGTTGTGTACGCTCCACTTGATGTAGATGAGGAAGAGTTTTTATGTGAGGCTGAAAGTGAGCATAAAATCACCAAGGTTGAAAGAATTAAAAAATGATAAACAAAGAACTAACAAACACTAATTTTTTGAAAATAACCTTTCTGTCTGAAAAACTCCCAGATGTTAGATTTTACCACATTTTGATGAAGGTTCAACATTATATGATCCCAGTAAGGCAATTATAGATGCTTCTCCTATAGCCATGTTGCAAATTCCCCTTGCAAGAAACAACGTTTATGCAGGGACTGTGGGGATCCATTCCATGAAGGACCTTGCATAACTGCTGTAAAATGTGTCAATTGTGAAGGAGAACACTCGAGTAAATCCCGAGACTGTCCAGAATATAAAAGACAGGTACAGATCAAATCCCGGATGAGCCTGAATAAAAAAGATTACTTTACTGCAAGTAAGCACTACCCTATAGGCCTAATGTACAAAAAAATCATACACATCAAAACACTTTGTAGTCCCAATAAAGACATAAGCCTACTCTGAGGCCGCATGGGTCATCTGCGACCCTTCCCTAGCCTAGCACCACCTCGTGTAATGAATTTCGATAGTGGAAACAAATTTAATTTTCTTCCTAAGATTGTGACATATAAAACGACAACCAAGATCAATCCAGGCCTTATAGAAATAGGCCTTATGGAAAATCCGCAAAAACTATTCATAAAACTCTTCTACCTTTAAAAGAAATTTTTGTTTAGTGACTAATTCGTTGAATCTGGTTTTGCTATCATTTAAGTTTGGCATACAATTTATAGTCTCTAGCATACAAAATGGTTCATTTAGTTCGTAGTAGCTTTTGTGTCTATGTGCATCTTCTAGAGAAGGGTTTACCTTACAGATAGTGTCAAATGATTGCAAGTATAGAGGTTTTGGTTTCTTTTGCTAAAAAGGCATTTCTCTACATATAATTTCTAGCCTCATTAAATCTTGATAGGCTGCATGGTTTTTAGAGGTAATAATCTTGTATGTTAACCTATCCGTAAGAATCTTTCTTCTAATGTTTAGTGGTTTTATAGCTGTCTCTGTCAGTAAGGTGTTTATTGATGTAGTTTTAAAAGCACCAATAGCTATTCTTATAGCCTGATTTTGTATAACTTCCAATACATTGATTAACTTGGATACAGAGCCAAATAAAAAGCAGCCGTAGTCTAGTTTAGGTCTGATGAGTCCCTTGTAAATATCAGGAGCAAAGTCTGGGTGAGTGCCTTTACAACCACATGCTATAGCTTTAATTACATTTAGGTCAGTTTGACATGGTTTTTGTACATTCTTGATGTGAGTATTAAACTTCAGTTTGTATATGAAATGAATATTTGATATTGATGACCATTTCACTGGCATTTACCGGAGCAAAAATGCCGTGTCCGGGCCCTGGCAGTCACTGTCTCAGGTCCTGTACTGATAGGTACAAAGTATAACTAGTCAATGTACCTAGGTACTCTCATGGACCTGGACCGACTGGAACTAGTTTGTCAAAGTACAGACCTATGAAACCCATCCCTACTGGAAAAGCCATGATCAAGTTTGATCAAACTAGCCATGCCATTATTTATACAAATTTAAATAAAGTTTAAATTTTTTCAGCTAAAATGGTCAACATTTTATGGGTTATATGATTAACGCAAATAATTGATTAATTGGAGGTTCTAAATAGTGCAAAATAGGTACTAAAAGGTGCCAGTTAGTGTTAGATAACTTAATGTGTGACGTCGAATAAAATAAAAATAAAAAAATCTTGAAAAATAAGAAAGAGCTTTTTAATAGACTGTAAATAATAACAACAAAGAAAAAAATGAGTAGAAAAGATTTTCATTAAAATAATTACAAATGCAAATGTCAACATAGAGAAAACAAGTAATAATTGCAAAGAAATGGTTTAATTTAATTAGATCATGGCCAGGCTAGTGACACACTAAGTTTTGATGCGTTTAGACATAGCTAATCACAATATTAAGGTTTTTTTATTTTTTAGCGAATTTCCCATATAGGGAATAAGCTATTACCGTAGTACTCATGGTAAGACCTGGACCCGGGACCGATTTTTTTTCGTTTTGAGGTCCCTAGAGGCCAAAAACACCATCCGTTCAAATTCATATATATATATATATATATATATGTACATATATTTATACAGTATATATATGTGTCCGTTAGCGCGATAACTCGAGCAAAAATGATCCGATTTTGATGAAATTTGGTACAAACGTGTAAACCTACGTTTATTCAAAGGAGTTCGCAAACCAGCATGATCGGACCATGGGAATGGGGGTTTATGGGGGGTTTTATGGGGTAAAAATGGGTTTTTCCCATTTTTGACCCAAAAAACATCAAATTTTGCAATTTCTTTCTAAACTATTTTGTAGAGCTTAAAAAAACAAATAATTTAGTATATTGAAGCGTTATAATGCGCCTAATGGTTACGGAGAAAATTCCAAAAAATGGTAAATTTAAAATTCCCATGTTTTTCTTAAGGAGAATAAGTAAACTGTTGTAGTTTGCTTGTTTATTAATATATTTTGCCCAAATTTGGAAATAGTATGTTACGTTACTAGTCCTGAAAATAAGTGTTTACCGGACGAGTGTGGTCGTTCCCGTGCGAGACAAAGTCAAGTACGGGAATACCATACGAGTCCGGTACACACATTTTGGACGAGTTACGTACGATAGTTTACGCCATACTACTTAATTCGTACGAATCCTTATATTTTTCAACCAACTAAAGGACTAAACATCACCAGTCATAACCTCTAAGAGAGGTTATGTTTTTGTTTATAACCAATCATTGCCACGCAAATACAGTATAATCAGCTGATTGGTGTCCGGCAAAACTCATTGCAGAACAGTATTGAATAAGCTGACGGCAAACAGCCGTTTTCTTGACTAAATCCTTGCGTGGGAAGTTCGTCAAAATAATGTAGTGTGGCGTAAATGTTTTTATTTCTTACTAACAATTAACAATTTACATAAAAAAACACTTTTACCCTCCCTGTTGCAGCAAACCTAAGTATGTGTTAAACTGATTCTATTTAAATAGGGATAAATGTGATATTTTTAAGTAGACATTTCAGTGTAAATCCAATCAGTCAAATGGAAATTTGCTTAGTCTGCAGGTTTGCTGCGGCGGGGTTATTTCATAATTGCAGTTTCTTTAGTCAAATTCCATAACTTTCAAATCTAGTGATGTAGATAAGGCAGCTTAAGCAATTAAAATTCATTAAAAATTACTATTTTTACGCCTTCTATTACATTGTTTCAGGACAAGAGCTATGGCGACTAAGGACAATCCAGTCGGATTTTTGCAAGAGTTATGCCAAAAGCATGGATATGCATTCCCTCTATACAAAGAGGTAGATGTTACTGGGCCGGACCATGAAAGGTCTTTTACAGTCAAATGTACATTTCAAAAGTTTGAGGCAATCGGAAAGGCCCGAACTAAGAAAGAAGCAAAGTCCAATGCAGCGAAAAACATGATCTTAGTTTCTGAACAATTTTTAGCTGAGACTGTAACTAGAAAGGAGAACAAAAAGCTACATTCGCCAGAAAATACATCATATGTTGGAACTAAAAACGCAGTTTCTGTTCTAAATGAGTTCAGCCAAAAACTTTGTCTGCAGCCACCTAAATTTGAAGTAGTGTCGGGTGTGCATGGATTTGATTGTTCTTGTACATTTCAAGAAAAAACAACATATGGCCATGGTTATAATAAGAAGTCTGCAAAAACTGAATCTGCAAATAAAATGTGCATAGTCCTAAAGTTAAAACATGAAATAGATAACAGTACTGAAGATGAACAAGAAGAAAATAAATCAAAATTGCCTGAATTTGTAGAATTGCAGAGGTATGTAATAATTAATCTTTCCTTCTAAAGCTTGTATAGTCAACTATAGCTGCTACACCTGTACTTCGTAACAGGAAGAGGACACGTTCTCATGGGCGTCCATCTGACTTATCTATAGGGGTGTTTTTTCTGGGTGTTGGGATACGGAATAAACCCCTGTAAAAAGAGTGATCTAGGAGCACTTTTGAAAAATTATGATATTTAGATCTAAAATATTTGCTTTTACACTTTTTAAATAAAAATTTGCTTTGTCAATTTATATGTTATTGCTTTGTTTTTAAAATTTGAATACTGTACTTACTACTGTGGCCACTGGCATAATTTGAATTGTTTAACTGTTATGTTTAGCTTCACAATCTGTAAACCATGGGTTGTTTTGGGCAGAACTCCTAGACAAATTCACAAATGTTTCCAGATTTCCTGACAGAAAAAGAAAAACGATTCTTAGTCCCCAAGAGTACATTATACTAGGAGTCTATGGGTCTGGATAGACTCAAACTCTACTATATTTTTGAGTCTGGTCGGACCAAGCTTTGATCGAGTCGAGCCTAACTGAGCGCAAATTTCCACGACCTCAAAGCGTTTACAAAGATGGACGATCCACATGAAAGATGGACGTGACCACAGAAGTAGTTGTTGATTTTACTGTGACCAGGGATGATGTTTACGGTTTTGCTGAGATCTTGGATTATGTTCTTGATTTTGCCATGACTGTGTGCAGTGAGTGTGTTCATGATTTTACCGTGACTACTGAAGATGTTATCTATCTTTCCGTGGTGGCAGAAGATGTTCTCGATCTTGCCGTGACCACGGATGACGATCGTAATTCTACTGTGACCGCAGACAAAAACAGGGTTTCCCAGTCTGAGTTCAAAGTTCTAGTATGGTTCCTGATTCAATTAATTTACGCAAACTTCCCTGAATTCTCAGTCTGTATCGTCATCCTGGTAGGGTCTTAAAGGGGGGGGGAGGCTCGAGCCCCCTCTTACCCATATGGATGGATGCCCATGAGTCCATACATATGCTTTCCACTACATACTATATACTTTCAGACTTCCAGAGTCCATCATCAGTTGTGACAAAAACATCAAGTCATCTATGTAGCAGTGGGATGATGGTGGAGTAATGGTGTTTCTGTATATATATATGGAATAGATGTGGTATGGTGTATGTGGGAATTAGAATCAGAATCAAAAAAGCTTTACAATATATATACATGAAATATATAGAATGATGTCAATAGTAGTTTACGTAAACTAGGAGCCAAACAATCGCATGAAGATAGTGTTGTTGACACAAGTAGAAAATTTAAGATACGTGCCTTAAATTTTCTATTTACGCAAATTGCGTACACTTCTTTATCTATGACAGTTTTTAATTACTAACATAGACATACTTTATTTGCACAAAACATTCCATACATATCATAACATTTAGATTCAGAATAGGTGCATTGTCAAAATTAAATCCATACAAAAAAAGTGGGCCCAATACAGAGCCTTGGGGAACACCTGTGGATATATAATTTCCCATGGTGAATAATGTTTGTTGTTATCTTCTAGAATTAAAGTTCTTTGTTTTGTTTCGGAAAGGTAAGATATTGTATTAAAGAAAAGCAACTTCCTCCAATCCCATAATCGTTAAGTTTCAGCAACAGCAGTGAGTGATCCACACAGTCAAAAGCCTTAAAAGACAGGAAACGTCTGATGTGGTCTGAGACCTGTCCAAGGCCTCCGCAATCTCATTAACAAACTGCGTGAGAGCAGAAACTGTGCTTAGGTTTTTTTCTAAAACCAAACAACAATCACTACTCATAACTTCTAAGAGAGCTTTTGTTTTAGTTTTAGTTTATAACCTCATTGTAACTCATAGTGATGCAATGAATCATTGTACCAAACACTAATGCACTACTCATTAACAATTAAATGGGTCTAAACAGCTGATAAGTTGACAGTTCGAAGCATTACAATTTGACTTTTTCTCTCTCAAATCCTTGACTCTCATTGGTCCATTACTCGTGTTGTTACGTAAAACTAAAACAATGGGGTAAAAATAGGTTTTTCCCATTTTCGGCTCTAAAATCATACAATTTTACAATTTCTTTTCAGACCAATTTGTAGAGCTTAAAAAAAGAAATAATTAGGTATATTGAAGCGTTGTTGTGTATATGCCTAACAGTTACGGAGGTAATAAAAAAACTTTAAATTTAAAATGCCCCATGTTATTCTTATGGAGAATTAATAAACTGTTGTAGTTTGCTTGTTTATAGACATATTTGAATCAAATTTGGCAATTTTGTTTATTTCATACTAAGCTATCAACATTTCAATCAAAAACACACCTCAATACCTTCCCTGTAGCAACAAACCTACTCATTAAAATTAATGTTATTTAAATAGAAAATAAATCTGACAATTTTCAGCGAATTTTTAGTAGAAATCCAGCCAGGTAAATGGAAATTCGCTTAGTCTGCAGGTTTGCTGCGGACTATCAAATATTTTACATAAACTTAATACCTACAGCTGTTGGCTTCCTGTTATAAAACTTAAGTTTGTGTTGCGTTACGGATGGATAATTTTTATGCCTAGTATTATATGATTATCACCCAACAGTGGCACCTTGTCTTCAGAAGCCCTCACATACATAATAGTGTGCAATATATATATGAATTGTAAACAGGTAGAATGTTTAATTCAGGAAAAAAGTTTTTGACCGATTTTCCATAATACATATTAACATGATTCTTACTGCCCTTTTTGAAGGATTAGAATACTTTGTAAATTTTGATTACTTTTACCTCCGTATAACTCAATACCAAATGTAATATGAGCATGGTAAAGGTGCTGAGACTAGCTATTCGGCTTCTTTAATGTTGGATCAGAGCCTGGAAATCGTACCCTAGTCTGTCTGAGCCCTAACCTACAGTTTGCTGCTACCAAAATTGACTGTGTTAATCTAATTCAAAACCTTGCTGGAGACCAGAGGACGTAGATCTTTTAATGAGACCTGAAAGCAAGCTAAGCCAGCTTTGATTACACTTTAATTAACTGCTAATATTGAAACCTTCCAAAGTAATTTTTCCTTACATTTTAATTGAAAAATGACCATAACTCAAGTTACAACCCATTGAGCTGTCGATAAAGGCAAAAACTTATCACAGCTCAGGGGCTAAATAATGGATTTTAATGACAGAGCTTAGGTTGATACAGCAACGGTTACAATCCACGTGTATATCTTAGAAATAATTTCCACAATCTTAGAAAAAATTAACCTACCAATTTGTTGACCTCTGTGTCTAGTTGTGAAATAAAATGTATTTGGCAGTTTGTTCTGCTTGTTTCATTGAGATCTCAAAGCAATTGTAAACATTGTGAGATTTGATTGCTGCCTTGCCTCACCTCAGAACTTTAAAAGCCAATGGGACAGAGTCCCTACTCCCCAGTTAACAGGTATAGTCCTAAATTGTAAATCAGTATGGTATTTTTTAACTTATTTTGTACAATCTAAGCCCAGTTGGTTCTGTAGAATTTACGTGATTGAGTAAACACAAGCAGACAGACATACACCATCAGATTTTTATTTAATAGTATAGATTTTTGCGCAGGTCTTTAAAATAATTTTAATCGATTTTTAAATTTTTAGTCCAGACTCAAGAAGACCAGCTCTATCTGGAACTTCAGTTCCTAATGGTGTTAAGTATGTCAACCAAACATTGAGCGCAGCTCCTATTCAAGAGTTTTTACAAGTATATGAAGAAGAGGGAAAGGATGAGGGATCTGTGTCAAATGACCAGCAGCTTGTTGAGACTCAAAGAAAACTCAAAGAACTAAATCTGGAAAGAGAAAACTAAACTTAAAATAAAATTAAGGTAAAATTTCTGAGTATTTTAGTTTGTTTATGCATTAAGGACTGGTTTATGAGATTACAGAGAGGAGTTTTTATTTCATCTATTACATGCTTAAGTAAGAACAATTGAATCTGATCCCAACCGACAGATCTTGTGTTATAAAATACAATTTTCCTTACTTCTGATTCGGTAATTAGTTTGAATTTAAATGTATTTGTGTAGTACTTTGAATCTATACAATTCAGAGCCTCTTTGGCTTTAGGACTACACCCTACTGATGTATGTGCAGATAGAAAATGGTTGTTGAAATTATTAGCCAAATGTGTAAGTTTCAAGGAATTGTTTTGAACATGATAAGGTAATTCAGATTTTTCCTTTTGTTGTCCAAGTTCACTCTTAACAATCTCCCATGTTGCTGTGGTCTTATTAAGAGAATTTTTAATAGAATGATCATTGTATTTCTTTTTAGAGAGTTCAATTGTTTTTTTGAATATTTGCCTGTATGTTTTTACATAATCTGATGTAGATAAAATATTTTTAGAAAAGTTTGAAATGTTATTAGACAAAATTGCATTGGAAGCAATGTCAAAAAATGTTTTTATAATGGCAGATACAAATATATAGACTTATTAACTGATAAAGTAAGTACTGATAATTTACTGGAAATTTGTGATTGTTTTGGATTTAAACCTAATGTTTTTGTACCAACTAGGGTAAACAGTATCTCAAGTACGTGTATTGACAATATTATTTCTAACTTACAGACAAAAAATACAAGCAGTTTAGTCATAGACATTGGTGCATCAGACCACAAAGTTTTACTTTTGTCATTTGAGAAAATGTCCTCTCTAAGACTTGAGGGCATAAATCAAAAATTTATTCGGAAGTTTACAGAGACAAATTTTCAAACCTTTGGTGATGGTCAGGATCTTGTGGTTCTTGAAGAGTGGCTTGCAGTGTTCTTGGTAATTTTTCCGGAATATTGTTTTAATGACTTTCTTCTGGATCACGAGTAGTTGGTCTAATTTGTTCTGTGCTGAAGATCCCCAAGCCACAATGCCGTATCTAATGTGACTGGCAAACAGTGCATGATATGCCATAAGGGCTGTTTCTTCATCCGTTATGCTTCTTATTCTTCTTATTGCAAACAATGACTTCGAGAGCTTCTTGCAGAGGTGGTCTATGTGTTGATGCCAGCTGAGGTGTTGGTCAACTATGATGCCAAGGAATTTAGTTGAGTCTGCTTCTATGAGTTTTGAGTTGTTGGTTTTAGGATGTTTTGTGCATGTGGGGGTGAAGTTGATATGCAAAGTTTTTTTGTTATTTATTGGTAGTTGTAGGGTTACAGATGGTTGTTACTTGATCTATTGTTGAGTTTATGATGCGTTTTCTATCTCCATTTCTCACAGTTGGGGTTATTATTGTAGTGTCTTCTGCAAAGAGCACACATTTTTAGGTGCTGTCTAGTTTGTCTGGGAAGTCGTTTATGTATATGAGGAATAGTTAAGGTCCCAGTATTGAGCCCTGTGGTACACCTCTTGTCACTTGTTTGTTTGATGATTTTACTACTTTGATTGATTTGGGGCTGTAATGATTTATTTCTGTATATTGAGTTCTGTCTGTAAGATAGCTTTTGATCCATTTTAAGGCTTGATTTTGTATTTTGTATTTTTCTAATTTTGGTATAAGTATTTTCCAGTCTAAGGAGTCAAATGCTTTCTGCAGATCGATGAATATGCCAGTGGTCGTTTGTTTTTCTTCCCAGATTTCTACAATTTTGTTACAAAGGTCTGCTATGGCTGTTGTGGTACTAAGTTTTTTCCTGAATCCATGTTGGCATGACGTGATTATGTTATTTCTTTCCAGGTGTGCAATAATTTGATTGTGATTGTGTAATTTGATTTCCAGTGCTTTTGAGAGAGTGGGTAAGTTTGCTATGGGCCTCTAGTTACCTGGGTTCATTTTGTCACCTGCTTTAAATTTAGGAATGATCTTGGCTACTTTGAGTTTGGATGGGACTTCTGCTTGCAGGATTGATGTGTTTATTAAGTGTAAGAGTGGTTCTTTTATTTCGTCAGTACAATATTTTACTATTTTTCCCGTTATATCGTCAAAGCCTGCAGAGTTTGTTGAGTTGAGCTTGGAAAGAATTTTTTCGAGTTCAGGGGTTGTAATTGTATTGAAACTGTCCAGAGGAGTGATGTCAAGATCTGTTTGGTCTTCAGCTGTGTGATTTAGACTTTGTTGTGATGTCGTAGGTCCTAGAAACGTGTTGTTAAAGATGTTGCTTATGTGATACGGATCAGTGACTATTTTATTGTTATGTAGTAGTTTGTAGTTCTCTTATGGTGTATCTTGTATTTTATTTCTCTCTTCATTTATTGTGTTCCATACCATTTTTACTTTGTTGTCGGCTTCTTGTATTCTTTGTAGTTTCTTTTTATTCCTCACATCCGTGTCGTATTCTTTCTTTAGTTTTGAGAAGTTTTCTTTATCCTCAGGAAGTCCAGTGTCCATATATTTGTGTTGGACCTTAAGTATGGTTTCTTTTAGTGCTAGTGTTTTTTCATCCCTGAATTTTCTTTTTCTATGGCCCGTTGTTTTTCTTTGTATCTTTGACATTACTTCATCTATTTTGTAGGTTATGGTTTTTAAGAGTGAATTGTATTTTTTATCAATTTGTTGGGCTTCATAGATTGAAGTCCAGTCTGTGTGGCTCAGCTGCTCTTTTAGCTGCTCAAGGTTTGTCTTTGTGTAGCTTCTAGTGGTTTTGTAGACTGAGGTTTCATATTTCATGTTAAAATTTATTTCACAGAATAATGAGTGGTGGTCAGAAAGTGAGCTTGGGTGTACTGTGGTATTTACCTTGCGTGGTTCTATATTAAGGTAGCATCCATCTATACTTGTGATTGATTTTTCGGTTTTTCTGGTATATGGTATATTGTACATGTAGCAATCATATTCTGCAAGTAGGTTTTCAAGGTCCAACTGTTAATATCACATTGGTTCACGGTACAGGTACATTAGGGCTTCTTATCTTGTTCTTACCATTATAGAGTAGATTCATTTGTTGTAATAAAAATATATTATTTTTGAATATGTTTTATATTTTTAAGATGATGGTTCATAAATCAAGAGGCAGAATTTATGAAACATTCATTAAATATTTGTCCACATTCTTTTTACTTACACCGTGGAATAAACCAATACCATTAGCAATACCCAAAACCAGTTATCTGGACAGATCTTGTCATACTTAAAATACAATAAACATAATAAAAACTAATATTTACATTACTGTACTAACTACGATGGCGGCCAGTTTCACACCCTAAAGTCCATGCTGTCCTCAAGATACTTCTCTATGGAGT
Source organism: Macrosteles quadrilineatus (assembly GCF_028750875.1). Taxonomy (NCBI): domain Eukaryota; kingdom Metazoa; phylum Arthropoda; class Insecta; order Hemiptera; family Cicadellidae; genus Macrosteles; species Macrosteles quadrilineatus. Next base: position 69,220,159 of record NW_026542600.1, on the reverse strand, counting down.
AAAGACATTTGCTCAGTAACCAGTCCTTTATAATTTTTAAAAATAAGTTGTTAATCTCAGTCGTATATTGACTGGCACCTTGTTGAAAAGTTTCAAGTCAAGAAGTGTTTCACTGGTGTCAGTAATCCTAGTAGCATGACTAATTCATGTAGATTAAAAGATATTCCAGGCCCCAAACAGTACAATTGATATGATATCTCTTGATAAATTATGAATACATTTTTCAAATAAGTCAATAAATTCTTCTTATGCTCATTAGAAAGTTGGGTGACATGCCGTAAGCATCAGCACGGGGAGGGTTTGAAATTGTTAACTACTTTTGCAATATAATTAGGGGTGACTTTATTCCATTTCAACAAGGAACAAGGTGCAGAATTAACATTGCTACTCATGGATCAGCCAAACTATTGCACGTCTTCTTGTAAATATATATTTAAAATTTAGAACATAAATCTTAAATTGTGTATAGCCTAAAATTAGAGTGAAATATTATATTTAACATCAAGACACTCAAATGTCCCCAACACTGTGTACTCATAAACAGGCTTCCTATGTATATTCTTGTTGATAAAATATCTTTAGTTTGTATAGACAATATTCTGTTTTTATAAAGGGAAATGTATCCATATTATTATTTATTTAACTGTTGGGTTTAAGGGGGGAGTTCACGCCAAAAAATGGCCAAAATATGAATTTTTACACTTTTTTTTATTTTTATTTATTATATATTACATTCTGAACATAAAACAGTTAAAACCAACCTTATACGATTTTTTTTTCTCATAAAAAAAATACTTTGAAGTAGCACTTTGTCAATCACTAAAAGCACCGTGTTTTGGTATTCGGTCGTTGCCAAAAATGGGCCAAAATATGAATTTTTAAAATTTTTTTATTTATTTTTTTTTATTATATGTTAAATTCTGAACATAAAACAGTTAAAACCAACCTTATACGATTTTTTTTTCTCATAAAAAAATACTTAGAAGTTGCATTCCGTCAATCACTAAAAGCACCGTGTTTTGGTATTCGGTCGTTTTTCAAAAGTTTACTTTTTTCGCATGGGAACATAAATATCTCAAGTTCTATACTAGATAGAAGGATGAAATTTTTTTTATTTTGTTCAGTTTGACAATATCTACAATCTCTAGCATGGATTTGTAAAAGTAATGTCATTAAAATATTTAAAAAAATAGTTTTTACCAGTTATTTTGTAGAAAAAATTATTTCAAAATTTCAAAATTTACTGTAATTTTATTTTATATAATTTCCTTAAACCCATGCTAGAGATTGTAGGTATTACTCTCAGGAACAGATAAAAAAAACAAAACAACCCTCTATCACTTTTAAAACCTGAGAAATTTATGTTCTCACAAACCCTTGCAATACACAAACCCCCCCCCCCCCCACCATTGGGTAGCGGAAAAAAAAATTTTCCAGTTTTTTTCTGTATGTTTTATTTAACTTCACCTTAAGGTGTAGTATGAGTAAAATTGGTTTGTAAATAAAGATTTTCACTTTTTATTTGAACTCCCCCCTTAAGAAATATTTATTCTTTTTGTTAAGAAAATAAAATATCTTTATTGTATGAAAAAATATTGTTTTATTTTCTTATTCTGTGTTTACCAGTAGGCCTACAGTTGATTTTATTTTAATTATAGTTGTTTGGTTATGTTAATTAATTGTAACCAGATACGCCAGCCGCAACAGACAGTCTTCATGAACACCGTTGTATGTAGTGCTAAGGAAATCAATTGTTGTGCATTTATTGTGTAAATAAAAGCACTTTTAAACATTCATTTACTGTAATTCATTCATTCATAAAGACACTTCCAGCTGGATGAGAAGTTTACAGAGAGAGAGAGAGAGAGAGAGAGAGGTGTTTGGCCGAAGCCCAGCGGTCCCTCCACCACCCCTGGTTTGAGTCAGAGACTTATTCACCAGGCTGCTTTCCTGAAAAATGTAAAGAAAAAATATATATTTAAATAAATATTTAAATATATATTCTACTTGCAAATACTCTCAGCTAACTGGCTCTTTACAAATATTGGTTGCCCCTGGGTTGGAAGAACAAAGTGAATAAAAATATTACAACAGAGCGTTGGCAGCTTGATGTTAAATAAAAATTGAGTGGCCCCTGTGGAATAAAATTATCCCCAGAAGTCCTTATTCTGGACGTTCCTGGTACTGTTTAGTTCTTCCAAAGCTGAAAATAATCTTAAGACTACACTGACTCTACTTTGCACACTACTACACTAAATTTAGTGTTGCACCCAAGGTGTATCTTTTGTAGTGGCTTCTTATTGAATGTACTAAAGATACATTCTTATATTTAAAAATAATTTAAGTTGAGTATAACTCAATTTGAATAGCACAAGGTGATGTAGTTACTTATTACCTCAGTATACTTGTCATTAATTTTTTCTATATAAAATGTATAAAACCCCATCGGTACAAGAAGTGATTGGCTCGGTTACAATATAGCCGCGACAGTGACAGTAAGGTGTGAAATTTATTTAATGTTTGAGAAGATCCAACACTCGCAAATCCTTCTCGTTGCCAACGACTATAAAATTGAAGTTTATGTCTCGTCGTCCAATTTGTTACACAGTATAACTGTACGTAACTCGATGGTATGGTATGAAAGACTATTTATTATAAATGGCTATATAAAGAGTGTTATGGCGGATACGTCTATATTGTAACACACTCCCACTATCTACAATCGCAAGCCAGTATCGAACCTGCAGCCCACTTCAACTTCCAACTATATCAAATTTCCCAATTATTTCACCAATGGCAATTATACTCTCGTAAACTATTGATTTGAATATTACTGTTTTATAAAAACAATGTGTTTGCCATGACGATTATAATACTAATATTTTTTTCAAGTTACGTTAATTTTACCACAAACAATTGAACATTTCTTTAATTTTAGAATAATGATAATATCACTGACTATGCATTAATACCAACCAAGTAATTAGATCAAAATGGATACAAAATGTACTTATTAATATCTAAATCTGAAAACGTGTGCTCAAGAACAGGAAATGAAAAACAACATGAAATCTGACGGCTTGTACGACCCACTGAAAATTATTATACTGTAACACTAATACAATAAATAATATATAGCTACTTACAATTTGGACATCCAACACACAACACTTAGGGGATCAAGGGAAATACGGATTAGGGCGAGATTTTTCCAAAACGCGGACAAATTGAATTTTGGTTGAACGAAGAGCGGTATGTGTATGTGTCGGGAGCGGTATGTGTTAGTTGGTAAAGATAAAACATGTGAGTATTTTAATTGTTTGTAGTGAAGCGAGTTTCTAGATCATTAAAAAACAAATCAATATTCATGGATGGGCTTTGGTAAACTGGAATTATGTTGTAATGTTTGGAGTCCAAAGTGCAGTCAAATACTAATCCAGTCGCTTCAACCAGTCTTATCTGTTGCATTGTCATGCAAAATTCCGTTTTCAAGTGTAGTGAGCTGACAAATCTATCAGCTGACAGATGTTTTAAATAGTTTTATTGAATTTTGGTTGCTAAGAAAAGAAAAATAAACAAAGGGACATTCTTCTAGGCTTTTCTAACAAAAGTGGTTCATTTTTATTTTCTCTAGACAATTAATTGTTAATTAAGTATGATAAATTAAACGATAATATTTAGTGGAAACCTCAAGACTTTTATTTAAAGTATTTCTATTATTTAAATGAGGTTCTTTTCACTAAAATGTATCGTTTAATTTATCATACTTTTAAAATTAATTAACAATTAATTGTCTAGAGAAAATAAAAATGAACCACTTTTGTTAGAAAAGCCTAGAAGAATGTCCCTTTGTTTATTTTTCTTTTCTTAGCAACCAAAATTCAATAAAACTATTTAAAACATCTGTCAGCTGATAGATTTGTCAGCTCACCACACTTGAAAACGGAATTTTTGACAAATCTATCAGCTGACAGATGTTTTAAATAGTTTTATTGAATTTTGGTTGCTAAGAAGAGAAAAATAAACAAAAGGGACATTCTTCTACGAGTAACTGCTTAATCCTCTTATGTTCCGAGACTGATAATCTTCTTATTAGTTCTTTCTTCAGGCTCGTGTAAGGGTTTTCCAGATTTGGGTTTGAGAGTAAATTCTGTATTTCGGAAGCAGTCATCTCATCTAAGTGTGTCACAACGTGTGTGAAACGAAGGCTCTCATAAAAAATGTGCCATAGAGAGAAAATTGCCTCAATCTGTATGAACCAAAGTGCTGGTTTCTCACACCAAAAATAGGGAAATTTAAATTGTGGAGATTGCATTGAAGTTGTGTTGTCAGGCGGTCTTGGATTTACTGAACTGTTTTTTTTTTTTAGTTTTCTGATTCATTGGATTAACCAAAAAATCCTCTTCTGAAGCACGATTTTGTCTTGAATATTGAGAGTCAACTCCAATGACATCATTAAACTGTTTTCTGAGATCTTGATTTTGCTCTTCCATCAGTTTTAGTCTTGCCAATATTTCTTCATTGATTTCCATTATATGTGTTCTTGATGTGTTCAAATCGGGGTCACCAATTTTAGTGAAAAGAACCTCATTTAAATAATAGAAATACTTTAAATAAAAGTCTTGAGGTTTCCACTAAATATTATCGTTTAATTTATCATACTTTTAAAATTAATTAACAATTAATTGTCTAGAGAAAATAAAAATGAACCACTTTTGTTAGAAAAGCCTAGAAGAATGTCCCTTTGTTTATTTTTCTCTTCTTAGCAACCAAAATTCAATAAAACTATTTAAAACATCTGTCAGCTGATAGATTTGTCAGCTCACTACACAAGTACACAATGATGCCGTCATTTCTGATCCAGTTGTCTGTACAGTGGCGGATCCAGGCTTATCGGGGCCCTGAGAAATCGACTTTGGTGGGGCCCTACTAACCGGGGTGTCTGGGGGTCCTCTCCCAGGATTTGTTGAAAAAATTAGCCCAAAAATGTGTTTTTGAGGCTTTTTTAACTAGTTAGCTGTGTTTGATTAACTTTTATTTTGTATTTTATTGAACCACAACATAGGTAGTGCATTTTCAGTTTATATTTTCATATTTAACGTGCTGAAAATGGTTAGCTAAATGACACACACACACCACATTTGACCATTGGAGTAAGAAATTTCAATATAGGCCTACCAGATTTAGATTTCTTTGTCTCTTTTACTCTTTGCTTACTTATAGGCTGGTTGAGCTTAAGGGCCTCGTGCTTCTAACCGACCGACCCGACCAGCGCTTTATTAGGTCCGGGCCACGAGGACCCGCTGGGCGTGGAGCCCTGGTTGCCCGGCTCCCCCCGGCCCTGGATCCGCCACCGTGTATGTATTAAATAAATCGTATCCATCGATGTGATTCAATCAAATTCAATGTTTGGACTTGTAACAAAACCAATGCAGCATCAATGTTCCTACTGTAACTTCTAATATTTGAATGAATAAGTAATAAACCTTTACCCTCATTGAAAAAGTTAGATACTTTTATATGGTTTACAAAACTTATGCATTGTATAGTTTTAAAGTTTTCCAAGTCAGTTTCTCTATCAAAGTGAAGGGGACGCGCAAAGACCCCCCCCCCTGCAACGTCTCCCCCTTACGTCATATTGACGTCAGAGGCCGTGGGGAGACGAATCCCGCCGCGGACACTCAAGTTCATTTCAAACATGCACTCGTCAATATGAGGAGTTATTGTTGGGTTTGCGTATTATTTACATAATTATAGTCACTTTAGCATATACCAATTACCAGATATTCCAATTGCAATTTATGTGTTAACCAGATACGTTACCCCCAGAATCGTTTACAAAAGACACACCCCGGAAAGGTATCAACCTGACATGGTCTCCCCCTATATACCTGCTGTAGGGCTCGGGCTCGTGACTTGAGCCAGCTATAACGTCATAATATACATTGATAAACATAAATTTTTAAATTGTATAACCATTGAGCAATAAATGCTATATATGATTATAATTAAAATATACATTTTAAATTTCCCCGGCTGAAGAGGACGAAATCCTAAACAGCCTCAGTCCAGTAGGGTATCAGCTCATTGGATTAGATCGTCAGGAAGAAGATGTAGAAGCATCTCTAGATGGGTCAGCTGGTCAGCTTGAATCAGACTACCCTGGTTCAATACTTGCCTTGGTAGTTTACAATTATTAACAATTGTAAACAATAATTGTTTCTTGTTCTTACAAAACTAGTTTTACCAAATATAACGATCTAATTTCAAATTAGATCGTCTTTGGTTGCATAACCGAACAGTATTGTCAATTACCTAAAACAAAAGTCATGAAATTAACTCTGAGAAAAGAGAAAAAATTAGGTACGTCGAGACTATCTCTCACAGTCAGCAACATGAATGGACCACAGATAAAAACAAGTATCAGATTTAACAATGGGATGAGAAATCTACTTGTGTTAGTTAGTCCATGGTCAACCGTCAACCAGCGCATTCTGGTATAACCACTAACCAGGATGAACATCATCATAGTATAGGCTGCAAATTTAACAATATGATGAGAAGTATAATTGCACTGCCATGGATTTCTATATTACCTTATATCTATTTTATTATATTATCTTATATCTACTTTACTATATCACCCCTTAATTTTCCTATATGAGGTGGGTAACCACCATCAAAAATCCCTAGCAAAACCTAAAATTTAATTTCCTTAAAAAAACTGGCTTAGTGACATTTTTTCAAAATTATTATTTTGACGTTTAATTTGTAATTATTCTATAGGAGTCAATAGACCAGACCGTGTGCTCAGTTTATGTCAAAACTAGCTATTTGCTATTTAAAATTTATTCTTAAGTTCAGCGGTTGCAGCAAAACTCGCCTTTTCCATCCCGACTTTTGTAGCAGAACTGGTCATTTGCTGCCGACCAATGGTAGCACAGCTTATGATCGAATGACTCTTAAGTTTGTAAAGTTACTGAAGAGTGGCTAGTTTAAAAGTTGCAGCTGTCTTTCAGTGCATTGATCTAACGTTTATTATTAAAATATGGAGACAATAATGAAATCTGTTGATGACAATGTTGAAGAAGAAGTTGACCTGGTTGTTTTAAATTTTAAGACTATATGACGTTACTACTAAAGCACTGATAATCCCTTTTAAAACTACGACAACTACTTTCTTGCTTTTTAAAATAATTGTTTCACGTCATGCTAATATAGGGAGTTAAGAACGTTATTAAAAGGTTTTGTGTGTCAAACTATGCTTTTATTTTAAAATCCTTAAATACCATTTTAAAATGTTTGCCGAAGCAAAACGGTTTTTTAAAATCATAATGGTTGTTGCAAAACTGGCTAAGTGGTATGATTAATGTATTTTTAAAGGCTAGTTAATAATAAAAGCGGAAAAATATTTGTTTCCAGAGATTTTTTTAATAAGGGGGGGGGAGCGAGCTGGCGTAGTGGTTATAGAGCGCGGGACTTCAGTCCCTAAGGTTTTTTCCTGAGGATTTTATCTAAGTGATAATGCCGTAACCCCTAGGTCTAGCCTGAAGTATAATGTGAAAAACAATCCCATAGGCTCGTGCCTAGCGTCCTAGGACAAAAAAAATTAATAGGTACTTAATGTACTTGTATAAAAAATGACAACTCAATTACTTCATCAGAACAAAAGATGAACGTTTTTTGTGCTTCCTGAAAGAATTTGTAGTTTTACTTAGCCAGTTTTGCTATGACCTACCCCACGGCCGCCTTTAAAGGCGGCCGTGCCTACCCTGTCTCATATATATAGTAACATTTACATCAGGACACCAACTTCTTTCACGTTGGCTAGCTTGACTTTTCTGGTCACATGTTATTAAGTAAACAAAAAAATAAAGTTGACACCGACCGGACCGACTGAATGTATGAATGAAACTGACACTGCACTAGCACTTCAACTCAAATTCACTCACTCATCAAAACCAAAATATGTTGTTCTGTCCGTAGATACTTTGGTCTTTGTTGTTCATTGGGTAATATTTTTTATCAGATTCACTTCTAGTTCAATGTTGGAGTTTTAGAGGTTACCGGTATTCCAAGGTGTTGGTTTGGTGTTGAATGGAAGATATCTTGAGTAGTGTAAAGTGAAAGATGACACGTGTTTGTTTAATAGGTTAATTTGAAATAAAAACATACAAAATGACTCTCGAAGCTATAAAGTATCACCAAGGTGAGCTTAAAATTCTGGATCAGCTGCTACTGCCAATGGAGTCGAAATATATTGATATCAAAGGGGTAGAAGATGGATGGAAGGCTATTCATTCAATGCAGGTCAGTGGTTAGATATGCTAGGCCTATGCAATGGGATGACTTGGCCTATTGAGTAAAATCATAATTGCCTAACTTATAGGTCTTAGTTCCTAAGCCTAGGCTTAAGATTTGACGAAACCATATTTCTTTCTCAACAACTTAGGTAGGGCCTACCATATCTTGGAATAAAAATCCTAGTAGGCCTAGGCCTTTTGTTGTAAATTAACTAATTTAGATCGGCGTGAAACTGGCAATAGATTAGCAATAACTCACTCCACTTCTCCTACTTCCCCTCCGACGAATATACGTCACAGTAAAACGTCATAACAATGATGGCGTCACAGCAGCATTCGTCATAGAGCCGACGACATAACCTCCAAAAAATCAAGTGGCGGGAACTTTTTTTTGGCGGCACACGGCCAAGATGGCGTTCGGTTGTTCCCGCCAACCGTTGAGTATAGCAAGTGTCTTTAATATATGTAAACAACTGCATAAATGAATTAATGTTAAGGAGTTGTAAACAAAGTAAACGCCTAAAGCCGATCCTAGCACCATAGACTAACAATCACAAGAAGACTTCTCATCCCATTGTAAATTTTGAAGCTCGTTTTTCGTATCTAGTTCATGTACGTGACACATGGGCGCTAGTGTCCACGAAACTTTGTTTCTATTATTTTAGGGTTAATTTCTTGATTTGTGCTTTACTGTTTGGTTATATAACTTGGGTACAGGTTATTGTTTATGATTAGATCGTATTATTTAGTTAAACGAGGCTTTAAATGGCTGTAATAACGGGAAACAAATTGTAAACAAAACAGGACCTCAAGAAAATAAGAAATTGCCATAAATTTCTATTGCTGGCTTATTCGGTTGGTACGATTTTCTGTTTTTCATTTGAAATATGTTTATTACATTGTTATGAACTGGAAAAAACTTCGTTTATGTTCTAATAACTATTTATAGTTGAGATAGGTGACTTTGAATTAAACTGGTGTGACCTCGGTTCCATAAGAACCCAACTTACTAAAAATCTTGTTTTTTCGTTTTTACATGTTTGTTACTTCTTAATAAACAATATCTAACGCCTTTTCGAAAAAAATTATCAGTTATTATCAATTAAATGCATTATTTAAATTTTGCTCAAGAAAATATTAAATTACGATAAATTTCTATTGCTGGCCTATCCCTTTAGCACGATTTTCTTTATTCTTTCAAAATATGTTTATTACATCATTACGAACTAGAAAACACGTCGCCTAGGTTCGTACACTCCTTTATAGTTGAGATAGGTAACTTTGAATTAAACAGGTGTGACCTCGGTTCCATAAGAACCTTATTTACCAAAAATCAACTTTTTCGTTTATACATGTTAGTTACACCTTAATTAACAATACCTAACACCATTTCGATAAAAAATATTAATGTTTATCAATTTAATGCATTTTTTAAAATCTGCCTCAATAGAATAATAAATTACCATAAATTTCTATTGCTGGCCTATCCCTTTGGCACGATTTTCTTTATTCTTTCAAAATATGTTTACTACATCATTACGAACTAGAAAACACGTCGCCTAGGTTCGTACACTCCTTTATAGTTGAGATAGGCCATTTTGATTGTAGCTGGTGTGACCTCGGTTCCATAAGAACCTAACTTACTAAAAATCACTTTTTTTCGTTTATACATGTTAGTTACACCTTAATAAACAATACCTAACACCATTTCGATAAAAAATATTAATATTTATCAATTTTATGCATTATTTAAAATCTGCCTCAAAAGAACAATAAATTACCATAAATTTCTATTGCTGGCCTATCCCTTTGGCACGATTTTCTTTCAAAATATGTTTATTACATCATTACGAACTAGAAAACTCGTCGCCTAGGTTCGTACATTCCTTTATAGTTGAGATAGGTAACTTTGAATTAAACAGGTGTGACCTCGGTTCCATAAGAACCTTATTTACCAAAAATCAACTTTTTCGTTTATACATGTTAGTTACACCTTAATTAACAATACCTAACACCATTTCGATAAAAAATATTAATGTTTATCAATTTAATGCATTTTTTAAAATCTGCCTCAATAGAATAATAAATTACCATAAATTTCTATTGCTGGCCTATCCCTTTGGCACGATTTTCTTTATTCTTTCAAAATATGTTTATTACATCATTACGAACTAGAAAACACGTCGCCTAGGTTCGTACACTCCTTTATAGTTGAGATAGGTAACTTTGAATTAAACAGGTGTGACCTCGGTTCCATAAGAACCTTATGTACCAAAAATCAACTTTTTCGTTTATACATGTTAGTTACACCTTAATTAACAATACCTATTACCATTTCGATAAAAAATATTAATATTTATCAATTTTATGAATTATTTAAAATCTGCCTCAAAAGAACAATAAATTACCATAAATTTCTATTGCTGGCCTATCCCTTTGGCACGATTTTCTTTATTCTTTCAAAATATGTTTATTACATCATTACGAACTAGAAAACTCGTCGCCTAGGTTTGTACACTCCTTTATAGTTGAGATAGGTAACTTTGAATTAAACAGGTGTGACCTCGGTTCCATAAGAACCTTATTTACCAAAAATCAACTTTTTCGTTTATACATGTTAGTTACACCTTAATTAACAATACCTAACACCATTTCGATAAAAAATATTAATATTTATCAATTTATTGCATTTTTTAAAATCTGCCTCAATAGAATAATAAATTACCATAAATTTCTATTGCTGGCCTATCCCTTTGGCACGATTTTCTTTATTCTTTCAAAATATGTTTATTACATCATTACGAACTAGAAAACACGTCGCCTAGGTTAGCCCACTCTTTAGTAGTGTTGCTATGTAGCCTGGAATTGACCTCATGTGACCTCGGTTGCACGACGACGCTATTACACAACTTAATGTTTTATATGTCTTTTTACATTATTTAGCTGGTATTGAACAATAGTAGGCACCTTTTAGCTTATTGAAGAAGAAACTACCTCGATTTTAATCCAAAATTAAAAAAAATTACCTAAAATTACTAACTGGCTACCACAAAAACCTATTGCTGGCATCTCCTGTTAACTTTTTTCTCGTTTTTCTTTTGATATGTGTTAAAGACATGGTTATGAACAAAAAATGACGTTGTATGTGTTAGCTCACTCTTTAGTAGTGTAGCTAAACAGCCTGGAATGGACCTCATGTGACCTCGGTTGCACAACGATGCTATGACACAAATTAATGTTTTATATGTCTATTTTCATTATTTAGAAGGTAATTATTAATACTTAGCAGTTTTTAGCTAATTAACGTAGTAACAACCTTGATTTTTACCTTAATTGAAAAATTGCCTAAAATACTAACTGACTACCATAAAAACCTATTGCTGGCATCTCCTCTTAAATTTTTTTCTCGTTTTTCTTTTGATATGTGTTAAACACATTGGTATGAACAACAAATGACGTAGCCTAGGTTAGCCCACTCCTTAGTAGTGTTGCTATACAGCCTGGAATGGACCTCATGTGACCTCGGTTGCACGACGACGCTATTACACAAATTAATGTTTTATATGTCTATTTACATTATTTAGAGGGTAATGAACAATACTAAGCAGTGTTTAGCTAATTAAAGTGGTAACAACCTTAATTTTAACCTAAATTGAAAAATTACCTAAAATTACTAACTGACTACCATAAAAACCTATTGCTGGCATCTCTGGAAATATTGATAGCTTAGTATGAAATAAACCAAATTGCCTAATTTGATTAAAATATATCCGCATAAAGAAGCAAACTACAACAGTTTATTTATTCTCCATAAGAATAATATGGGGATTGTAATATTTTATCTCACTTCATTCGTTTTAAGTTTCTTAAAATATTAACTTTTGTTCATACACCTTTGTTATTAATTACTCATCAGAAAGGCTGGCCTAGTATTCATTTCCCTAATTTAAATACAATTTCATTAATCTGTTCAATTAATCATCAATAATATTCATTCCATAGCCACGTGTTCAACAATGAATTATGTGAACATTGAGATTGGAGAGAGAAAGAAGCCAGAGTGGAAGATTAAACTGTTAGTTAAAAGTATTCCAGATTTTATCTAAATAAAATTAATTAATATCATCAAGAAACCCAGTTTATATCAAGTAATATCATAGTAAACCTCAAGAGGACTCAACTTCAACATTATTTTTCAAAATTAAGTATAAACTTTTCTTTTTAACTCTTTAAATTCAGTGCACATTGGACCTTTAGGACAACATCAAAATTAGATTTTTTTCATTGTTGGGATTTTGTAAGTTTGACACCTTAATTAGGCCTATTAAGGTCATGCAAGACGACGTTATTACACAAATTAATGTTTGTTATGAGCATATGAAGCTATAGTTGTCTTTTTACTATATTTCAAATATTCCACTCAAGTCATCTCAATGTTTCATAGTCTACTTACATTACTTAACAAATTAGTTATGCTTATTTACATTATTTTATATACATTACATTAGTATTGTTCATTACCCTCTAAATAATGTAAATAGACATATAAAACAATAATTTGAGTAATAGCATCTTCGTGACACCGAGGTCACATGAGGTCCATTCCAGGCTGTATAGCAACACTACTAAGGAGTGGGCTAACCTAGGCTACGTCATTTTTTGTTCATAACAATGTGTTTAACACATATCAAAAGAAAAACGAGAAAAAAATTTAAGAGGAGATGCCAGCAATAGGTTTTTATTGTAGTCAGTTAGTAATTTTAGGTAATTTTTTAATTTGGATTAAAATCGAGCTGGTTTCTACTTCAATAACCTAAAAAGTGCCTAGTATTGTTCGATACCAGCTAAATAATGTAAATAGACATATAAAACATTAATTTGTGTAATAGCGTCGTCGTGCAACCGAGGTCACATGAGGTCCATTCCAGGCTGTATAGCAACACTACTAAGGAGTGGGCTAACCTAGGCTACGTCATTTGTTGTTCATACCAATGTGTTTAACACATATCAAAAGAAAAACGAGAAAAAAATTTAAGAGGAGATGCCAGCAATAGGTTTTTATGGTAGTCAGTTAGTATTTTAGGCAATTTTTCAATTAAGGTAAAAATCAAGGTTGTTACTACTTTAATTAGCTAAAAACTGCTAAGTATTAATCATTACCCTCTAAATAATGAAAATAGACATATAAGACATTAATTTGTGTCATAGCATCGTTGTGCAACCGAGGTCACATGAGGTCCATTCCAGGCTGTTTATCTACACTACTAAAGAGTGAGCTAACCTATACTACGTCATTTTTTGTTCATAACCATGTGTTTAACACATATCAAAAGAAAAACGAGAAAAAAAGTTAACAGGAGATGCCAGCAATAGGTTTTTGTGGTAGCCAGTTAGTAATTTTAGATAATTTTTTTTAATTTTGGATTAAAATCGAGGTAGTTTCATCTTCAATAAGCTAAAAGGTGCCTACTATTGTTCAATACCAGCTAAATAATGTAAAAAGACATATAAAACATTAAGTTGTGTAATAGCGTCGTCGTGCAACCGAGGTCACATGAGGTCAATTCCAGGCTACATAGCAACACTACTAAAGAGTGGGCTAACCTAGGCGACGTGTTTTCTAGTTCGTAATGATGTAATAAACATATTTTGAAAGAATAAAGAAAATCGTGCTAAGGGGATAGGCCAGCAATAGAAATTTGTGGTAATTTATTGTTCTACTGAGGCAGATTTTTAATAATGCATTAAATTGATAAATAATAATATTTTTTATCGAAATGGTGTTAGGTATTGTTAATTAAGGTGTAACTAACATGTATAAACGAAAAAAGTTGATTTTTAGTATGTTAGGTTCATATGGAACCGAGGTCACACCTGTTTAATTCAAAAGTTACCTATCTCAACTATAAATGAGTGTACGAACCTAGGCGACGAGTTTTCTAGTTCGTAATGATGTAATAAACATATTTTGAAAGAATAAAGAAAATCGTGCCAAAGGGATAGGCCAGCAATAGAAATTTGTGGTAATTTATTGTTCTACTGAGGCAGATTTTAAATAATGCATTAAATTGATAAATAATAATATTTTTTATCGAAATGGTGTTAGGTATTGTTAATTAAGGTGTAACTAACATGTATAAACGAAAAAAGTTGATTTTTAGTATGTTAGGTTCATATGGAACCGAGGTCACACCTGTTTAATTCAAAAGTTACCTATCTCAACTATAAATGAGTGTACGAACCTAGGCGACGTGTTTTCTAGTTCGTAATGATGTAATAAACATATTTTGAAAGAATAAAGAAAATCGTGCCAAAGGGATAGGCCAGCAATAGAAATTTATGGTAATTTATTATTCTATTGAGGCAGATTTTAAAAAATGCATTAAATTGATAAATATTAATATTTTTTTATCGAAATGGTGTTAGGTATTGTTAATTAAGGTGTATCTAACATGTATAAACGAAAAAGTTGATTTTTGGTAAATAAGGTTCTTATGGAACCGAGGTCACACCTGTTTAATTCAAAGTGACCTATCTCAACTATAAAGGAGTGTACGAACCTAGGCGACGTGTTTTCTAGTTCGTAATGATGTAATAAACATATTTTGAAAGAATGAAGAAAATCGTGCCAAAGGGATAGGCCAGCAATAGAAATTTATGGTAATTTATTATTCTATTGAGGCAGATTTTAAAAAATGCATTAAATTGATAAATATTAATATTTTTTATCAAATGGTGTTAGGTATTGTTAATTAAGGTGTAACTAACATGTATAAACGAAAACAAGTGATTTTTAGTAAGTTAGGTTCTTATGGAACCGAGGTCACACCAGCTACAATCAAAATGGCCTATCTCAACTATAAAGGAATGTACGAACCTAGGCGACGTGTTTTCTAGTTCGTAATGATGTAATAAACATATTTTGAAAGAATAAAGAAAATCGTGCCAAAGGGATAGGCCAGCAATAGAAATTTATGGTAATTTATTATTCTATTGAGGCAGATTTTAAAAAATGCATTAAATTGATAAATATTAATATTTTTTTATCGAAATGGTGTTAGGTATTGTTAATTAAGGTGTAACTAACATGTATAAACGAAAAAAAGTGATTTTAGTAAGTTAGGTTCTTATGGAACCGAGGTCACACCTGTTTAATTCAAAGTTACCTATCTCAACTATAAAGGAGTGTACGAACCTAGGCGACGAGTTTTCTAGTTCGTAATGATGTAATAAACATATTTTGAAAGAATAAAGAAAATCGTGCCAAAGGGATAGGCCAGCAATAGAAATTTGTGGTAATTTATTGTTCTACTGAGGCAGATTTTAAATAATGCATTAAATTGATAAATAATAATATTTTTTATCGAAATGGTGTTAGGTATTGTTTATTAAGGTGTAACTAACATGTATAAACGAAATAAAGTGATTTTTGGTAAGTTAGGTTCATATGGAACCGAGGTCACACCTGTTTAATTCAAAGTTACCTATCTCAACTATAAATGAGTGTACGAACCTAGGCGACGTGTTTTCTAGTTCGTAATGATGTAATAAACATATTTTGAAAGAATAAAGGAAATCGTGCCAAAGGGATAGGCCAGCAATAGAAATTTATGGTAATTTATTATTCTACTATAAGGTTCATTCCAGGCTGCATAGCTACACTACTAAAAAGTGGGCTAACCTATACTACGTCATTTTATGTTCATAACAATGTGTTTAACACATATCAAAAGGAAAACGAGAAAAACATTTAATAGGAGATGCCAGCAATAGGTTTTTACGATAATTAGTTAGTAATTTTAGGTAGTTTATTAGTTTGTATTAATATCAAGGTGATTTCTACATTAATAAGCTTAAAAGTGCCTAGTGTTGTTCAATACCAGATAAATAATGTAAATAGACATTTAGAATATACATTTTTGTAATAGCATCGGCGTGCAACCGAGGTCACACGAAGTGCATTCCAGGATACATAGCTACACTACTAAAGAGTGGGCTAACCTAGAAGAGGTAATTTTTTTTTCATAATCATGTGTTTAACGCGTATCAAAAGAAAAACTGAAGAAAATTTTAAGGGGAATCGCCAGCAATAGGTTTGTTATGGTAGTCAGCTAATAATTTTATTATTTGTAAAAAATTGGAGGTGGTTACTACTTAAAATAACCTCAAACGTGTTTAATATTGTTCTTTATTCTCTAAATAATGAAATAGTAGTTTAATTTCATTCAACGTATTGTACAGTTTTATACATATATATTACTTAACCTTCATAATCAACGCTGTGCGTGTACCGCCAAACGCCATCTTGGCCGTGTTTCGCAAAAAAAATTCCCGCCTCTTGATATTTTGGAGGTTATGTCGTCTACTCTATGACGAATCCTGCTGTGACGCCATCATTGTTGTGACGTTTTACTGTGACGTATATTCGTCGGAGGGGCGGTAGGAGAAGTGGAATGGGTTATTGCTGTTCTATTGCCAGTTTCACGCCGATCTAATTTAGCTCTGTATACCAAAATATTAAGAAGGGGAGAGAGCAATCAACATAATTCTCAAAGTTTTATGACTGGTGATTTTATAGCACTAAGAAACCAGTTAAGATTCACACACTATGGTGGACAGGTTACCCTATGCTGAACCATAGATAAAACATACTCCCTTAGTAGATTTCTCATCCTTATGGAACAGCTGAAGACAATTTTATTGTTAGTTCATGTACGGTTTATGTAGAGGTCGTGTTTTGTTTACAATTTGTTTCCCGTTATTACAGCCATTTAAAACCTCGTTTAACCAAATAATACGATCTAATCATAAACAATAACTTGTCCCCTAGTTATATAACCAAACAGTAAAGCACAAATCAAGAAATTAACCCTAAAATAATGGAAACAACGTTTCATCGACACTAGCGCCTTTGTGTCACGTACATGAACTAGACACGAAAAACGTGCTTCAAAATTTACAATGGGATGAGAAGTCTACTTGTGTTGGTTAGTCTATGGCTGAACTAAATGTCTGGGTCTGTGGCCTAAGCGGTTGTTCCTCGGTATGGAGATCCCCCTGGAGTAACCTTCCGGCTGTCGCACCCAAAAAGTTGTGTTACTGGTCGCATTGTCCTTCTTGACGAAACCGAAGTTCACCCAACACCAAATGTCAAGGTCATTGGATTAAAGAAATAAAAAGGTCTTTATTAGCAAGAGTTTTTCAGAAGAATACATTCTGTTTTTCAAAACAACTCTTGTCCTTAATCCTAATATACTATACATAGGAAAACAAACTATAAAACAATCTATATAAATAATCTATGAAAACTTGAAAACTATGTAAAAACAATTCATACTAATAATCTATGAAAAACAATTTCTGAAAACAATTTTGACAAACATTAGTTTAACATGACCAGAATTTTAGAATTTTCGGATTGATCTTAGATGTGGAGACTTAGTTTTCTTTTCATGACCATATCAAACACATTGCAAATAAACTTAGCTCTGGTATTTTTGTTTTGCGTAACCTCAAGAACAACGAAAATCTGGAGGTACTGCTGACTGCATACTATGGGCTCATTTATCCCTATTTAGCATGCCGTTCCCATCTGGGGATGTGAGTGCCAGCAGACCAACATTTTGTATAAAACTTGAAAAAATGGCTATGAGGACAATTTTCTCTTTGCAAAAGCGTAAATCCTGCCATAAATATTTTGCTTATTCAAAAATTTTGACATTTCCACCTATTCATATTCTTGAATCCTTGACATTTGTAAAACAAGAACTTTCTCAATTTAACGTTTCTGTCAAAAACCACTACCTACACATTGCGAAACTCACACACATTACCAATCCCTAATCATTCTACAACATTTTTCAAAACAGTACAATGACTTTAAACTTTTCAATTCTCTTCCACTTTCTCTTCAACTAGAACCAAACCTTTCAAAATTTAAAAAACAATTAAAATCTCTTTTGATAAATTTTAAACCTCTTACAGCCTCCAGGAATTCCTAACTCATATCAGCTCTAGGAATGCGATTGTAAATATTGATTTGTAAGTCTCTGATATAATTTATAAGTGTATAATGTAGGCCTAAGCCATTTATAAATCCTTATATATATTTGTAGACCTATGTAAGGCATGTTTTAAAAATAATATGACTAGCTAATGAAACTTGTTTTGTTAAAATGCTGGCTATGCTAAATAAAAGATTTGGTTGTATCAGATTGATACTTTAGTGTTTAATTTAATCTACAATGCTAAAGAAATCTTTTAACAGTAGGCCTAGCCTAAATACTTGAGAATTGAATACTTTTGAGTGTAGGCCTATAGATGCCATTTAATAGCTTCGTAATCAACAACAGGACGTTTGAGAACCAAACAAAAAATTATACAAACAACCTTGTAAAATGCTGTAATTAACCTGTAATGGGAACGGTCACAATGTATCCAAATGATACAAAGTCTGTAAAACAAGGAAAAACATCCATACACTTTAACAATTCATATTGTACCTAACTAAAAAGCTGTAAGCTTACATGTATGAAAATAGTCTAAAAAATACTAACTAGTAGTTAAATTACAATTGTAAAAATATTAAAATGCCTATACAAAAACGGGCAGGGTCGCACTGAATCAAAGTAATACAAAGTTTGTAAAAAAGGAAATAGCTTAACATCGATACATTTAAACAATTCATATATTGTAATTGAAAAGCATTTTTTGTATGATTTTCATACAATTCTTCCTAACAATAATTACTCCAATTACAATTGTAAAATATTGTAATTCGTGTATAAAAGGCTTGTAAAACGACCCGGGTTGCAGTATATTCAAAGTGATACAATGACCTTGGGAGCGGCAAGCGTTTATCTGACGAAACCGGTTACACCACTGATCGATATTAGGTAGGGGTAGAGACCACGGTTAGGAAGGGGGTAGTGGTTGGACAGCTCGCTACAACATGGCGGCAATTAAAGAAGCACTCAAGTGAGCCCAATATCAGCAAGTAATTTTCTTCAACAGCTTAACAAATACAACTACAACAATGAGATATTGTCATGTTTTTTTGAAATTTCTGTTAACTCTTCAACTTTCTGACAGAAACCAATCTATCATCATCCGTTCTTTGCTGCAGTATAAAAAATCTTGGCATCAGCAAGCAGGAATACTAAATTCCAATATCTTTGCCATTAACTTAAATGATTTGAATGATCACTTTCTCTCTTGTTCTTCCTCTTCTAAAAGTGAGCCATTCAAGTCCATCTTAACTGAGCTTACAAGGAAGTTTGAATACTGGTAATTTAAACCGTCAGTTAAACTTCAGGCCAATAAGTTATTGCTAATAGATGTTTTGAGGGCTATCTTGTGTATTACATCAAATGCCACAGGATCCGATGGGAATTCAGTTTCTTTAATCAAACAAACTATTTGCTCTCCACTGCACTCTAACTTAAATTTTCTATGATTCATCAAGAAGCGGTGTATTCCTAGAAATTTGGAAATTTCCCAATTCCGTCCCCTGACTAAGCTCTCATCTCTGACATGCTCCCAAGATTAGCAGCCAATAAGCATTATTCCTGCTCTTTCTAAAGCCCTTGAACAAATCATTCACTCTTAAATATTTCTGGTTTCCTTTCAAAAGCAACATTCTTAACCCTTTTCAATCTGGATTCAGAAAGTCCCACAGCACTGAAATAGCCTTATCAATGATTGAAGACATTCCTTTGGCTATGGATACAGTATAGGCCTATATTGATTTGGCTAGCAAACTTAATGTAAGTCTGCCAATTATTAAGATTATTTTGCCCGCGTCGCACGTCATGTCATCAGTAAACGTAGGCCTAATTGTTGAAATACGACAAAAAAAAAGAATGATTAAGGCAGTTGACAATGGTTACTGAAAAAAGGTGAAATCGCCAAGGAATTTGGAACTCCACCTAACATTTTATCGACGATTTTGAAAAATTATGCGGCTGAAGGGGGATTACCTAATCAATAAGAAAACGGTGGGTTTAAAGACGTAACGGATGACAGTATCGAGATAAAAACATTCTTAGCCTATATCAGCACTGATTTTGCAAAGAAAAGCCCATTCAGTATGCCATTTGTATTTATTTTGCTTCCACAAATATTTTTTACCCATCAGTATGTATATAGCTTGAGCTCGATTTATAGAGGTTTTGCACCTAAAAAGAGTTTTAAAGGTCGTGATGTAACATCACTGTATCTTGGTGTATGTTTCTTCAATTGGGTTTATTAGGTTGCCATTCAGGATTTCCCATAGCCTTTGGGTGTCCGTGTAAACCATACTAAATGTTATATAAAGTTTTCGTCTTATAGTAAAGTTAGAATAGGCCTACTTCTCTAGGCTTTCATTACTTCCAGGATAATAAGTTGCGTTGGGAGTGCCTCACTATCATCACCAGAATCAAGTATTTTGTCATTTACCAAACTTTCCATAATGTTTTACAGTTGACCCTATCCAATAAAATGGAACATTATATTTGATCAAAAATGCCAAATATTGCCTTTTTGCTTAAAAATAGGGCAGCATGCAAATAAAACAAATAAAGTATGTTTATTAAAAAAAAATAACTGATTGCTAACATTGTTTTCATGTTCATACTACATCATATCATGTCATTTTGAAATATCCCCTATTAAATTTTTAACAGGTTATAGCAGGAAAACTAAACTCAGCACACCTTTATAAAAAAAGAGAATTCACCTTTTGGCCAGTATTAAAATATTAATTTTTTAAAGTTAACTGGGGGTGTCCAGACTTAGTCTTGCTTGTTCATCTTAAATAATTAAAATGGCTGTCATTTTGATTAAGGGTGCGATATTGACCTCTGGTTTGCGCCATTCAATTTCTCTTGATAAACGCTTTAAAATGAGGGGTCACATGATAGGGGTTTACATTTGAAAATTTGGGGCTGCCCCCAAAATACCCCATTTTAGGGGCTGGGGCAAAGTTGTAACTTTAATCAAAAAGTGCAATTTCTTATGTTGTAAATATGTGCCGAGTTTGGTTTTCCTACTGCAACACGTTAAAAAGTTAACCGGGGGGTTCCAGACTTTTGCCCAACCCTGTATGTATGAATAATTGTACAATAATAAGGGAAATGTTTGGAGAGAAAATATAAAAAACCGGTAGGCTAAATTAAAAATTTCCTCGTTTTTTTTTAGAATAAGTAACCTGTTGTAGTTTGATTGTTTAAGGATACATTTTGACCAAATTAAGCAAATTTATCTTTTTATGTCCTACTAAGTTACAGTATTAACGTTTAACTAAAAACACACACACACACACACCCACACACACACACATACAGACTTGTAACCTTCTCTGCAGCAGCAAACTTTTAAGTGCTTATTACACCAAATGTTATTTATTTATAATATTTCTTATCCTACATTTTTTTGTTGAATTTATTTTTTTATATAATAAATCTGGCATTTTAAGGAAATATTTGAGTAAAAATCCAATCAGGTAAATAATGCAGCTGGGGTATTTACATTTTACAATGTTCAAATCATCATTTGTAATATTGTTCAAAATTTCAATCATTGATGCACAATTATTGTGTTCTCTCCTATCTCATATTTGATGGCTTTGATGACACTGCTCAACAGTTGTATTCAAACAATAATCTGTGCACATTAAAGAATATTGTTGATAACAATTTATTGTGATTTCTCCTCTAACTAGATTGATGATTTTCCTAATAAAATGTACCGGTATATCAAAACAATAATTTGTTGTCTTAAAAAGTACAATATCATTTATACACAAATATTATATTCCTCCCAAACATCTGCTGCTCTGATTCTCAGACTGAGTGAGTCACATTCCTCGCTAAGTGAGTCACTGACGTTTTGGGTTGGGTCACATTGTTTAGTCTAGGAATGACCGGAATGACTGATGCTGATATCAATATTTCAAGAAAGACCCTGTTGATTCAGTCTTCTCTCTCAAGCCTACAAACACATCTCTTGACTACAGCTTTCATGTTCCTGTTCACATATGACACTCACACATACAAACTAGATTATTTTTTAATTCTTTAAAAAAAATAATTTAGTTTTGTTTTCTTGAGTGTTACACTAATATTTTAACAACTGGTTCTATTTTAATAAGTTCATTGTAGTATATTGAGGGTTCGTTCACTATTTTGCTTTTAACATTTAGAAACTTAAAATTATCAATTAAATAAACATTGATAAAAAAATACCAGAAAATTTTCCTTATAATTGAATATTAGTGAATAACTGCCCCTAAAGGGAATTACCATTTGAGGCATGGTAAGACCTAAACCTAAACCCAGGAATGACTTTCTTTTTAATTTTAATATCCCCAGAAGCCAACAACACTATTATTTGAAATGTGTATACAGGGTGAGTTTTAATTGTCCCCCCCCCCACCCAACTTTTTTCTACATTTTTTCAATTATCAATCCCAGACCACTTCCAAACATTGTTGGGTAGTAAGTACTTCATTTTTACAAGGTGGTCATTTCCGGCCGCCATATTGGATGCAACATTTTTTTTTCAAATGTAAAGGTGGGGTTGTGACGCATTATTTCGAACTAGATTTTTACCCTGATTACAATGCCGCAAACTGTTTTTAAAAATCTTAATTCATTCTAAAGTTATGAGGGCTTTTTAAAACTTTATTTTAGCCCATTTTAACATTGTGCATTTACAAACTAAGACCATAATCTTAAAATAGTGCTAGATAAAGATAAGTATACACTACCAGTAATTGTCGACCTATTTTCACTTGGTTATGACTGATGTATTTTTTTTGCCGCCATCTTGGGTCCGCCATTTTGAAATGTGATAAATTATTTTAAATATGAAGGGGGTGTTGTGACCCATCATTTCGAACTACCTTTTTAAGCTAAACTCAAGGCCGCAATCAATTTTTTTTTATCAAGTTTTATTTATGAAATATTGCATTTTTTTTGTAAAAAATGTCAATATTTAAAAATCAAAAAATGAAAATGAAAAACGGATCATGGAATTAAGTTCAGCTTAAAAAAGTATGTTATTCATTGTGACCCTTGGTTGGAATATATAATTGATAAAATGGAAGAATTACCTTATCCAACCACAGTTGCTAGTATGACAACTAGTTTTGTTCCTTAGAACATCGTCAGGTCATTGTATGCAACCACATCATCAATGTATTAATACATTGTGGTATGTCAAAAGATTCTTTAAAACACTGTCAGAATCACAATAGTAAAAACTAGTCATGTTGATCAAATTATTAAAATTTAATAAAAAGTGATAAAACTGGTTAAAACTGTAAAGGCTGGCCAGCACTCTCTTATCACTGTCACTGACTAAATAAAACTGCAGTTTTATTAACTAAAAATAAAATGCAGTTGTGGACTAAAAATAAAGTTTTAAAAAACCCTTATAACTTTAGAATGAATTAAGATTTTTAAAAACAGTTTGCAGCATTGTAATCAGGGTAAAAATCTGGTTCGAAATAATGGGTCACAACCCCACCTTTACATTTGAAAAAAATTTTGCATCCAATATGGCGGCCGGAAATGACCACCTTGTCAAAATGAAGTACTTACTACTTAGTAAGCTCAGTGTGAGCTCAGGCTCAGTCGGAGGAGGGTGATATTTCGTGCGGGTGGAGAATTTTTCTTCTCAGTTTGTGTTGTGCAATCCGTTGTATCTGTCGTCTGTCAGCCACACCATTATTTTTACGTGTGTGTAGTGGATAGAGTGTGTATGCCTATTTTTCTTGTACCCCACTATAGTAGTTTTTGCATATAATGGTAAAATATGGCCTGTTTAGAGTGATTTGAATTAGTGATTGCTGGGTGAATAAGTGAAGGACTACCAGTGCTCAAAGGAAACATTGGCGTCCCTCATTGCGGAAGCTTCTTCGGTGGTTAAGGGTGATCTTACGTCCCACAAAAGCTTCAAATCATGTCCTATAATTTGATGAAGTCACTTCCTGCTGAGTTTTTTTATACACTTTTTTACGGAATAAGTGTTCTTTGTTGTTATTAAATACAAATTTCATAACAAACATTTCAGGTTTGTTTAAAAGATCTTTATTTTATTAAATCAACAAGGTTTACATTTTTACCAACAGGTGAGAGGGGCCCCAGCTATAGCTATTGTGGGTTGCCTAAGCCTTGCTGTGGAGTTGCAAAAAGAGTTACCAGTAGAGAAAAAGAGACTGCGACGAGAGATTGAAGGGAAACTCAACTATCTAGTGTCTGCCAGGCCAACAGCTGTCAACATGAAGACAGCTGCTGATCAGCTGATAAACCTGGTCAACGAGTTGGATAAAAATGATTCCGTCGACTCTGACCAAATGAAAGCCAAGTGAGTTGATCCATTTTAACAATAATAAGTTGTTAAAGGTTTTTTGTGGTAATGTGTATAGTGGTAAAACAGTTAAGACTCATAGTAGTGATAGAATCAGTGCTGTGACCTGTAATACTCACTCACAACACAGTATATTGTATTTTTTGTGAGATGGTGAATGTCCTGGATTCAGGTGTATAGGTTATGTTATGTTGAAGCTTAAATACAATCAATCACAAAAATCACTAATCTGTGCATCCAACTAATCTAGATATAGATATCACCTAGATTTGTGGTTAAAACAGTAGTTGGTAGCTCCCTTATAACCCAAATGTTTGTTGGAAACATTACGGTCATTTGTTGACGTTACACCTGCCAGACGTTTTGACTGGTACAACTGGTCCTATTAAATTAAATGCACTTACACAACTGCTAAATACAGCGCTTTGCAATTACCTGCCAAGTATCAGGCCCTAATAGTCCAACACGGTCAGCCAACTCTGTAGAACTGGTATTATAATCATGTTGTGGTAGGAGTAGGCCTATCAAGTCATATCTCTGCAGTTTTTCATCATAAACACTTAGGCTACTAGAAGTTCATTTCTGTGTTTTGTTTTATTGTATGTCTGTTCAACATATGAAAAAAAATAGTACTAGAGGTCACTTCTAACTAACGTTGAAGATCATACAGTCCAGGCTCTGTAGGAACTAGTTATATTGTTAGGTGTTACGAATGTCGACTGCAGCTGTTAAAAGACCAGAAGCCAATTATAACTTTTTAGGTATTTAAAACTATTCCAGAAAAGGCTGTTACAATCAGTTTCAGAATAAAAAAATAAAATTATATAGGATTGAGGTATACAGCAATAAACTAAATTAAATTGTGTTTTGCACTCAATACAAATTTATTTCAGCGAATTTCCCGTATAAGAAATAAGTTATTCTCATAATAATAAGTTAGTCTCATGGTATGACCTAGACCCAGAACCGGTTTACTTTTTTGTTTTGATGTCACTGGATGTTAAAAACACCATCCATCCAAGTTCAATTATTTTTATATAAATGTACACGGATTATGTGTCTGATAGCATGAAACTTGAGTAAAAATGATCCGTTTCCATGAAATTTGGTATAGACGTGTATAGGCTACCTATCCACAATTTTAAACAAGTTTGGAAACCAGCATGATCAAAATGTGCAATCAGGGTTTAATGGGGTAAAAATAGGGTTTTCTTATTTTTGCCCCTCAAAACATAGAATTTATCTATAAACTATTTGGTAGAGCTTTATAAAACAAATAATTTAGTGTAGGTATAGAAGTGTTTTTCTACGGTTATTGTCCAAGGAGAAAATTGAACTAACTAAATTGTAAATTTTAAATTTTCCATGTTCTTCTTATGAAGGATAAGTAAGCTGTTGTCGCCGGTTTGTTTATGGATATATTTTTATTAAACTTGGCAAATTCATTTATTAACTAAGTCAAGTAACCTTGCCTTGATTAACTCTGCTAAATTATTAGGATTTTACTAAAAACACAATTTATTGCCCTCCCTGTACCAGCAAACCTGAGTAGGCCTACTTGTTAAATTTAATGTTATTTACATAGGAAATAAATCTGACATGTTTAAGGAAATATTTAAGAGAAAACCCGCTCTAGCAAATGTAAATTCGCTTAGTCTGCAGGTTTGCTGTGGTGGGGTTATTTATACATAGTTCAACTGATAAAGTCAAAGTCCGAGTCTCAATAGTAGAAGAGGACGAAGTAAGACATCAAGAGTATACTTGTCTGTCTTAGCTTATAATTTGATTTATTATTTTTTTTGTAATCCAGTGTTTTTTGGAAATTGTAGGTAGGCCTATTGGATTATTGAGAGTCAACTGTATTGTATAACCTTGTTCAACCATTACTCTTTTAACCTTTAATCTCACTATCAGTCACCATGGACTTTTTATACTCTGCTAGTTTGTGTGATATTGGAGCTATAATAAGGCCTAGATATGTATACTTTTCTAAAAAAAAACACCATTACTGATTAAACAACTTTGACTTTGCGCTGTAACTTTCCCTAAATCTGCCTCTTATCGTTTTATTTTCATTCAGCTCAATTCTATCTCCAATTTCAGCCATGGTCTTATCAATTTTGTTCCCACAGATTATTTTAAACTATAGAACCATTTTTTACTTTTACATTTTTTTTACAAAAAAGTTGCTTTAAAACAAGAAATAAGAGCTTTGGTCAATTAATGCTGTGTAAAACCTTGAAAAGTTGCACAATCATTAGGCCTGTTTAGTTTCTACTAATTACCTTTTCTATCATTTTTAGAGGGTCCATTGTAAAAGTATTATATATTAAACATAAAAGATTACCAAACATATTACAATAGTTGAAATCTTATGGTTACAGTTGAATTGGTTACTTATTTAACAAGCCGTTATAATCTAACTCTATTTTTAATATTTGAATCAATTAGTTCTGCAACAATTTAGGATGAATTTACTTAAAATCTCCCTTCTTTTATGACTTCTTTTTACCAACCTGATCGTAAATAAAATGTTATTTTATTCTTTAATTAGAATTGTGGCAGTTCAAGTTTTATAAGTTATTAATAAGGCAGTTAAATTTATTGTTTTAAATAGTAACATTGTGCTAATGTATGGTATTTTGTTGCTTTTAAGATTCATAGAGGCCATAGAAGAAATGCCCAAGAAAGATCTGGCGGATAACAGAGCCATCGGAGAGGCGGGGGCAGACGCCATCTTGGCGCAGCAGACCAACGACGGTCTAGTGCGAGTATTGACACACTGCAACACCGGATCGCTCGCTACATCGGCTTTTGGAACTGCTCTGGGAGTCATACGCTCCCTGCATGCACGTGATAAGATTGGTAAGTTCAATGTCAGAGGAGGGAGAGGTGGTCGTAATGGAGATGATTTAAACCGTAATGGTTTATACTACTTTGCTATGTTAAATGATCCTAGGTTAATACACTACTATAGTTTCAGACTCATTGAGTCCATCTTTAGGTGTAACAAAAACATATAGTCATCCATCCAATTTGGTCAGATCCGTCAAAACCATTGGAAAACAGACATTACACGAAAATGCAACCGAAATGCAAAAAAGAAAACCAGTAAACATTTAAAATACTGGTCGGTACAATCATGACATGCGGTGATGCTGGAAGATGAGTGTATTTTACAGATTTTTACTTTTAATTATTAGAGATATATTTATCATTGTTGTTTTTTTTTAAATTGTTATTAATTGCTCGAGAGATAGCCAAATACTGCATGATACTGATTCAAATCGTTAAAACTGTATAGGTAATATTTAACTAACAATATTTTGAATTGAAGAAAAAGGAGGATAGCAGCTAGCTTACCTTGAAGAAGAGTAGGTAGGCCATAGAGCATAGGCTACAGAAGAGACGCTGTGCACACAATATTTCGTCCCCTGAGGGACTTTTCCAAACCAGAGAAAGTATTAAGAGTTTACAAAATGTCTGCTGAATAGCCTGAAAACAGCCATGAGACATGACAGCAGGGTTTTTTTAGAATTAGTTTATATGATAGAATTTGTTTCTAAATAAGAATGTTACTAGTTTTATAAGATAAATACAAAAATAGCTTTTAGCGATTTTACCACATAGGGAATAAGCTGTTACCATAGGTCCTACGTTTATTCGAACGAGTTCGCAAAACAGCATGATCGGACTATGGTTACAGGGGTTTATGGGGTAAAAACTAGGTTTTTCCATTTTTTACCCTAAAAATACAATTTTGCAATTTCATTTTATAAAACTTTAAAAAAAATTAAGTAGGAAGCATTCTTGATGGTTACGGAGAAAAAAAAAAAACTTTTCTAGTTTGGTATTTTATGGATATATTTTGATTGAATTTGGCAAATTTGTTTATTTAATAATACCAAGCTATCAACATTTCAGCAAAAAAAAACCTCATTACCTTCCCTGTAGCAGCAAATTTAAGTACTCATTCAAATTAATGTCATTTATATAGGAAACAAAGGTGACAATTTTAAGGAAATATTTCTGTGGAAATCCAACCAGGCAAATGGGAATTCTCTTAGTCTGCAGGTTTGCTGTGGCGGGGGTATTTTGTATGGTACTGTAATAATAGTATATTACCTTACTAGCCCAGTAAGTGGTGTTTTACCGTGTGAGCACTACAGCCTCGCGTGGGATTTTCTTTAGAGCTTACCGGGCAACGTACGATACTTTACATCATAATACACAGAATAATTAGTACATTTTAAACGCATAACACAATTTATTTAGGACATAACAAAAATTATAATATTTTTATATTACAGAAAATAAAATAGGCCGTCGCAGTTAGCTGTTTATTTCTAAGTGCACGGTAAAAGCTGC
The DNA here is from genome assembly GCF_028750875.1 of Macrosteles quadrilineatus. Classification (NCBI taxonomy): domain Eukaryota; kingdom Metazoa; phylum Arthropoda; class Insecta; order Hemiptera; family Cicadellidae; genus Macrosteles; species Macrosteles quadrilineatus. The sequence goes on along the minus strand of NW_026542600.1, from coordinate 69,191,135 downwards.
TGTGCACGGTACATAACATAACGTTACTTTTCTGTGTTTAGGCACAGTAAATGTCAACTTTCCAGCCTATCAATACGGATGGAAAAATACCTGTTTCTGTGTAGTATGATGTAATATACATTTTTGAGATCCATTTGCTGGCTTTTTATTGGGTTAACATTTTTTTTTGGGGGGTAACATTACAATAACTTCTGCAAAATAGTCATTTACTGAGCACTAATTGATGTTGACAGAACATGTTTACTGCACCGAGACTCGTCCATACAACCAAGGTGCTCGACTGACCGCGTACGAACTCGTTCATGAGAAGATTCCATCGACCCTGATTTGTGATAGTGCAGTGGCAGCATTGATGCGTACACGTCGCATCTCTGCAGTTGTGGTTGGCGCAGACAGGGTTGCTGCAAATGGTGACACTGCCAACAAGATCGGTACTTACCAGGTACTGAAGTAACAAGCCCTTCATCTCAGTACATGCATTATTGAAATTACTATGGAATTCCAGGGTTCCCACTCAAAAAAAAACCCTCAGTGAAAACCTTAAAACTGTGCATTAGCCGTGAATTAGGTCAACCGTGAAAAAACCTTTATTTAGCCGTGAATTTGTTTTTGAAACCTTAAAACCCCAAATATGTCGCCTGGAGAACACACAAGCGGCGAGTCGAGTGAAACTGAATGAAGTAATATCGAGATTGTTGTGTGTGTGTGTGTGAGACAGAGTGAGAGGGAGAGAGAAAGAGAGAGGTGCTTGGCGGAAGCCCAGCGGTCCCTCCACAACCCCTGGTTTAAGTCAAGAGACTTATTCACCAGGCCGCTTTCCTGATAAATCTTTAGATTCCTCTTCCTGCTGTCAACTTCAATCTATGTCCTTCCAGGCATATTCTGTGCCTAACCAACACCTCTCCCCTCACCTAGTACCCTCTGTACTAGGATCATCAGATTTTTTTTTCAATCTTCTTAATTTGATCTTTCTTTCCTAACACTTTCCATTTCAAATCCCAGCCTGTCTTCCTGCATTTTCAAATTCATGCTTTTTCTTTCCCATCCTTCGGCACATTCTCCCAAACTCCAACGAAGATTCTTAGTTCTAAAGAAGTTGATCGTCTCCCAAGCCCATCTCTTTTGTTGGAGGAATTCCCTCTTGTCGCTTCATCTTCTTCGTAGAATGGACACTTCATCAGTACGTGTTGCGATGTCTTTAGCTCTCCGCAATGAGTGCAACGATAGTCTTCGACAAGGTTGAAGCTTTTCAGCTTGGCATTGAATTTGCCGTGTCCGCTGACGAACTGTGTCGTGTAGTGATCCGCTTCCTAATGCACTTTCTTCCTGAACCTCACATCCGGAACAAATGCAAAGGTTTCGCCTTCCTTCTGTGCTTAACACTCACCGTCTCTGCCAGTCAACGAGTGTTTCTTCTCTTCCTTATGCTATCCTTGATGTCGACACCTTCTCCTTTGTCCCTTCGTCTCTTAATCCTTTCCTCAACCATCAAGTCTAGCGGGATTACCCCGGTAATCACTCAAGCAGCTTCGTGGGATATCGTGCTATAGGCCTTTATCAACCCAACAACAGTTTTCTCTGCAGACTCATGAACTTAGACTTCTCACCTTGTCCACTCATTCGTTGACCCCACATTGGTACAGCACTAACACAGTCGTATAGCATTATTGGCTCAAACGCACCGATGTACAATCTTCTCAAGTTCTCGCATATCATGCCGTTGTTTGCCTTGGCCAGTTAAAGCTCTATTCATAAGGTCAGTTATGGTTCCGTGGATCTTTCCAACCACAAGGATTGCAACATCATCAGCATCAGCGTAACCTAAGGTGAAAACCCCACTTTCATTTAGGGTCCTTATAAGGTCGTCTGCTACCAAATTCCAAAGGAGGGGAGAGATAACCCCACCCTGGGGGCACCTCGAGTAGTTCTTGCCTCGATCATGTCATTATGGAGTGAGAGCCTGATCTTCCTACTGTGAAGCAAGGATTCAATCCATCTACATATGATACCGTGAAATCCTCTAGCTCTCACCGCATTAAGAATTGCTGGGGTGCCAGTGTTATCAAAAGCACCCTGAATATTGAGAAAGGCAACCAGGGCCACTTCACTGCTCTCTAGAGCCTTCTCAATCTTGCTTACAAGTTGGTGCAGCGCGGTCTCGCATGATCTTCCTGAGACCTATGCATGCTGGTTGTTATGAATAGGATTTGTCCTGAGAGCTGTATCCATAATATATCTTGAGACCAACTTTTCTAGGATCTTAAGGAAGAAAGAAGATAGAGAAATAGGTCTAAATGACTTAGGATCATTGTCGTATTAATCGGCTACAAAACCTTACTTGTGTACTGGTTAGAAAAGGCATTACATAAAGTTTTGTCATTAATTTACTAACATTTGTTTGGAGACCGTGAAATTTATAAAAGAGACTGTGAAAACACCATGAATTTTGTTGAAGACAAATAGTGGGAACTCTGAATTCCGCAGTGTTTGGGTTTGTTGAGGAAAAACACAACTGTCAAAATCAATAATACAGTATATACTAAAAATCGAATCAGTATAAAATGATAGTGAATTTAAATTTTTCTAATGATTATAAAATACCCTCTTAGGAGGCTATACCAGGATAAAGTGAATTTTGTAAAAAAATATTTTAAAGTACGGTATAACCCCTTTTAACACCCTGTTAAACTGAAACGTTGGTTAATGAAACCATCATAAGCAGTTCAAACCAATCAAAAGATTAGCAAGCCAATCAGAATTGTTCAATGTGGCGTGGATTAATTAGTATGTCATAAATATGTTAGCCTGGCTTGGTCAAGGGAATATAATGGAGCAGACAAAGACAGAGATCTCATACCTTGATAAAGATTAAGTTCAGAAAACAACAGTCCATTATTTTAACTTTTTAAGAAATGTTTTATGTGTACAGTTGTAGATTTCAAGATTACATTAATTAAAACAATCTAAAAAACTGTTGGAAATTTTGCGATCTTAGTGGCCAAGAATACCATAGTTATTTATATATCATAAGAAACTAGATTTTTATCTGAAAACAATGATGCAAAAAATTTTTATGTTGTCACAAAAACTTAATAAACTACGGTCGTTTGAATTTTATTACTGTAATACCTCTTGTCTGCTTGTCTCTGTCGCCATTACTGTGAATTGACTAACACAAACATGAACGATTGGAAGGATCGTCTAGGGAAGAAGAAGAAACCTAAGATGACAGACATTAAGTTTATACTAAGAGAACAAAGAGGTAGAGGCATTTGTAAATTCAACTGAACTTTAATTATGAACTACCAGTACCGGTACTTAATCAGTTCTTATTTAGATGTGAGGTAGGTAGGTTGGGTGTTATGCGGATATAAATCCAATTTTAAGCTGTTCGAGAAGTTTGGTTGGGTTAGGTTAGGTTAGAATAGTATCATTTTGTTGTTTATTCATTTTATAAAAACTGCCACTACACTATTATCATAATGGGACATAACGGTTACATGGTCAAAACCTAAGCTAAGCCACTCGGTGAAGTGAAGAGAAGAACAAATCAATTCCTTCTTCATTTTTCATAATCCAATCCAGTCCAAATTAAATTTGTCCGACCTAGAGGTGTTTATTAATCTTAATTACATTTTAATTAAGTATTTAATTTAGCCTACTTAAATTAACGTATTTACCTGTCTAATTGTGGGTTGTGACTTCTGAGGGTAATATATTTTCTTTAAAATGGCATGTAATCAATTAATAATTTGACTTAGGCTATTAACTTTGATTTTACAGTGTAAATATTGAAGTGCAAACTCAACGTTCCTATTACAATATTAAAATAAAATTCAAATGATTGTAGTTTATTCAGTTTTTGTGACAGCAGAAAATTTATTGTTTTCAGGTTAAAATATAGTTTCTAATGATATATAAATTACTATGGTACTCTTGGTCACCATAATCGCAACAATTACCAAACTGTTTTTGTAGACTTCTTTGAATTGAAAAATCATTTAAATTCCAAACAATGGTTATCTGAAACAGCCTGGCTCCTTGATTTGAGTTGGCCAGGGTTTTACAGTTAGTAATGATGGGACAGCTATGCAAAAAAATAGGTTAAATTAAATAGGTTTTGATTTGTTTAGATAGCGGTAGTTGCTAACCGACATGGAGTGCCGTTTTACGTAGCTGCACCATTGACAACAATAGACTTCTCAATAGCCAGTGGCAAGCAGATTGTCATTGAAGAGCGCCCTGAGAAGGAAATGACTCATGTAAATGGCATGAGGATAGCTGCTCCAGGTTCGTTTAACAAATTCCTGCCTGTTTATTCAGTAGGCTTTTATATTTTTGTCTTTTCCATACAAACTTGCCATCGAATAACCCAACAGATTTGATTTATTGGCAAATCATAGACATTTTTACAAATTTTCAGAATGTAACTGTAATTTCCACATAACCGAACACCAGTGTGCGCAAGTGACTCTCAGGTCATGTGAGTCAACCAAAACTACACCTGACATCCAAAGTGGTAGTCTGTAGCCCAGTCAGAATCATAACTTTCAATTTTAAGGGGAAAAGTAACTCATGTATTTTTTCAACTACAAAGTGGCCAGAGACCGGGAAATATGTGTGGATTTGTTGCAATTGGAAAAAATAAGGAACTTAATGTGAATTTTTAAATTTCATTGGGAAAACTTGGTTTTAGTACCTTTTAGTCTGTTGTTTTGTTGTGTGGATTTATGAAAAATGTAGAAATGTTTAATATCCAGCGACTTATTGTGTTTATTTGTGTGAACACTCATGAAACATTTCTTAAGTGTATGACTGTAAGTCTGCGGTCACGTCAAGGTCGTGAACATTACCAGTAATTGTGATGAAATCGCCGATTTTTGATCAGACATCTTTGCAAACGCTTAACCTGATCGCGAAGATATACGCTTGGCTTGGCTTGACTCGACATGAGCTTAGCCTGATAATCATTTTTGACCCAAACTGATCCCTCAGGCCAACTGTTGGTCGAACCCTACCAAAAAATGGGGATCCCTTGCATAAAGGTACTCTCGGCAACTGGGAATCACAACCGAATAAGCAAGGTTTGGCTACCTCTACCAGGACCACCACTAGGTTAATGAGTGAATTTGTATACAAGTTATCTGGCCACCCTGAACAAGTTAAATCTATATATTTCAATATTATGGTGATGTAAAAATATATAGAAAGGGAAATTTAAGGGAAATGTATGATTGTTTTAAGTTTTTACTTTTGACTCTTTTTCCTGAAAACCCCCAAACTCATCACTCTTCGGGTCCACATTACACCAAGCTCAATGATTTTCTTTGTTGGCAGGTGTGACTTGCTGGAATCCTGCCTTTGATGTAACCCCAGCGGAACTCATCACCGGAATAGTAACTGAGAAAGGAGTCTTCAGTCCAAGCGATCTCATCGACAAACTCCAGAACTCTGCTGGTTAGCTTCCCCAAGGTGACCAGGAGATGCTGAACTCAGTTTTTATAGTGATCTTCACTGTTGCTTGATGAAGAAGAGGATTCGGGTAAAATAGTCTATTCCACACAACACTTCCCGAATATGTTGATGATTTATGATGGACATGCATTTGCCTTGAAGTAGTCTACATACTTGTATGTTGTCTACTAACATTGACTATGGTTAGCAAAATTATGTGTCTCATAAATGTGGAAGGAATGCACGTAACTCTCGATAGTCAGTTATGTATTGGGTCTACAAGATCATTATTGCTAGATGACTCAGTGCAGGGATACATTTTGTTAATCGTTAGATTGAGTTTATGTAATTCTGCTCAATTAACCTAAAGGATGGTGACATCTAGTTTTTATTCCATTATCAGTTATTTTGTGTTCTAAATAATGATAAGAATGTTTTAAGTAAAATGTGTATATCATTAGGGTTGGGCAAGTATTCTGAGATTTTATTAATTTGAGTGTTAAATCTAAATATTTAGATTAACATTAACAAATTATGTTTGCAGTTCCTACATTCAAGGCAGCAATGTACCAAAAACAAGTATATTCTTTCTGGACACATTATTCAACCTCTATTATACAGGGTGTTTTTTTAACGCACAGGCACAACTCATATACAAGTACTGTGAGACACATTTAAATGACAAAACAACCTTATATTTTGGTATCCCTGTTTTGTTACTTCATTGCCAATCAGCTGATATGCGTTTTTGTAGTTATTTATGAGGCTTAATGTTATTGAAAATTTATTGTAAATAAGACACAACATAGCTTTTCCACAATCTCTATGAGAATAATACTTTGAAAGTCAATCATTGGTTTTATGCCAAGAAAGGTTTGAAATTAAATTTCCAGGTGTGATTCCAGTACCTTATAAATCAGCTATTATTTAAATATACAAATTTATGGAAACCGAATTTGAATTTAGGGAAAACTGAAATCTCTAGATTTAAACAAAATCAAATAAGGAAATGGAAATTCGCTTGGTCTGCAAGTATGCGTTGCCAGGGTATATTTCTTTTACTACAGATTGGGTTTCCTTAAATTTGTACTATTATGGACATGTAAGGGCCCAGAAAATGGCAGTTTTATAGGCTGAAACAGGTTTTGTTCTTTACCCATTACTAACAAAAATATGGTGGCAAATCTTGCTCTCTTTGCATTGATTAAATAAACAGGAATGTGGTTTTAATTTCAAATTATTTTTCAGTCCAGTAGGCAATTAAAAAAAAAATTGTGGATAGTTTGGTTCTATTTAACCAACTTTCAAATTGAACTAGCCTACCTACAGACATATAACCTAAATCATAGCGCTAATGTAAAGAAGATTAAAAATTCAAATAATTTTCAAATAATAATAAGACCCGAAGAATTTGATAAATTATTTGACAACAATTGATCAACACCAAGAAATTGATTTGTCTGGTGCTCTTTAACTTTCATTTCTTTGCACTGACAAACACTATCAGTTGTATGTATATCGCTCAACATCTCTCGTTATTTCATTAATTGATGTAATTCACAACTGATAGTCAGTAACTGACAATTGTTTTTATCCGAATACTTGACCTCCCTTTAATTTTATAAGTTTTGTTTCAAAACCTTATTGTCAAATACTGGCAATGATGTAAGACGTACTTACATATTTAGTCAAATGAAAAGCTCAAATCATATTTTCGTATCTCTCAAATTTACATTTATTTCATATCTCTCGTTTTCATTAATTGATCTAATTCACAACTGATAGTCAGTAACTGACAATTGTTTTTATCCAAATACTTGACCTCCCTTAATTTTTTAAGTTTCATTCCAAAACCTTATTGTCAAATACTGACAATGATGTAAGACGTACTTACATATTTAGTCAAATGAAAAGCTCAAATCCTATTTTCATATCTCTCAAATTGAAATTTATTTCATATCTCTCGTTATATCATTAATTGATGTAATTCACAACTGATAGTCAGTAACTGACAATTGTTTTTATCCACAGAGCATAGAATAAATATAGAGTCGCCACTCCTATACCTACAGATATACCAGTAGTGAAGCCGATTTCCGCCATCTTGGTAGTAGAGTTGGTCTCGGAACTTTGAAAACACGGTGTCATTACCACTGTGTTATTCTATACTACTTTATGAATTAGATGAAGCTAACGCTCCGAGGATACATATAGAACTATCCCCCCTTCGATATTGACCTAAGACTCTGCCCCGCGGGCTTTCAAAGTTCTGAGGTGAGAGTTTTAAAAGTAAATACTGATTGGTGGTTTCCATGGTAACAATATAATGGTTTAAATGTTACAAATGCAGACCGGGCCGGCCGCCATCTTGGTACGAGAAGCCTGCCTCACTCCAGATGGCAAGTGCCGCCTCTATATTTATTCTATGCTCTGTGTTTTTATCCAAATACTTGACCTCCCTTAATTTTTTAAGTTTTATTCCAAAACCTTATTGTCAAATACTGACAATGATGTAAGACGTACTTACATATTTAGTCAAATGAAAAGCTCAAATCATATTTTTAATGTTAAAGAATGGTTAGAATACTGTAGCTGTAAGTAGAAAAGACGCCTGATTTCAGGAAAATTTTGGATACTGATTGTTTTGTACATTTCTTGAATAATGTATTTCTAAAACATAATTTTCACCACGTTTTTATACTATTATGATAGTTACTGTTTATGGATAGAAACTCACAAAGTTGCTAGACTTACACCTAATACATCTTATTTACTGTTAAAAATTAGACTGAATTGCATAACACAATACGTATCTGTCGATATTTTTAAATCGCTATTTAAGAGGTGCTACTTTCATTATTTTTATATTGAAAAATTGAAATAATTAATTCTCATTATTATTACTAAACTTTAAATTTACAAGATATACTTAAAAATTATTTAAACTGATCCCCATAGTCAGGTTTATTGTTTGCTCAAATATAAATTAATACAAAAGAATATCATATTCTATATTCGTGACACCCAACACCGATGAATTCTTGGGTAATGAAATAGGTGATTTTGAGGGAAAATATATTATTTCATTGCTGCTGTCAAGCACAGTTTTTTAGTGAATTTCCCTAGAGGGAAGTAGGTATTACCGTAGGTGGCACGGTAAGACCTAGCTAGACCCGGGACTGATATATTTTTTCTTTTCATTTTGATGTCCCTAGAGAGAGACCAAATTCATTCAAATGTTTATATAAGTATATGTGTGTGAACGTGATAACTTGAAGTAATTTTTGTCTGATTTTTATGAAATTTGGCTTGAAGATGTAGGGTGGGATGAACTCGAATGAGTTCGCAAACCAGCATGATCGGACCATGGGAACGTATGGGGGGTTTTATGGGGGGGGGGAAATAGTTTTTTCTCATTTTTGACTCCTCAAAACACCCAATTTTCCAATTTCTCTTTAAACCATTTTCTAAAGCGCACAACTTCATAATTTATCCATACTATAATCATCCATACTCATTTTTATACCTTCATAACCATATCCATACTGTTTCAATGGATCAAAATTATCAAATATATTCATCTTTAGATGATAATTTGTACTGTGTTTGTTATTTCGTCAGGTATATTGATGATGTCACAAAAAATATTGTAAACAGATGTCTACAAAAACATATTTTTGTAACAGTACAAAAATTGTCTCAAAAAGTGTTTGTAGACATATGGTATATTTTGTCTCTGTGTTCCTTGAAACAAGTGTTATAATGGTATATGCCAGACCATTTCAAAATAGCTGAAACAGATTCTTCTTTACCCATTATAACAACAAAAATACAGGCAGGATCAAAACATCGTAACTAGTGATGGTAAAAACCTGAAATTTTGAATCTCAAAACCAAAACTTAAAAAATCAAATCCCGAATCTTGAATCTCAAAACTGAAACATGAATCTTTTTTAGTTTCCTCTTAAGGTTAAAAAAATACAGGTTACGATAAAATGTTTATTATGCAATCAAAACTAAAAGAGATTGATTCCTGACCCTGACATAATAACATAAATATGTGACTGATAAACATTGAACCCAAATCAACATATTTTTTAAAAACAACCAACCTTAAAATAAATTAAACTCATGACACCACCATAAATATAAATATGAAATTAGTTAGAACATTTATTTTAATGGTCGATATTTCTTTGTGTTTAAAAATTTTGATATGAAACTGAATTGTACGTTCTTCCCGTAATAGTATTTAAGATGCCTTTTGCAGGTCAGAATACAATTCACTTGTTTCATTAAAGTTAATGGTGATCTGTTTGCTCCATTGCTGCCAGCTTGTGTGTAAAAAGTGTTATACAATAATAATGACACAAAAATATGTCAGCAGATTCAGAAATAAAACTGCCAAAATCTTTAATTTCAAAACTTTTGAATCTCGAAACTCGCCATTTGAATCTCGTAACCGAAATCTTTTCAAAGTTTTGATTGTTTTGAGATTTGGTTTTGACATATCACTAATCCTTCTAAAGGAAAATTCAGCTACTTCTCATTAATTTAACTAATGCCTAAAATTTTATCTACTAAACAAATATTGTTTTCAATATGATTATTGTAACTCTACCATTCTACATTGGGTATATTATTCCCTACTTTGTGCTGCAATATTGAAAACAGTTGCATTGTGTACTAAATTCTAGCCCTCCTTCAGATTTTCATTTTACATTTTCAACCATTACATTTTATGAGTACTTGTACAATTGGTTTTCTTGTGATAGTTCACTTTCAAAGTTGTATTTTAATTACATGTACATCCAGGTGTAAATGTATTTTGAGTTTAGTTAATCTAAACAAAAATTATTGTGCCAAGGATTACAAATCCATACTAGCGATTCTTTATTAAAAATATTATTTCATCTTATAAACTGTTCTTGATCCATTGAAAACTTTTTAATCCCGACTGTCATAATGTCTGATGTGAAATTGCAAAGTGCCTCATAAAAAGTAAAGAATATTAAATATTACCATTGACTATATTACTAATCAGTTGTTCTTCATGTAAAACATGTTTTTGTACTATAGTGTATTTCTTGGTTATTGATCTCTATTGGTTATTCTATTTTTTTAATTTTTCAGAGAAAGCTAAGCAAAGCATTAATTTATTTTTGTAAAAGTCCCTCAAAATACTGACGCTGGCGTCTGAACTTTAGTTTGCTCAGTTATTTATTATCTAGCTAACCTATCCCACAAGTTTGTTGGTGTTCATTTGTGTTTTTCAGGGTGACATATTTATATGTTTTCATTGTCGTGGCCATTGTATGTTTTTATAGAGGTTAAAGTTAAAAATATTTGTTGTGCCCTCCTTAATTTGGTTAGTTTTACAAAATGTTTTCACTGTAAGATTTTCCATGATTAAATTGTAGTTCGTAGAACCTCGATAATCCAGCTTAAACGGGCTGCCCGTTGGTAAGATTTAGGAAAAAAACCAGACCATCAGAAGACTATTAGAATTGGAGAATTAGAGTGAGATAGCCATAGTTTGAGAATTGCAGTGATGATCTTTTATTAGCGGCTGGTGAGTGCATGTATGTGAGTTCCGTGTTTCATCCCTACTTCTTGGCCTTTAATTGTGGTGCAGTTCGGCATTGTGCATGATTACTTTCTGTTTTAAGATACCGTAATGGGATCTTAGGAACAGTAATTATTAATGAAATGTAATTTCATACTAAAGTAAGTACAATAGAGAAATGTTCTAAATTGTACTGTGCTTTTATAGGAAATTACATACTTACTATTTCTTTTAAGCTAGGCCAATGATTTTAGGGATGGGATCAAGCCGGACTACTAGAGGGTCTGGATTATTGAAGTTCTACTGTACTTCCTTAAGTTTATAAATTATGTAAAATTCGTTTTGATTAAGTTAATTTGCCTATCTTTTTGACGAGTTTATTAAGAGCTTATCATAAGGTTTCATATTGTTACCATCTCCAATTTTATTTAGCTCTCAATGTATTCTTCTAAATAAAAAGACAAAACTAGTTGAAACCTATTGACTTATAAAAATTGTTGTTTACGATTGAACTAATAATAAAGCGTTAGTCAATTATTAAATATCTATGATATTATAGGCTTCTTATTAACTTTATATTACTGTGTTCATATTACAAATTTTACTATATTTTATATATCAGATATATTATTACTTGGTGTATGCAGTATACACTGTACTGTTGTCTCTCAATATAAATGCTTTACATACAATGTGTCTGTTTTACCCCTGTTATTTGTATCACAAATCTCATGTTTTTTAAATATAAAAAAATCAATCATTTTACAATGGATTGAACTAGAAATTCTATTCCTATGATACAGTTCCAGCCCTTTTTTGAATGAAAATGAATGCAATTGAACTAATTCATGAAAGAGAGTAAAAAATACAGATCTCTGAAAAAAATTAACTGATAGATTTAACTATAGCATCTATTGTGTGACATAAACTATTACTGTACAAAAAACTAAGGGTGGAAAATGTGAAAATAGAATTTTAGATAGAAAAAAACTCAGCGCTGGCTCATTCACCTGTTAATGATGTGGAAGGTCTACTATACACTGAAAACAGACCTGCTGGCATAGTATATTCATTGTTGTAGCCCCGGAACTGTAATATATAAAATATTTGGTTCAATACCTTTATCAGTTCCAAATGTAACCTTCGTCAACGTGTTACATGTTTCGGCGAGCTGCCATTGTCAAACACTTCAATACACTCCGAGAACAGACACACAAAAATCAACTTTTGCCAAACACCTTATTGGCTGTAGTCACGATATGAATGACATTAACACCGGTCTGCAAATACTACATTACTGTCAAAAGGGAAATAAAATGGACGTCTTGGAGGAGTTTGAAATATACAAATCAATAAAACATCTGGATTCCAACAACCATATCCTGAATGACAAACTCCAGTTTAAGTCAAATATAATTTTTAACACGCTACTGCAACAAGGAAACAAATCTTATCAGCTGACCACAACAGATAACGAAGATAATTCAACCAGATAGCGCTGACTTGAACCCTCCACCGACAGTCTGTTCCCGCTCGTGTTCCGGCAATGTCACATATTCATGATAGGCCTATCAAACTACAAGTATTTATTTTTATGTCGTACGTGTTGTATGTAAATGCTGTATGTCATGTAATGTGTTGTGAGAACGAAGCTATTCAAGCGGATCTACACATATTCCTATATTGAAGTGTTTGACAATAGCAGCTCGCCGAAACATGTAACACGTTGACGAAGGTTACATTTGGAACTGATAAAGGTATTGTAAAATCAAATATTTTATTGTATATTAGTCAGACTATATTCACGTATTCACATCAGCTTGGTGGTTCAACTCAATTACGTCCATTTTGATTCAGTAACTAGCTACAACTTTAACGTGGGGATTGAATGTCCAGTCCTATAAATTATTCAATAGTAAAAGCTAGTACCTACATCTACAGCCTAGTTTAAATAGTTGGGTGATTAGAGAGTATTTGCAGCAGGTCCTGGATAATCCTGATCCCCCCAGAGAACACTCCAATATTTTGGTTTGGCGCTGAATATCCCTAAACAATACAGTAATAATATACCTTCAATTTTATCTAGGACTATTAGGGAATTGTACTGCAAACAAATTATGATTACAGAAGGAAATAATGGTTTTCTACTTGTGACCAATCGTACAAGTTTTTGAAAACGTACATAATGACAAACTTGATAGTTAACATATATTTTTCACTTTAATCATCCCTATATCACATGATAAATATCACAAGGGTTCCTAAGAGTCCCTGAAAACCCCAAATTTCTTATGGTAATGGCTGTAGACAAACATTTTACCAAAGCAGCAGACTCCTTGGGCCACCATACAACCGAACCGTCACGGAACAGTCGGACTACAGATACGTACAACCAGTACAGGAGTCTAGGCTGTTGTAGCCCTCGTGTTAAGCCCACCATAATAAAACCATGCTGTAGGTCTGCATGCCATAAAAGGATAAAAGACCACTTGCCTCAGTCATAAAGGTATGGTCCCAAGTAAAGTGATGAGTCCAGTATTACTCCAAAAACTTCCCAGACATATTATCACAACTAGGGTGTTTGGGAGGGGTTTGAGGGAGGAGCTAGCAATACTATGCAATTGTGTCATTTTGAGTCTTTCATACACATTTCTGTTAGTTTAATTAATTTGGCTGGCAAACCATGCTTTTTTAAACTTTTCCACAAGCTTATGCTGTCGTATGCTTTTTTGGAATCTATAAATATTACACTAACATTCTTGTCCTTGTCCTAGACGGGCTAGGGAGTTGAGATTTAGCACGATGACGGGTCTCGGTCCCAAATCTCCAGGGAAATTCCCTAAAGTGACAGTTTCGTATTTCAGCCCCCCCAAAAGAAAATTAAAATGGCGGATCGTAAAACATTTTGGATTTTGGGTTTTTTTCCTTTATTCGTCACAATACATTTTCCTCCCCAGCACAGCTGGTAAAACAGGTGAAATTTCAACATCTTAAAAACTAAAACATACATGATACAATTCTTTTGGCAAATAACTTACTGTCACGGCTCAACCAGCGGTCTGATCGAAACACGAAGAGACTATTTATTTTAAATGAGCTCAAACTTAATTTAACATTTTTCTCCATTTCCACCACTACTCTTAGAATGACACTTGATTTTCCAAATTTTGGTATTTGTACCTCATATTTCTTTCTTTAAATGTCCTATGGCTCAACTGTAGCTCCGTTATCAAAAAACGAAGCGCACTTATTAATGATCTACAACTTTGTTTCTAAACATTTTTCTCCATCTTCCACTCCTTCATCCCCAAATTCAGGTTTGAACTTGAAACTTTACCTTTTTTTCCTGTTTTAATGGTTTTGGTTGCACTGGAGTAAGTTAAAACGCGTTTTTGGCATGTTTGAATTTATATTTCCCTTAACATTTGTCTAAAGTTAATTCTTAGCCAAATTTGAGGTTTTTACGCACCCTACCACCACTCACCTGTTCCTGCATGTAAAATGGTCTTAAATGCAGCTTGGCATGTCGTCAGTGTAAAGGAATCACATGCCTTGTAAGGTAATACTTGAATACTTGAAGGCTTCGTCTCTGACCGGGATTCCGGATGGACTGCGTCAAATTAAATTTAAAAAGTGAACTGAGATGGCGGCGAGTTAGAAAAGTGGCACGTCATCTAATTCTTTGAATGTGTAAATAGGCCTATTTTGAAGTTTTTCCTTCACTGAGGTTTTAAACCCAGCCACATCCATACTTCTGACTTCTTCAGGCAGACTATTGTAGAGTTTAATTGCGGTCACTGGGAAGCTATTTAGGGATTTGGACAGTCTGCATTGAGGGGTGTCGAGGTTTCTAGCGTTCCTGGTGTTATGCTGATGTATATCTTGTCTTCTTCCATACATAGAGATGTTCTGGCGTACGTGTATCAGACAATTGAGGACATATTGTCCATAAACAATCAGGATGCCGAGACGTTGAAAGATAGGCCTATGAGTAAAATCATTGCCTGTTATTTCAGTAGAGGTTATCACTCTCAACGCCTCCTTTTGGAGTATCAACAATCTACTGCATGCGGGAGCGTGACCCCAAAGGAGTATACCATACAAAATATGGCTGTGGAGCAACGAGAAGTAAACAGTAACAAGGTACTGCTCAGTGACCACATGACGTAGCTTTCTGAGGAGGAAGATCACTCGAGACAATTTGGTGCAGATCTGGGCTATATGGTGATCCCAGTTTAATTTCTGGTCAAGCCAGAAACCAAGCAACTTTACTGGTTGATTCTCTTCAGCAGCAATTTGTCTCCCAAGAGTGCAGATCAGGAGTTGGGTCTTCTCCTCATTTAATTTTAACTTATTTGAAGCGAACCACTCCATTGTTCTCTCCAGCAATGTACTTGCTTCCCTCTTAACCCGTTCAATACATCTACCTTCCGTCACTAATGTTGTGTCATCAGCAAATAGTAATGCCTGTCCGTCTATTCCTAGGTCATTAGTTAATATAAGGAAAAGGAGAGGCCCTAGGACAGAGCCCTGGGGAACACCGTAGGAGATTTCTTTACTGGCCAAATTCGCTCCCTCCAGGGATACAATTTGCCTCCTATTAGTTAAATAACTGGAGATTCTTTGTAGCGTGGTGCCTTCAACCCCATAAGATTTTAGCTTGCTAAGCAGAATGTCGTGTGGCACGCAATCAAACGCACGACTCAAATCACAGAGGGTGAGAGCCAGTGAGTTTCCAGATTCAAAGGTGTCGGTTATTCTGGAAGCCAAGGATAAAACAGCAGTTGTTGTGGAACGCCCTCTACCAAAACCATGTTGAGCTTCATTCAGTAAGTTGTTCGACTCAAAGTAGCTGCATAGTTGGTTCTTGATCGTAGTCTCTATTACCTTAGACAAAACTGGTAGCACAGATATAGGCCTATAGTTTTTAATTTCTTCGGTATCACCTTTTTTATAGACTGGAACTGTCCGCGCTATCTTGAGGGAATCCGGGAAAATACCATCCCTGAGACAGCTGTTTATAGCCGATGACAAAGGAGAGGCAATATCACTGATTACAGATTTTAGAACATTACATGAGACCCCATAGGGCTTTTAGAGTTCTTTAAGTTCTTAACAATCTGACAGATCTCTTTTGGGGTTACTTCACGCCAGTTTCGAAGACCTGGTCCCAGTACTTTGTTCAGAGGGTTAAAGTTGACGGAGGGTAGGCTGGCCACTATTTCATCCACGGAATCAAGGAAGAAGCCGTTGAAGTCATCAGGGCTGGCAG
Organism: Macrosteles quadrilineatus; assembly: GCF_028750875.1. Taxonomy (NCBI): domain Eukaryota; kingdom Metazoa; phylum Arthropoda; class Insecta; order Hemiptera; family Cicadellidae; genus Macrosteles; species Macrosteles quadrilineatus. The sequence goes on along the minus strand of NW_026542600.1, from coordinate 69,174,843 downwards.
AACAGCCAACTTTAGGCCTTTTTGGTCGATGCTGGTTAACGATACTCCAGGCAGCGTTGCATTTATTCGAAGACTGCTCTATGACTTTTACATTGAAAGCCTTTTTGGCCTCTGAAACTTTATTTCTGTACAGCCTATTTGTTTTAAGATATAGGGCAAATAATTTATTTCTCTCAATCGGTGACTCGGTGGATTTGACATGGTCATTGATAATCTTAACGAGGTTTTTAAGATGACGTAGGTAAGGTGAATACCAAGGTTTAACCTGCTGCGCACATCCACGCCTGGCATTACAAGGCCTATTTGACTTTTTTTTTTTATTGTTGTAGGAAAGATAGAATTGAATTTATAGTTAAAAATACTGATAAAGCTATCAAAAGGCAGTTCGTTCTGAGTTAGGCCTACTTGTTTCATTTACCAAATCAACTTTCCTCAGTTCATACCTCAGAACAGGCAGGAGCTCATCTCTGACTATCTGTTTGGAAACAATGTAGCTGGCCTGCCATGGGACTTTAGGTTGCCCACTGACTAGGTCAGGGTCTTCGCTTGGTTTTATCTGCATAATCACTGCAGAGTGATCAGCTACAGTAGGGTCAACGACAGACGTTCTGTATTCCCAAGTGTTCAGATTTGTTGCTATGGTATCAAGGCAGGCAGTATTTCTGGTGGGTTTTCGGCTTGTAATGTAAAGTCCATAGGTACGGAGCAGATTGGAGAATACATTTTCCTCCCTAGACTGTTGTTCCAGATGTATGTTAAAGTCCCCAGCCAGGGCTATTTGTTTTCCAGAACGAGAAAGGAAGGAATTTAAGGATCAAGTTCCCTTTTCCCTTTTCAAACGCGTGTTCATTAAATTCAATTTATTAATATTTTAAAATGCCATTATTATATCCTATGTAAAAAATAATCCATGATCTCCAGTATCCCATCTAACGCCACCGTCTCATGATGTAAAATCTTATATTAACTTGCATATTTAGTTTACCGGCCTTAGTAAAAGATAAACTCGACATACTACAACTTATGTCTAAAGGTAATTTTTTTTCTTTTTTTTTACTTTATGGAGCATATTTTAGTGACTTAAATCTTATGACCTTATATTAGATACAATAACATTTTAAGCAGCATTTTTGTTTTGCCACCCATGTAAACATTGAATTCGATATACTACACCCTATATCTAAAGGTAAGTTTTATTTTAGTTTTTCTCCATGCATCGTATTTTGGCGGCCATTTTGTGGCATCAAATGAGGTCAAATCACATTTTAAGTTGCATATTTAGTTTCCCCACCCTTGTAAACATTAAAAATGATATACTACACTCTATATCTAGCAATAATGATTTTAACAATTTTTTTTGGAGTAATTATTATTTTAATTTAAATACCCTAATATCAGGTACTTCCCCAAGTCAGATTTCGGTAGAATTTTTTTGTTGTGTTGTGTGGAGGTATAAAAGTATTGAAATCCGTTGAAAACCCTTTTGAAACAATTTTGCCGAACTTCCACAACTCAATGACTGGACTAAAAGGTAAAGACTTGAAATCTTTCACAGTTACTAGTCTTTGCTTTAAAACCAAGGGATAATTTTGAAAAGTGTATCCAATTTACAACTCCCCCTCCCCCCTTCTAATGTTTCTGTATCAAAAACACTTCAGTTGCATTAGACTACAGTGCTTATTATTTTACTAACTTCTATTATTGTATTGTTTTACTCAGTAACAGATTTTCTCCGAGGATATTTCCAACGATCCCCCAACCAAAAAAGGGGGCAGCAAGTTTTTTTATATACCGGTATTGTAAAAAATCAAATAAAGCTTTCCTAATTCTGAATATTAGGATTTTTTTTCATTAAAATTACTGTCATTAATTATATTTGAAAAAACTGTTGCTTTCAACATTAATATTAGGATAAGCAAAACACCAAATCACATTTTTCCACTTCATTTTTATTTTAGTCCTTATATTTACATTGTGAGCACTATCATACAAATAGTATATAATTGTATCACCGTTAGTGTCCAGTAAAAATATATTGCAACCATCAACTGCTTTACAAAGCAGTGTTTTTGTGGAAAGTCAGACTTAGACTTAGACTAGGCCTACAATTCAAAAGTAAAGTTTCTAAAAAACAAGGAAAAACTGCATGCATCAATATTGAATAACAAATTCATCTTTTTAAAACAGGACATATAAGAACCAAATTAAAACATAGATTTTATCCATTAAAATGATATAAAGAACTATTTTAAAACGTCATTAAAATTAAGATTTAGATAAAAGATTTCATCATGCTGAATGTTAATAAGTTCATGCTAATAACAACGATATAACTACAGTCTGCATGTTGAAATTTTTAAACCATTTAATGTCAAAAGACTTGGAAGATGTTGGATTAAAAATACAATAATTTAAAACTAAACTTAATTATAAACAAACAAAAAATATATATATATAAAATTTGAAAATAATATTAACAGTAATATACATTCCAAAATGCATTTTTGCTGCGGACTTACCCTTTAAAATATCACACAAATACAAAATATTTCTCTTAAACTAGTCTTATCACATTTAGTATTGAAACTTTGGATCAGTATTAATAATGGATCCTAACAGCAAAGAGGAAAAATTTTCGTTAAATCTGAAATATGTATTTCAAGAAAAATTTTAAGAAAACAAGGATTAATGTTAATTTTTTAAATGAGTAGATTTTCAATGCTTCTGGTTCTTGGTTCTCAGATTGAGAATTGGTACTATACCGATTTTGATGACATCACATCGCCCCTACCTTGTGACCTGGTGATCTTATTTCTTATGACACCAATAACAGGGCAAACTACTAATAGGACAATAAAAACTCCACCATTTCAACCCAATGCCATTGCTATAAATATGTCCTATATTGTTTTTTATTTATGGGTTTTGTTGATTTTAGAATTCTTGTTTGAAATTTAGAATTTGTACAATTGGGCTGTTAATTAGCTTTACAAAATGAATGTTTTTTTTATTATTTTTAGGAAATTAATAATCTTGTTTAGTGTTTATTGTAAGTTAAAAAGTATTATCTTAAAATTAAAACGGTACACTACAAAATATTAAATTTTCATAGGAAAGAACTAATAATGTTATTGTGTGTTAGACAGTAAAGTTTACACATCACAATTATTTTTTTAAGTAGACTGAAATTTAAAAATTGCAGAAATACAGCCATTGCAGTATTTAAAAATTCAGTTAAAAGATTTACCAGTTATTAAAAAACAAACATTGATGATATGTTTCTGTATTGAAAATTGATGAACCTACGACTAGGCCCAACATTAATAATTGTTTCCATAAATAGAAATAATTTTATGCTTTTCAACTAGATTGAATTATATATACTCTATTTAAAATTGTGCCTGAAACAAATAAATTACATTTCATAGCCTAAATATTATAATATACCTATCATGATATGTGCAGTAAAGAAATATGTTCTAAATTTTATGTATCAAATTTGTGTAAGCATTTCAGCTTAAAACTGTTTTTAAATTTGTTCTTTGGTATTGTTAATAGTCATACAATAAACATGATATAAATTTGTTTAGTTTCAATACAATGGATGTATTGTAAAAAAAGAAAAAAAAACTAGCACTTATTGATCAAATTTACACTTTAATAGACTTTATTCAGGTAACTACAAATTAATAAATGTTATTCAGTCGTATTAAAAATGTGTAATTAAAATATTTGAAAGTGACTTCACAGTTTCTGAGGATAACTGTAGAATAAAAATTACCTACTCCTATCTACAATTAAAGTTGAAAGATACTTAAATTGACAAGAGTAGATTGCATTATTTATTCATTGCACATTCAATATATCAATACATTTATAATATAGTAAAACTGTAATCAGACTATTTAAACTTTCATTCGGATGACAAATTCATGCAAATGTTTTCTATCAAAGTATTCAATATCATAAATTTTATAAAAATGATTGTCTTTATTTATATTAGAAAGTATAGTACATATATTGGAAAATTGTAAAAATTTCTATTACTATGTTAACACTATTTATAAAATGCTAAATTCATAAGCTGAACAGTTCTCAGTATGATTATCACTGCATCTTGTAACAACAGCAAGTTCGTTGTTATTATATCACAACATAGGGTGAACGTTACGAGATCGATAGTTCCACCTTTGAGGTATCTACTCCGGGAGATTAGGGTCAAGGTTGGGTTTAGGTCCTGGGTCCTTGACGACTCCGTTAGACATCTGGTGGTAGTGAGGATGCATTGATGATGTGGGTCGGTCGTACTTTAGGGTATCATATACATCTGAAAACATCACTTGGAATAACTACTGGGAACACAAGAAAATAAATGAATCAGCATGTAAAATTGAGTATGGTAATTTTACAATGTTATAACATTTAGCTCACTATTTAATACTGGTTAAGGCATTGCTGTGTTGTATGGTGGGCTGAAACTTGGAGCAGGCCAATGAAAATACCCCCGCCACAGCATACCTGCAGACTAAGCGAATTTCCATTTGCTTAATTGGATTTACACTAAAATGTCTCCTTAATGCTATTACTATTAATTAATGCCATTTAAATAGCATTAATTTAACGAATACACTACGTTTGCTGCAACAGGGAGGGTAAAAAAATCTTTTATTGTAAAATGTAATAGTTTAGTAAGAAATAAATGCATTTTCCAAATATAATCAAAATATGCTCATAAACAAGCAAACAACAACAGTTTACTTATCCATAAGAATAACATGGGAATTTTAAATTTACATTTTTTTTCCTCCGTAACCATTAGGCGCATAGTAACGCTTCAATATACTAAATTATATTTTTTTAAGCTCTACAAAATGGTTTGGAAATTGCTAAATTTGATGTTTTTAGGGTCAAAAATGAGAAAACCCAATTTTTACCCCATAAAACCCCATTCCCATGGTCCGATCATGCTGGTTTGCAAATTCGTTCGAATAAATGTAGGTTTACACGTTTATACAAAATTGCATCAAAATCGGATCATTTTTACATCGGATCATTCGGACATAAATATATACAACCTGAACATAAAACATTTATAATAACAAATCAACTGTTTATTTGGTTTTAGTTGGTGGTTTTTGATTTGTTGTATATGAAAGCTTAAATATTACGATTTTTAGTTGTAAAATGGGGCAAACCTGACTAGCTTCTGCCTTATTCTTCCTCATTTTACAACTAAAAATCGTAATATTTCAGGTATTTCTTATTCAATATTTTTGAACTTGTTATCGTTTGATAGGGAATTAAAAATGCTAAATAAAAGTGTTCTTGACATTTTTTCATAAAATTAGCCTTATTTAAGTAATTTAGGTTTAAAAAATTAAAATGGCCGCCATTTTGAAATTTTAAGTTGAATCAAGATGTATTTTTTTTCTAACATTGTTATTTTCTACCTTAACCTATATACCAAGTTTTGATTGAGAAATTTCAAAAATAAAAATGTTTTTATAAAATATACAAAATGACGGATATCTGGTTAACGAAGCGATTTTGGGAACAATTTTATTCTTGATTTTCTCTTTATTTTGACCGATAGAACCATTTCCCGGAGTTTAGCTGTTTACTTACGGGACACCCTGTATAAGCGACGGCCAAAAAATGGGTTCACGAGACAGAGCGTGATGATGTGAAAGCCGGGCTTATTTTTGGTTGAGCGCGAATCTAAGCGGAGCCTAATGGCAGGGATTCGCAGGGAATGTTTGTTGAGAGATTGGCAACAACAGCCTGGAAACACATATGAAGCCACTGCTCCTGACCAACGCACTTCCAAACACCAAAATGATTATTACTCGCATATTTTTTTGTCTCAAAGCTCACCTATAATAATCTATCAAAGTTTATTGATTGATAAACACCAGGGCCGGAACAAGGGGGGGGCAGAGGGGGCGGTTGCCCCGGGCGGCAGGGTTGAGGGGCGGCAAATTTCTGGTTGCAATAAATTTGTTTAATACAGTTTGTAAAAAGTTTTTAATGAGCCGAACGTCATAAGGAACGTCAATTAAGTAATTTCAAAACTGCATAACGTAATAAACAAACAATAATTTTACAATAGAAATCAATATAAATTGAGTAGAAAACACTGAGAGCCCTAATAGCATAGTTAGCAGCACAGAAAAGTTTGTTTATAATTTCAGCTGATCGCCATCCCTGTCAAGGCGCCATGCCGCCCTGCCTCACTGCCGTGGTTCGTTATATAGAGGTTAGGTTTGCAGGAATTTCGATAAGTCGAGGTTCAGAACCAGCGTCGATCAATATAGGTCGGGACTTGACCTCATTAAAATACAGTACAATTAAAGTAGCATGGGCTACAATACTTTACAGTACAGTGTTTACATTGTACAGTAGAACCTAAATTATCCGGCATAATAAAGGGGAGGGATCTTGAATATTGCGCAATCATGACAATGGCATTGACCTTGGTACAGATTAAAAGATATAAGTTGAAAATCACAGCTTGTTCTAACCCTCCTAAAACCTAGCCAAACACTGTACTGTATTGCGTAGTCATAAATTATGTAAAGAACAAAACAAAACAGGAGAAAGTTTTGTAAGCTACTGCCCGCGATAGGCCGGTAGGCTACTTACAGTACAGTACTGATTTATCACAACAGAGGAATGTCAATAATAATCATTAACTATAGCATTGGTGTTGCTAATGCTAGTTGAAACAAATCGTATTGAAAACAATAAATTATTAGATAAGTCATTATAAAAGTGTATAATCATAGCCAACTTAAGGATAGTAAAAATACTCGTAAAAGGAATGTTAAAAAAACGATGTTGTTATTCTTTTTCTTTGGTTTTGTTTTTATATTCTTTCTTAGGTTTTTCTTTATCAAAAAAATTGTACAATTCACCATAGTTATCCCATATCGCCCAATCACAGCTTACTAAACATTACGTCGTCATCAGTCCTCAGTGAATGAAATCAGTTCTCAATTGCAACATAGCGCGCGCAGAGACAGCAGACAAAGATGTAAAACGGAGCAGACGAATGTTAGCGAAAGCGATGACGTGACCTTTCCATTTCATTTGATAAAGAAACAGATTTTCCCAAAACAATAATTGGGTGGGGGATTTGTTATATCGAGGGAAAGACGTAGACAATTTGTTATGCAGAGGTTAAATTCGCAATGTAGATGTTCTGACAATGATAAATTTGTTATATTGAGGTGTCTTATTTTAGCCGAAATCACGAAAAATTCGTTAAATCAAGGTCGTTGTTATAGTTTGTTCGTTATGTAGAGGTAAAATATACATTGTGTCTTATGGAGAGTTCTAGGGGATTTAAAAAAATTCGTTATGTCAAGGAATTCGTTATATCTACCTATTCCACTTTACCCTCCATTTTTGTTTAATTTGTGAGGGATTTTTTGTTGTGGGTGAAGTGGGGGAGGGGCGGCAAATTTTAGTTTGCCCCCACTCAAAAATTGTCTAGATCCGGCCCTGATAAACACAACAAGCCACGTTTGTATGAAATCAGATAATAGAAGTCATTAACGAATTAGATTGTTCTGTTTGCACCATTGTAATTCAGTTTAGATACAGTAGGCATTACATAAAATCCCCGGGTATTTTATAAGTGGATGAATGGGTATTTTTCATAAATACCTGATAAATTGGGACAGTTTTTTGGATAGGCTAATTTTAACTAAACCTATTTAAATTGTACAATTGGAAGATCTACATGTATAAAACTAAAATGTATTTAGAGATACTGACTATTTAGATACAAAAATGGTATGTATTAGCTGAGCTTAATCGTGGTTGTAATCTAAGAACATTCTTTCCATTATTCTTACACTCTTTCAAAACATTAAGCAGTAAAATGTTGAAAATAATATTCTGTAGTTAGCTTGTAATGTTATTTATGTAAACATTTATTTTATGCTTGTTAAAACTTAGTGTTGTGATTTTTTAAATCAATTTTATTAGTACCTAATCTATCAGTTTGGTCCGCGGCTTTTAAAGTTTCGAGCTCGTGAACCCGATTTTTTAAGCCGTGGTGCAAATACTGGTCATTTCCGGAATCTGGGCTCGGACTACGATAGACCCAAGCTCGTGAACCGCCTCTTAGTGTAACTATAATAGCTTAACAAAAGTAACCCTCCTATAAATCATTTTGAATTTACAATTTTGAAACTTACCACCTCCTTTACTCTGTATTTCACAATACAGGTGATCCTTGTCAATATCAATATCAGTGTACACATTGGGGTTGTTCAGATCAGCGTCTTTGTTTTTCGCCACAGCATCGAACCCATAAGCTCCTAAAACAAACAGTACAGGATTGATTTACATAATAAAAACTCCATAGCGCTTTTAAAAATACAATGTTTTAAATCTTAATGTAACACTTTATCAGTAGGGTGTCTTTCGATTACTGTGAGCAAACGGCTACCATTTTTGACTTGGTTGTCCATTTGAGGTCTGGTTTACGGCATTGTTTTGCGTTTAACAAGACCTTTAATTTGATGTACATATAAACCTATGCTGCTTACCTTTAAGATTTTCAACTTACTCCCTATGGGCCGTCCCTCATTGATGACATCCGATTACCTTGTACACAAAAAAGTAGCTTACTAATACCGATATGCCAAATTTGGTTGTGATTTCTCTTTTATGTTTTAAAGTTAATAAAGTTGTCCTAAGACTTAATTGTCACTCTGTATAATAGTATGAGATTAATGTGGTGAACTTTTACCTTTACAACTGTCATCGTCATCATCTTGAAATCCTGGTCCAAACTTCTGACGTTCAAGGTTGCTGGCTTTGTGTGATCCCAAGTTGTTTCGAATAGTTCTGTTGTTTAGGAGGCTGGAGCTATCTTCTGGTTTCTGATAAGAGTAGACAGGGTTGTCAAAATGGTTTTGATCCATAGCAGAGCCGTTAGGATCAGCTATGTAGTGAACTCTTGCAATTTCTGTCTTGAGGTTGGCAACTCTGTGCTTGTGGTAGAAGTACATGGCTGCAATTACTCCTATTAGGATTATAACTATCAGGATTGCCAATACAAAGCTGCCCATTCCTCGGTCGGGAGCTGGAGCTATGAATATACGATCTCTTGCAACACAGCTATCACCTGTAACAAAACACATTTTTATCTAAATGCACATTTGCCTCAAGTTACTGAATATTTTACAGCTGTTCACGGTTGTAAAGTGCAACAGAGCAGATGTATTGTTTATTAACGTGAAAACTGTGAAAGGTTATGAACCCTTTAAAGAACCATTTAGTTGTGAATATGGACCTTAAATTCCAGTTGATAGTCTCCTAAGTATTTTTTAATCCTTCTTGATGATGAGATTATCCATTTAATAATAATTAGCAACAACACTACTAAGCCTATGTCAAAAAGCAAAGGGCAAAACGAGGGATGGTTTGGTGGGATTAGAGAAAAAATTACCATACTAGAGTGGATGTGAAAAAAATCACTTTGTAGGGTTTATACATAATATGACTATATACCTGCAAATCCATGTTTGCAGACACAGCCATTGGAAGCATGGCAGATGAAATTCTCATTTGGGCATTCACATGGAGACATACAATGATCACCATAGTAGCCTTCTGGACAAACTGAAACAAAGAGGAAAATAATTCTTTCCATTTTGCAGACAAAAAAAATAGCCACAAAGGATATGCTGACACAGACAACCCGTACTTTTGATTCCACATATTCTTACAATATAACTATTCACTTTTTGCTGCATTACTTGTTTGTGGGAATTTCACTAATATATTTTTCAGCATGTAAAAAAATAAAAGATCATGGTAAAAAATATGAATATATAATCAAATTCCAAATCTTGAAACGTTGTGAAAACTTTAATTGAAATGGTAAATGCCAAATAACTTTAATAAAACCTCAAATAACAAGAACATATCTTTACCAAAATTAACTTCAACTTAAAACAAGGAATGATATTATAGTGGTGATCAGTTCAATTATTAGAGATGATTAAGATAACTAAGATGGAGTTTATATTTTTAGTAAAGGTTTTAGAAATGTTTTAAGACACATACTTTCACTACATTGTGTTCCGATCCAGCCTGGAGGACATCTACAGACTCCGTCATTGAGCCGACATCGACCACCGTTGAGACACTTGCAATGTTGAGTGCAGTTAATGCCGTAGGTTCCTTCAGGACAGGGCTGAGCACATGTAGGGCCCATCCACCCTTGTAGACACTGGCATTGTCCTGTAAAATATATTGTTTGTTTGGAAATCAACGGTACCAGTGTCAAAGTGACATTTTAGCGTGCACCAAACTGTTTTAACCCCAGCAAATTATCTTGCTAGGTGTTGGTAGGGTGTTGAAATCAATGCTTGTGTAAAAACAAAAACCCTGCCAAATTTGAAAAAAGTTTGCAGTAGGTTTATGAGAAAAATCTTAACTAATACACAACATAATAACATAACATAACACATTGTAATAATGTAATAACAAAATGTCTTAAGAAGATAATAGTGGAAAAGTACCCAAAAAGGATACGGTGAATTGATCTCATTGGGTGACTGATTTTGCCACGAAACTCTACCAGTGGTGTAGTGGGAAGGAACGGCATTCCCACTCAATTTTTTCCAAAGAACCTATATATTGGTAATCGACCAGTATTTTTCTTTGAAAACAGTGAGCGTTTCCACACTTGAAAATTTCTGACTACACGATGTAGGTCTAGTCTAGTGCCTATAGTAACAATAAAAAAAAAAAATACTTATGTGGTGTCTTGGAAAAGGTACAACAACGCCCCCCCCCCCCCCACCAGCTAGTGGAGGAAGACCCCGTGACTCAGAGCATATTTTAAGGGATTTCCACTGGGCGACAGTGGTGCCGGACTTACCGGGGGGTCTGGAATACCTCCCATCAAAAAAGGGGGGTCCTAGCCCCCCCCCGGAAATTTTTGCATAAATTTTAGTGAAAATTACACATTTCTATGTATCTTTTAATGAATTTTTTCGATTATATTTGCTTGTAAATAGTCCATTTAATCTCACTTAATTACGTATTCTAGAAGGTTGTAACAGGCCAAGGCTCCCTTCACAACCTCTTAGGCCAAAATCATAGCTCAATACTCTAAAATATTTCCATAATGTGATTTTTTAAATTCCAATACGTTTAAAATTTGAATTATTAAAAAAAAATTGCTGGCACCACCCATAGTCACTGGGCGACAAAATCCCAGCACTGGGCGACATTTGTGTCGCCCAGTTAACATGTTATTTTATGCCCTGCCGTGACTAGGAACAGTTATTGCCGTTCGGATTCTTCCTTACTGAAGAACACACAAGTAGTATATTTACGGACAACATACTAGAGCTGAAAGCACATGGTCGTCCCATAACCAAGTTTCTACTGTATCTTACTTCTCTGTGGTACCGCACATATATTTTAAGTGTAAAGAGAGACGCAAACTAGGTGTTACCTGTAACATGATGACAATCTGCTCCATTCTTGCAAGAACATTTCTTGGAGCAGTTCTTGCCGTAGGTGCCAATGGCGCAAGGATTCTGGCAAGTGACCCCTCGGTAGCCAGGGCGACAAGAGTATTCTCCCGTCACGTGATCACATGTTCGGTTGCCTTGTATAAGCAAAACTACATCATTACACTCTGTGTTAATACAAAAATGCCACCACCGCTTGAACGTAAATCAAATCTCTACATAAATATACTCACTTAAAATTTATAAAAATAAATTCAATGATGTTTACTGAAATGTAAATTAAAAGTAAACGTAAAGATTAAGTTCACGGTTAGTCAGTTAGTTAATGGTGGGAACTTGCCAAAGGTAAGGGATATACCATATAGGTGGTTAACAAACAATTAGAAATACCGTAAAAAATATAAACAAAAAATTAAAATAAAAACAGAGGCTGCTCGTTTATTATTGTCCCTCTAATAGACAATAATAGATCTATAAACTCAGCTAATAAACTACTATATAACAAATACATATGCATTGGATTTACATCCAACTGAATTTTTTGAGGTTATGTTTTGACTTTTGAGTAAAATGCTGCGACTATCTTGTTTACGATGGAGTGAAATAGACCAATAGCTTATACAGATAATTGTGAATTGTCTTTCAATCTTTCTGAGGAGGAAGATAATAATTTAAGGCAAAATTATAATGAATAAGGAAGTCATAGCTGTTTTTGGAGGTCATTAAAAGAACCAAAAAAGTAGGAAAGCCTTTGTAATCAGCTACAGTGCAATTAATAACAGTAACCCAATGGGTTTAGCATTACATACCACATTATAGGCCTAAAATAAACAACTGAATTGACATATTTGGATCTTATTATTGATTCTGATCTTAATAGTTGTAGCTGATTTGTAACACTTACCATAACCTCTTCTAGGACACTCTTCTTTGCAGCCGAGACCATAGAATCCCTCAGAACAAGTTTCCGCACAGTGAGTGCCAGTCCAGCCGCTCATACACTCGCAAGTACCCTCAAGTTGTGAGCATGAAGCGTTGTTTAGGCAGTTGCATCTCTTGGTACAGTCGATGCCGTACATTCCCCACTCGCACTGACTGCCACACTTTAGTCCTGCAATCAAGATATCAGAAATCAGAAATCTTTATTCACGATTGATCTTATTACATGAAATAGGCTTCGTGATACAATATAAATCTATCATAATACTAAAGATAAGAAAATCTACACATATAACAATCACAAACCTATATAATACTACTGACAATAACAACATTTCTTGATCAATTCTATCTACAAATTAATCTAGGATCACAGGACAGTCTAAAAACTGAGTTAAACAATAAAGCGGATTTTTTAATAGCCAATCGTGAATTTTCTTCTTGAAAACATTGACTGGTGCAGTTCTAGCATATGAAGTTTATTAAAAAATCTAATGCAGTTAATTTTGTGAGATGACCCAGTTTTGGCTAATCTGTGCATTGGGATATCAAGTCTCACCTTCCCTCTTGTGTCGTGGTTGTGTATGCTCTCTCTTGTGACAAATTCTTGTAAGTTCATTTTGATGTGCATTAATGAGCAAAGAATATACAAATTTACAACAGTGAGTATTCTAAGTCTAATAAATAATGGACAAATCCACCATGGAGATCAGCGATTTGAATTGCTTAAGAAAAATGTATTATCCATACAGAATCTTAAATCTCAAAACTAGCCTATTTAATATTACAAAAACCACATAATAACTTGGATAGCAGTATATGGCTAATACATTTTAAACCTAAAAAATCCCCACTGCAGCAAACTTGCTCACTAAGCGAATTTCCATTTGCCTAATTGGAATTTCACTGAAATATTTCTATTAACAGGTCAGATTTATTTACATAAAAAAAAATACATTATGTTTAACGAGAACTTAGCTTTAATTCTACAGGGTTTTAAAGTTAGTTGCTTTAGTGAAATGTACATAACCTTAGTCTAAAAACATTTGCCAAATTTGATAAAAAAAGTATACATAAACAAAACCACTACAGCAGTTTACTTATTCTGCAATAGAATAAACATGGGGAATTTTCTCTGTAACCATTAAGCTTACAGCTAGGCTATACTATTTTTTAAAGCTCTACAGACTAGATGGAAAGAAATTGCAATATTTTATGTTTTGAGGGGTAAAAAATGGAAAAAAACAACTTTAATAATAAACCTGGCCGATCGCTAGTTTACATCATACATTTACTATTTAGCTAACTTTCAGTCTTACATATTTACCACCAAACACAGTAGTGTAATAGGCCTATCTTAACCTGTTATGATTACAAAGTTGGTTAGCTGGCTAACTTATAACCTAGTCAAGGGATCCTATGCTATGCCTATGTTTACACCAGACCATTGAAGGTCTTGGTTTACCAACCCCCCTCAAAATAGGCAGCTTACAATTCTCTAATGGCCAACAACTAACCTTAAAATGTTTAGAAAACTAAAAGTATTGCTGCTAATACAAACCAAGCAGTTCTCTTTTAAAATGATGGGTTATTTTGTAACTTACGATTACAGCAACCGAAAAAAGTAATAAAAATACTTTGTTTTAGGCTATAGGCAACAGATAATAAAAATAGATTTCAGTTAGCCTTTGCTTTATATAAAATTTATTTAAAGACTGTTTACTGTTTAGTAATATTAGATAAAATCTTAACTAACTAATTTACCTTAATATTAAATTAATATTAGTACATAAAAGTATAATTATCAAAATGTAAAAATAATTGAATCTGAACCTCTCAATAGTCAATATCAATTCAAACTGATCCTTAATGAACTGAACTAAAATTTCACCTCTAATTTTCTAGAGTAAAATTTGCACTACTGTAGGTTTAAAACAAATTTTACAAAAAAACATTACACAGACACTCTTGATAGCTGTTTTGTTGCAACTCTTACAACTCATTACTATAATTTTTGACTCATACTTTGAGTACAAGATGTGGATCAACGTACCTTTATACCCGGGCAGGCAGAGGCATTGTCCAGTGACAGGATCACAGCTCGGAGAGTGTTCAACATAACAGTCACACTGCTGTTTACATCCACGACCCCAATATCCCAGCTCACATTTCTCCTCACAATACTTGCCTTGGAAACCAGGCGGACAGATACATGTGCCTACAACACATCTTTCACCATCAGCTCATAAATTAAACCTCCAGGGGGCAAGACTAAAGTTCACCCTCCTAGCCGTGAAATGGCAGTGCTGTTGAGGAGATTGTCACAAACTACTCACTACAGTAATAAATTGTCTCAAACTTAATTAACGATCTTGAGCCGGCAAAACCTCATTTTCGGCTCTAGATACTAAATAAACTACATTGGAAAATATGTAAACATAGACTTATAGATTAACACAAAACTACAAGAAAAGCTCAAATTTTGAAACACTGTGTACTATGTCTAATGGTTGTGAAACAAAAAACATTCAGATGTAAAATTAAGCATGCCATTAGGGATGCTAATCTATAGTCCTTAGACACATATGACGGCTAATGGCTAGGCCTATATTAGTTACTATTTTTGTCATTAAATAATCAGTTAAACAGAAATAGTCCTTAAAGACCATTTTTAGAACATTAAAAAAACTGTAATTTAAAATTGTTAAATAAATAAATGGGAACTGCAAGTTACAAAACTTCGAGTAATAAAGGTTGAGTTTGAAACATAAAAATGTCCACTAATAGAATATGTTAAATTAACTTAAAATTTAGACCGATGACTAAAAACTTACCATTCTGGGGGTCACAGACAGCATTGTTCTTACAAAGGCATTGTTCTGTACAGTTCTTGCCGTAGAAACCCTCTTTGCAAGGTCTATCACAGCGTAGGCCAAGCCATCCTACAAACACAGACATATAAACTCATTACAATAGGAACAATAAGACTGGTCACTGAGAATGGACTGTTGACAAAACATCTGCAGACGTGTGTGTAGTGTGAAAGATGAGGACCTATTGGTCAGAGGAGCTGATTGGAAACCTGTAAGCGTTCATTATTTGGCTGCACTTGGACAACCTCTAAGGACGTTAACCTAATTGGGGTGTGCTATAATTCCACCCTGAATGAATTGCCCTTCAGGTTAAAAAGCGTTGCCATATCTGCTAAGAATTTGGCATATCAAAGGACAAAAAATTTTACGCTTTTTTAGGAAGGTGTTTTTAAAGGAAATGAATTGATTTTGAAGTGAAAATAAGAGAGTATTGAAATTAAATGGGATATAAAGAAATATTGATTCTGAGAGTAAAATTGGACTTGGTTTCACATTGATTTTACTCACTCACAAACTAATAATTACATTTTTTTATAAAAGTAAACACAAAACATTTTTACAATTAGAAACATATGATTTAAATAAATAAATCATGGTAAAGTCTAACCAGGATGAATGAACCTTATAAAGAGTAACTGCTTCACAACCAACAAATTATTGAGACCCTAACCCCATGAGAAAGTTACTCAATATCTGTGATAACGATATATTTTCTATATTGTCTTAGGTTTTTTTTTTTTTTAGTCAGAGGGGGTAAAAATGCTTTTACGCACACAGGTAGCCAGCCTATAGTGTGAGACTAAAAAAACCCCTCTACTCTGTTGGACACAGACCTGGGATTGTTTGTCACATTACTTCAGGTCAGGTCCAGGTGGAACTTTGGGTAGCACCGGAAGTGACACTCATCGTCCGCGGGCCTTCTGTAGTATCATGCATGAGGAGGCGGAACCGGAGGTAATCCTCTATAATGCACATGAGGTATGCCGGGATGTGTAAGGTGTTCTCCATAGCGTCCAGCATATCGCACCATCTCGCAGAAATAAATGCGTTTCGCACATCGAGTGTAACGAGCAGCACAACCCGACAAGAATAGTGATTAAAATCCTCAGCTCTTATCACGGCTCGCTTCACCTCCTCAATAGCGTCGACCCTTGATCGCCCCTTCCTGAAGCGTACTGATGAGGGCTTAGGTCCCCCGCAGCAGCCACGGCTGAATTCAGTCAGGAACGGAGCAACTTCTCTTGGACTTTACCAGCCGTTTCCAACAAAGGGGTCTGTAAGAAGATGGCAGTTCTGGGTCTCCTTTCCCCTACCCTACAAGCACGAGCCTAGCTTTTTTCCAGCACAACGGATATACCCCCTCTGCCAGGCAGGCGTTGTACGTGCTCAGAAGATTCAGAGGATTGATTGAAAAAACCTTCTTGAGAGCCTCGCCAGGTACCCCATCAGGTCCAGGAGACTTGTTGTTTTTTAGGGATAGAATGGCAGTCTCCAGCTCCTCATGAGTGAAGAGTGAAACATCGTCCATCCTCCCAAACTTACGCAGTATGCGCAGCTTATGATCCGGAAAAAGGAATTTTACAACCCTCTCCATAGTGGCCCCCTCCATTACGGAAGGTGGAGAGCGGGTGGTGAGTTTTTGTGCTACTAGTTTGTAACCCTGGCCCCAAGGGTCGGAATCAACATCATCCCTTAGTGTTTTACAACAATTGTGTTTGCTCCGGTTGATGGCCCGGCGGAGAGACTTCCTCGCCACCTTATACGTCTCCAACTTATGTCGTCTATCCACGGATGCCCTGGCCCTGGTAGCGAGTCATCTAGCTCTCAAAGCAGCTCAACGCAAATCCGTGATCTCGGCAGTCCACCAGTATACCTATCGCAACGGAGTCTATTGCGGGGCATTGACTCATCACAAGCCGAGGCAATCAGCTCCATCATCGATGTAACTGATACCTCTGCATGAGCCATGCCAGGTGCGGCAGGCACCGCTGGCACTCCCCGCAGGATGTTGTCTTAGGGTACTGCTAGTACACCTGTAATCTATCGTAAAAGTTTTAGGAGACAGATTGTATTTGAGAGCACTGTTGTTGAATAAATCGTTTTCTCTTATTTTATGAAAAACTGTTTAGTATGTGCTTTCCTACACTTTGGCTATTTTACCAGAGGACAATAGCTAATAAATGTGGTGTTTAATTAGGTTAAAAACTCCAATCAATCAAATAACAAAAAATAAATATCAAGAAACAAAATCAACTCAAAATATGCCAGACAGAAATATACCTGAAAATTGTCTTTGGTTGACCTATGAGAAATTAATACTAACCAGGAGTACAAATACATCGGCCTGTGTCGGGTAGACAGGTAGCTCCGTTCATACACTGACATCGTTGGGAGCAGTCTTCTCCATAGTAGCCTTGAGGACAGGTCTCACTGCAATTTTCTCCTCGGTAACCTAAAACAAAAGCCCAAAACAATATGATCAGTATCAAAGAAAATCTGAGGTCAAGTTAAAAGAGCATATTTTTATACAGGTAACTCTTTGAAATCCAAAGATTACTCAGTAATTTAATTCAGCCTATTTTAAAATTACACTTTCCCCTCATGGTATTAATATAAAAATTAAAATCAATTTAAAACAAGTTTTCAAATAATGTACACAAACTTATTAGAGATTAAAGTTCACCTATCCTGTCTACCTTCTGGCAGATCAACAATTGTACTGGTCATTACCAGCTGGTAATTTGGTGTTCGAAGCATTACAATTTTACTTCTTTTCTCTCAATCCTTGAACGCCATTGGTCCGTTACTTTATCACACTAGTGCTGTATAAGTAAACAATGCGGTGAAGTAAATATTTTCCATTCTAACAATTTAATTGAAAAAGCTAGTTCAAAAAAACATCTTAGGTGAATAGTATTTGTCTAACAGGTGTTACCTTGAGCGCAGATACAGGTGCCATTGTTGGGTAGGCACTGAGCGTTGTTTTGACATACACATGCGTTACGACACCCGAGTCCGTAAGTGTAGAGAGGACATGGTCTGGCACACTGGGCTCCATCCCACCCTACCTTACACTCACATTGGCCAGTCCATGGATGGCACCTGCAAACGACAATACATCATGTCAACGACCACAATCAACACAATACTTGTTTATTTTCTTCTGTAATAGTATATGGGGTCTAAATGGTTTAGGCTACCATGCTGCTAGCCATTCCAGTATTATATTCCATTTTCATATTTTTGCATCGTCTACCTACAATGGCATATCGGTTTTATGTTCTACAATGGCAACCACAGATCTAGCCAGATCGGATTGAAGACCTGATGTTTTTGTCAAACTGATGATGGACTCCAGAAGTCCAAAACTATAGGAGTGTACTTCTAAAAACGGATCACTCGGAGCAAGGTAACCTAAGCCATTTAGCTTAAATTTAGTGATCCAGAAGCTACTACAGTACACCAATAAAATATTAAGGGCTGGCGACTGGGGCGCGAACCAACAACATTGCTTCCTTTATTTCACAGATGGTCACACTACCAACTGAGCCACTGACTCCACAAAATTTCCTTAGGTTAATCTAAATGTAATGTATACTTAAATAGCAACCTAGCAGACGCACAGGCAGCGCTTGCCTATGTCTGGATTTTCTAAAAAATAAATCAAATAAGTTAAAACAGAAATGTTCTTTTTATTTTAGTTTTAGTTTATATTTGTTATTGTTACATATAAAAAGTATTTCTTTTGTATTTTTGTATTATTTTGGGAAAAATAAACATATTATTTAATTCATTTAATTTATTCATCTATTATTTATTTTCTCAGTGAATAAATAAAGTAATAAACTATGAAAGCCACTTACATTTCTGTGTTTTCAGTGTTACAGTCGCAAAGACTAGCACATTCAGGTCCGTAGTATTTATCAGGACAATTCCTAACCGAGCAGGTTTTGCCGCTCCAACCGTTCTGGCACTTGCAGCTGCCGTCCACGTGGTTGCAGGTTGAGTCTCGTTCACAGAGACATTTCTGTTGGCAGCCGAGACCCCACTTGCCCTCCGGACATCGCTCTGAACACTGCCAATCATAATATTGAGGTTAAAAATGTAAGATCAATGCCAAACTGACAAATCAAACCATCAAAGAAACTAAGGGCGGGTTTCTGATTCAGGTATTAGCGCTAGTCTTAGACTAAAGCTCACTTTAGTACTGGACTAAGAAAAATATCTTTCTGATTCGAGAACTTATAAGTCAGCGACTAATCTTAGTCAAGAACTACTTTTTAAGTCTGAACTAAAGAAATTATGCTTTAGTCCACGGATTAAAACATGCTAGATTTTAATCCTGCACAGGGGTAGGATTAATTTTAGTCGTCCACTTTTTTTGTGTGTTAAAATTGAAGGGGATTATGGATTACATTGATTATCATGATTTTTACCGTTTTTGTGGGCCGCGAATTCGTCGTGAGCGGGAAAACAATCCATTTGATGACTTAAGTTAGGATGAATTCAAGGATAGGTATATATTTTCAAAAAAACTCTGTGAGATAATAAAATAGAAGAGAATAAAATAAAATAAAATAAAATAAAATACGAAATAGAGTTGTAAATAGTTTAGGGTTTTATCTTGTGCAGACATCATCCAGAGACCTTTTTCTCCTAAAAGTTGTAATATTTCATTTCATACATTCATAATTTAGTATTGAGTTTCTTAAAATATGTTAATTTTGTTCATACACCACTTTACAATTTCCTTGTCTTAAATCACTCATCAGAAAGTAATCCAGATCAATAATTATAGGGCTGGCCTAGTATACATTTAAATTATTTATACAGTTAACTTATTTAAAAGAAATAGGATGAAACACCAATCCTACCTTTAAAATTTTACGATACAACTAGTTTATAACTATTATAAAATATATTACAATGATAAATGAATTAAAAGAGAAATAACCTCAAAACCAAGGTTTGACTGAGATCGTTGTTTGTTTACTATTTCAGAGCAGTGGGCACATCAAACTGACAGTGTTGCAAGCACGGCGGCACAAATTACCCTACATTTCCCTTGAAAATCATGAGCTCTTTTAATCCCTGACTAAACTAAGTACCCGCGTTAAATTAGTCCGTGTATCCTTAATCCTTGACTCAGAAAGTGAATTTTTAGTACATGACTAATTTTAATCCATGACTAGCCTAGTTCTGGACTTATAAATCCCTGACTCAGAAACCCGCCCTAAGGATGTTTGTAAGTTATGTCTGTACTCTCATATACCAGACTTGAAAAGCTACTCAAACAATATAACAAAACAGCTTCAACAGAAAGGCCACTAAACATTTTAGGCTCTGTTATAGGTGTTAGAAAGGTTTTTTTTAACTACAACACTACTAGCCAATAAGCTATGGACTGGAAAAGGGGGAGTATATGGTTGCCAGTATAAAGAAATATTAGCTTTAGGAATTATACATTTTTGTTGTGTGCATTTGTCATAATGTCATCATGACAACTACTTACTCTTACTCTTACTCCCATGGCCATCGATACCCAAGGTGGTATTTGGCCTCGCCAACTTAGGCCCGATTTCACCAAATTCTCGCTAACGATGGTTTAGTTAAACTTCGGTTAAAACTAACCGATGATTTAAACTACAGTCAAGGAAATCTGGTTTCACCAATGAAAACGCGTCAAAACTAACGCTGGTTTTATAAACGAGAGTTTAGAGTAAAATCCAGGTGGCAGTGGCAGTGAACTGTCATAATACCGGGCTGTTACGGGAGCAAGTAAACATAACCTAGAAAATAAATCAGTGTTTATGAGGAGGTGAAAACAAAACTGGAGACAGCAAGCTTACAGGATTCTGAGCAAAATAACAACAGAAAGCAAGAATAAATACCAAAACAATTAACATAAGTAAATAAAGGCAAAGCAATGTTGATAAAATATATTCGAGGAACAAATTGGTTGAGTTTTGTGGTCGAGTCAAGACTCATCACATCCAATCCAACTTTTTACAGGGATGTTTAATATTCTGTTTGTTCACTATAACCAGTTTGGTACATTTGAAGTAGTGAAAAAAAACTGGAGTAAAAAAATACAAGAACGAGACACAATATAGATAACACCAAAATAATTATTTTGTATTGTTATATTGTTATATTGCTGTTGATATAACTGCTTAACAAAATTGACATTTTCCATCAATTCTCAGTAAAGCTGACTAACGACTTAAAAAACTACTCAGTAGGTCTCATAACTACTCATAATGATAATCATTATGTGACCATTGTATCATTGATCATATTGATGTGATGTATCATTGATGTGACCTAAATGATGCAATAGTTTACAATAGGTTGTGTTTTCAGTTTGGTTTCAAAGGTTGGTGTATTTAATAGAAATTAGTCATCGATATCAGTGCATTATGTTGGTGATTCAATTCAACTTCAGTAGACTCCCTCTTATAAGGATTCCTCGGGGTCCCGAGTCCAGTCCGAAAAACAGGTTTTTCAGTTAAACTGACGTCCCCTAAACTCATTAAATTAGGAACGTCTAATGCATAGTATATAAGCCAATAATGACTATTATGTAAAAATAGTAAAACTAGACACTAATTGCTGTACCAAGGATTTGTCAAGGCCTTGTACATTTTAATTTTTAAATCTTGATCAAACAACTATTACAATTTGTAAACAAATCCAAATATTTAACTTAATTTTGGGAGAGCATTGTATTTAGACATGTGATCACTAGTGTCAAATTTGTCCCACAAGAAAAGTTGTTTCAGTACTGCCCACTTCCTCCAATCCAGTTCGGTTAAACTGATGTTCTCATCAAAATTGTCCAGTTAAGGAAATGTCACTTTTGCCGAGTATTGTCCAGTTAAACCGATATCTGGTTAAGATGTGTCCGGATAAGAGGGAGTCTACTTTATATCTACTTGTATCTTAAAGCTAGCTACAAATTTAACATGGGAATTGAATGTATACTAGTTAGCTATATACTGACTCTGTCTCCATGGAAGCCTGGCTTGCAGCGGCACACCCCAGTGATGTGGTGACAATCGCCTTGATTGAGACAGTCACACACTTGTTCACAGTTCTCACCCCAGAAGCCCACAGGACAACGGTTGGCGCAAACATCACCCTACGTCAAAACATTACATAATTGACGTTCAACTAAAGTCAAGTAATTTATATGTATAGAATCAAACGTTGCTGTATGCATTCCCAAACTGATTGTGCAAAAGAAAGTTATGAGGATTATGAGTGATTTCATTATTTCACTCTAAGCTATTGTTAATAAAATAGAAACAGAAACTGTAGGAAATCTTACATTGATTATTAACCCATTGGCGCCGACCTACGGGCGTTACTCGTACGCCTGTGCAGGCCCGGCGGCCGACTTACGAGTGCCACTCGTGTCACCGCTAGGCAGCGCCATTAGTTATTTAGTTATTATTATTTTTCGCCCTTTTTGTTTCTTCCTACTATTATAATGTTTATAAATATCTTGCTTCTTGATTTGCGTTTTTACTCATTTATTTTAGCGAATAACAAACAATTTTGTGTTGCCATAGAAACCACATATCACCAAAAATCAGCTGCGGTAAGGTAAACAAACATTTAAAAAAAAATGTTATTACTTATAAAAGCACACAACTTTTGATTTTTCTACGTAGGGAATCGATTGAACTTTATAATAGTAGTGTTATTTGGTGTCTGGATTAATCTTGGAATTTGTATATCAACTTTACTTTCAAAATATTGTTTTAAAAATTTTTATTTTTATAATCTTTATATATATATATTTTTTTAGTTTAGAACTTTGACTATCCAATTACCACTTTTCTGTAGACAACTTTACTGTGAAGAAAATGGTGAAAGAATTATTAATTTATTACCTAAGGTTTTCTTTCTATAGCAGTTAGAGTAAAAGTCTACAAATTCGGTAAAATTAATTGCCGCCAGAGGGTGCTGCAGGTAGCGCATTAATTCCTTCCCCAATGGGTTAAAGATTCTTTATTTGCTCATCAGACAATTAACAATCATAAAATACCGTGTCAATAATAATAAATATAAAATAATTTAATCTAATCAATAACAAAACAACAGACTAGAATTACAATTTCGTGGGTTTTGAGAAAATCTAAGACCAAACTGAAATAAAGGGAATTTGTCTGGGCATTTAGGGATATCTGGGATTGTATAAACTCACCGACCAGCCTGGAGGACAATAGCACTCCCCAGTAGAAGGGTTACAAGTACCTCCGTTTTGACAACTGCATTCGTTGCGGCACTCCACGCCATGGGTACCCTCCGGACAATGCTTCTCACATCTGTACAACAAACCAGAACTGTCAAAATGTTATATTAAGACACAGAGTCAAATCAAATTAAAAAATCTATAACTCAAACTGACAAGTAAATTACAGTATCAGTGGCGTTATAGCAATCATATCACCAATACATGTAAGTAGTGTAAATAGCTGTTTGAAATTATTAAATTGCATTGAGCAACAAGTTTTAGTGCCGAATTGGTGCCGTAGTCAGGTTGTTATTAAATGGACATTTTACTGTAGTCACCTTTTGTGAAAACCGTTATTTTAAAAAACATATTAATGGTATCAGCAAACTGACACGTACTTTCTCCCATAGGCCTAAGCTTGTAAACAACCTTCATCATAAGCGGTGGGAGTAACTATGATATTCTATAGGGATAAATCACAAAAGTTGCAATAACTTTTGAGCCATAATTGTTACAGCAATGGGGGGTTGCACTATTTTTGTTTAGAATTAAAAGGACCATAACAATCTGATATTTTGTTATTTTATGGGGTTTTTATGGGAAAATAATGTAAGTTACAATAACTTTGGAACCGTAGTATTTACAGAAATGGAATTTGTACCATTTTGTTTAGAATTTAAAGGACTATAACATACAAAATTTTTATCAAAATCGTTCAGGCCGTTTTTGAATTTTTATGAAAAAATCACCATTAACAATACAAATTTTGTAATAAATATTTGAAGAAAAAAAAACGCCTGCAGATATAATGGATTAGTACCTAATAACCAGATTTTATTAAAATCGGATGACAGGTGGGGTTTGTAGCTTTGAATACACACACACAAATCAAAACAAAATGATTTGATTTGATTTGACACACACAGACATCACTTTGAAAACTACTTTTTTTGGGTTCAGGGGACCCAAAACGGATAAGCTATATCCACTCAAAACTCAAACTCGAAAATCTTGACGGAAACAATACTTTGCTCATATACCTACTATATACAATTTATACACGGGTACAAACCTCAAATGATTGATTCCATAATAAAATAGAAAAAACTAAACATGAACATTAACAAAGAAAAGTCAGAGAAGAAATACATTAAAATACAGTACTATGGAAAAATCAACAACGCCATTACCAAAATATTTAATAGAAACAATACGGCGGTCCCACATTCTGTAAACAACACACTTTAAAAGTTTTTACACGCCAAACCTATCGCCACAAACTATTAATAATCAGGTATCTATAGAATTAATTGTGACAACTGTCCAAAGTATTACATCGCCCAAACTGTAAGATCTTTCAAACAAAGATTTAAAGAACATATACCTAAAAGATCACAGCATCATCCCAAACATTTGATATAGGAATCACACAACTATACATCTATTGATAAGAACATGGAACTAGTTGAAGTATTACCAAAAAGTGTTAAGATTGATGTTAAAAAGAATTCACCATCCATAAAACTAAATACCCCCGCCGCAGCAAACCTGCCGTCTAAGCGAATTTCCATTTGGCCGAATTTATTTTCAATTGATCTATTTAAATAACATTAGGTTTAACGAGTACCTAGGTTTGCTGCTACAAGGAAACTAATAAAGTAGTGTGTTTTTAGTAAAATATTGATAGCTTACTATAAAATAAATAAATTTGCCAAGTTTGATCAAAATATTTCCATAAACAAGCATACTACAACATTTTACAATATTCTCCATAAGAATAACATGGGAATTTTAAATTTACCATTTTTTTTAGTTTTCTCCGTAACCAATAACAGTACAAAACACTTTGATATACTGAATCGTTTGTTTTTTTAAGCTCTTTAAGAAGGTATAGAGAAAAATTGGGAAATTTTGTGTTTTGAGGGTAAGAAGTGAGAAAAACCAATTTTTACCCCATAAAACCCCCCATAAAACCCTGTTCCCATGGTCCGATCATGCTGGATCGCGAACTCATTCAAGTTTATCCCGCCTTACACCTTCAAACCAAATTTCATCAAAATCGGATAAAAATTACTCAAGTTATCGTGTTCACGGACACATATATATATATATAAATCTATATATATATATACCTATATATATATACATATATAAAAATTTGAACGAATGGTGTTTTTGGCCTCTGGGGACATTAAAATGAAAAAGTAAATCGGTCCCGGGCCTAAGTCTTACCATGAGACCTACGGTAATAGCTACTTCCCTATAGGGAAATTCGCTAAAACCTCAAACCCATGAAACATTTGAAATGATCAGGCATCTTTTCAGTCAAATATTATATTTGATACATACAAGTTTCAAACAACAAGTTTCAAATCAAAGAAGTGTAAAATAAGAAGAACAAAACATAACAAACAGAAATACAGGTGGCACTGGAGAGAAGAAGAAACATCATGATTCAGTCAGTTTGATTTAGTCAGTGGCAGTAAAAAGACAGTGCTATCTGTACAGTTTTAATCAGAATATCAACTTTTATTCCATTTTAACTATTTCATCAACATGACAAGTTTCAATTATTGTGATTGTGGCATTTTTTTAAGAATCTATTGACATACCACAATCTGTTATACATTGATAATACGGTTGCATACAAAATAACCTGATGAAGTTCTGAAGGAACGAAGCTAGTAGTCATACCAACAACTGTGGTTCAATAAGGCAATCATTTTATTTAATCAATAAAATAACATATTCCAACCAAGGGTCACAATGAATAATATAAAATAAGGGTGAGTGATTATATTGTTCAGCTAGTTATCAAATTCATTTTCATTTTGATTTTGGTGCTCATTTTCATTTATATTAGTATGGTTGTATTTACTAACATGATATAATATCGTTGTATAATATAATATATTGCTCGGGGGAGCGAGCTGGTCTAATGGTTAGAGTGCAGGACTTCGGTCCCTGAAGTCCCGGGTTAAAATCCTACCAAATCACTAATGGATTTTATCTAAGTGATAGTGCCGCAATCCTAAGTCTAGCCTAAAGTAATGTGAAAAACAATCCCAGGCTCTTGCCTAGCGTCATAGGAAAATAAAAATTGATTCCTTTAGAAGGGGTCGCAAAATTGATTTTTTGCCACACTACACAGAGTAAGGTTTCTATACTGTTCTTAGACGAGAAAGTCGTTATTTACAGAAAGGGTCCGGAAAAGACAGCTGGAGTGCAATAAATTTATCAGCCAGTTTTGCAATAGGCATTAAACAAAGCTACCTCTGCAGAACCGATAGACTATAACACTATAACAATGCATTGACTGTATTTTGTTAGTTTTAGCGAATTTCCCATATAGGGAATAAGCTATTACCGTAGGTCTCATGGTAAGACCTAGACTCGGGACCGATTTACTTTTTTGTTTTGAGGTCCCCAGAGACCAAAAACACCATCCGTTCAAATTCATATATATATATTTATATATGTGTCCGTTAGCGCGATAACTCGAGCAAAAATAATCCGATTTTGATGAAATTTGGTACAAATGTGTAAACCTACGTTTATTTGAACGAGTTCGCGAACCAGCATAATCGGACCATGGGAACAGGGGTTTAAGGGGAGTTTTATGGGGTAAAAATGGGTTTTTCCCATTTTTTACCCTAAAAACAAAAAATTTTGCAATTTCTTTCTGAACCATTTTGTAGAGCTTAAAAAAAGAAATAATTTAGTATATTGAAGCGCTGTTGCCTAACGGTCACGGAGGAAATAAAAAAAAGTGTAATTTAAAATTCCCATGTTATTCTTATGGAGAAAATGAAAACTGTTGTAGTTTACTTGTTTATGGATATATATTGATAAAATTTGGCAAATTTATTTATTTCACCCTATACTATTGACATATGGTCAAAAAACACTTTTTACCTTCACCGTAGCAGCAAACCTAAGCACTTGTTAAATCTAATGTTATTTAAATTGGGAATAAATATGTCTTATTTATGGAAATATTTTAGTAAAAATGTAATCAGACAAGTTAAAATTCGCTTAGTCTGCAGGTTTGCTGCGGCGGGGGTATTAATCACTTTGATTTAACTAACGCCATTGTGTACAGAATTGTAGTCATTTGCGAATTAATTTATTACTGAAAATGCATTACGATAGGGAATATTGTGGAGTTCCACATAAACAATAGCCAAAATACATTTTCTCGAATATGCTGCATGATAAAAGCAAAATTTTAGTAAGGTTAAGCTAGTCTACATGTCTAAATTCGGTAAAAACCTCTAGTAAAAACTTGTTGCTTGTATGGCAAAAAGTATCGACATAACTCACCCGGAAAAGTGTTTACGGTACTCATATGAAATTCTGCACTCGGAGAGCTTCGCATGGGAACAATCACTCTATCAATTTTATCAATTTCAGTATTTCTCGTATTGTAGACACCTACACCCAGCCTTGTAGCGTAATATACTATTTCATTATTGGCAGCCATCTATAAATCCTAGTTCACTCTGCACAGCACTTTACTGGAATGCATCTATTGGGTATTTTTTCTCTCTTTTTTTTCTAGGACGCTAGGCACGAGCCTGGGATTGTTTTTCACATTACTTCAGGCTTGACCTAGGAGTTGCGGCATTATCACTTAGATAAATCCATTGGTGACTTGGCGGGGATCGAACCCGGGATCTCAGGGACTGAAGCCCCGCACTCTAACCACTACGCCAGCTCGCTACCCCGTATATATAGCAAGATGACTTACAAAGGTCCAGTGTAGCCAGCTTTGCAGAGACATTGTCCCGAGACGTGATGACACGATGCTCCATTATGGCATTGACATTCCTCCTCGCAATCCTGACCAAAGTGGTGTTCATCACACTTCTCTTCACACCTTCACAACAAACACAGAGCGCAAAATTAAGTTTTGAATAAAAATATGCCATTCAATATTTTTATATTTATTTTGATGAACAAAAGTTCAAAATATATGCCTGAGGTTTGAAATGAAAAATATATCTATTTAAGATTGTAACTCAATCTGTAACAACAAAATAAATATAAAAAAGTAGTGACACATATCTTACAAAAAATACTGTAAATCAGTAGCGGCTGGTTGTCTTAGGTGGTGGGAGGGCTCTGCATATTTTTATGTATAAACGAAAGCCTAACATCATTCACATTTGTCAAAGAATTGAAAAAATGTAAACTATCAACAGTATACATATGAATCCCGCTTTTATTTTTTTTTTTTAGGGCGCCCACTGGGTGCCCCCCAACCACTGCCCGCCCGCACTAGGTAAAAAGGGGGCGATGCTTTTGGGGTTTGCCCAGGGCTCCACTGACTCTTAACGCGGCCCTGTCAAAATGCAACGGCTTTCTTATTTACACTCAAATGAAATAAATATTATCATAGATAAATATTATCTCCAAATGTTTCAGAGGAGGAATATAACAATTTAAGACAAAATAACAATGAGGGCCTCTGTTACTGGTGGATCACTCACTTTTCCCCTTGATATCCTGACGCACACTGGCACTTTCCGCTGTAGGGATCACAAGTAGAGTTGTTAGCACATTCACATTGTTTGTCACAAGCTGTTCCCCACAAGCCTATAGGACAAGCTGTAACACAAAATATAGATATTATATTTTACATTTAATAACTCTTCATAATCCTGTAACGAGCTATTTTCCCTAGGGGGGTATATTATTGCTATTTGGCTGCGCACCGATTGTTGAGGTGAGCTAGCGGCGGCGGCGAAGCTAGCGAGCGCCCTTTGACCCGGCTTATCAGTGCCGATAAGCCTGGGATATCCTAGATGTTCAGGATAGCCTAGGACGGACATTCTAGTCGTGGATCCCATGGAGTAGAGAGCGAGCGTGTGTCTAGTGAGACGTCCAGTGGTGTACGTGACAGTGGTGTCGGAGTATGCTGGTGGTGTGATCGCGCCGAGTGTTGGTGTAAGTTGGGTACTGACCCACTTGTGGTGAGTGGACGACTTGATATTATTAGTTTGATAATATTAATATCTGGTTTTATTGCGAAAGTTAGAGTTGTAACCGTGCTGGTCAAAGCCTGACGGTAGTTAGGATTTATATTAGTCAGGAATAATATTAAAGTGTATTCCTGACGGTTCTGGGCAGGTGCGAGAGCGCAAATACTATAATTTATTGACTGTAGTAGTCATTATTTTGCGTTGTACCAAGAGTTAGTTATATTACTAATAACTCTGAGGCCCGACAAACCTAGGCTGCACGATTTGGCGTGCGTAGTTGGAAGCACGAGGCCAGTAGGCTAGTAGCTAGTTTTATTAGCCTATTAACAGAAGCCCAGCTAAGTAACACAAAGTTGGTAGTAGCAGTAGCAGTAGTAGGGTTGTTATTGTTTACTCATTTGATTATTTTAATTTAACCTGAACAGCTTGTTTGGTAATCCAACACGTTATCTTGGTAGCTTGGATAGCGGAGTACCG
Organism: Macrosteles quadrilineatus; assembly: GCF_028750875.1. Classification (NCBI taxonomy): domain Eukaryota; kingdom Metazoa; phylum Arthropoda; class Insecta; order Hemiptera; family Cicadellidae; genus Macrosteles; species Macrosteles quadrilineatus. Next base: position 69,144,824 of record NW_026542600.1, on the reverse strand, counting down.
GCTATCAGATAATATATTTATCTAGTGTTTGGAACGTATTTAATATTTATTTATCTGTTACTAAGTAGCTCAATAATTTAATAGTAGTGCGATTGCCATTTAGCTTTGCTTGTTTGGCTTAGTATTTATTGAGACCAGCTACTAGTGGTGTAGTCACTCTGTCTATAGTATACTTGTATATTATTATATGGTATTAGTATCGAGTGGACTGTTTGATTCTTAGCTTGGGCATTAGAGTTGTGTATTGGATTATAGTGGCCTAGTAGACCCCGCCTGTTGATAACTCGCGTTGTGGTTTTTATTGGCAAGTCGTCGTGTAACTCACTGTGTTTTAGGCACTCTGGGCTTAACTATTGGATAGTTAGGACGAAGCCCGAGTTGCGTAGTCAGCAACGAACCCCTAGGAGAGTGGAGAATCGGCGTAGGCCTGGTAGTGATTATTGCACGTTTGTTTTGGTGACTTGTTTTTGACTTGTTCACAGTGCCCGTGTATGAGCCAGTCCTATACCGGTTAGACCCGGCTTTTGGCCTAGTGGTTTCCCTGACCTTATCGCAGACCCTGGAATCTTACCCAGCCATTGTAGGCTGAGCTATCCCCGGCAAACGGTTGCGACTGCACTTTTAATATTTATTTTTTCCAGTGCAGAAAATCTCGTCGCAAGATGGCGCCTGCGAACAGGGACTGAGGTTGGCAGTGGTGCTGAGTTGCTGACGTATTAACGGCGCCCGAACAAAATCATTTTTTTTGTGCAGATTTGCTGCGGACTTGTGCAGATTGGCTGCGGACCTGAGCTGTTGAGCAGAGTTTTAGGCAGACTTGCTGTGATTTTATAGTCGGTTGGGTAGGCCTAACCTGTTTTCTGTTACAGCGTGGTGTGTTGTGAACCCTAATTTATTTAGTGGTTGTATACATAGATATTAGTTAGTAATTTTAATTTTGCTAATTAATTGAGCCTTATCATTGAATATTATTTGAGTGAGAACCCTTATTGTGTATTTGTGGTTTGACTTTCACACCCATAATTGGTTTGATTTAATAGTACGGTGTTAAATAGATTTAAATCGGTTTCGCTCTTATTTTTGCGGATTAGTCGTGGTATTTGAATTTTAAATATGGTTGTGACTACGAGTACGACGTCTGTGCTGGGCGGTACGCCTATTACGTCTGCTATTGTTACAACTAGTTCTGGGGTTAGCTCCGAACTGTCGGTGATGACGACGTCGTCATTGTGGCCTGCGTCTTCGCCTGTTTGGCCGACTATTTCATCGGTCGTGGGTACGACGGTGACAACGTCTCTGACCTATTCCGCGCCAGCGACTATGTCCTTGGGGTCGCAGCCCCGGGACGGCCGCGTGGGTTGGATATATGACCTCTCGAAGGGGGAGCTCATAAGGACGATGGACCAGTATGGTTTGGTGACCACTGGTACTTCTGCGGAATTACGGCAGAGATTCTCGTCGTTTTGGAAGCAGCGGAATGCCCGCCGGTACAGCGATGATAGGCTGTGTACGATGGCTGGGGCTGCTGCACCGACATATTTACCGCCGGCTATTACCACTATGGGACTTTCTGACCCCCCGGGAACCGTACCTCAGGTACTGGTTAGTACTGCATCGGGCCAAACAGAGATATTTGAACTTGGCAGGGAGTTAGAGGCGGTCAAAGAGATTCTTGGGTTGTCTTTGGAGACTGATACCCGGACTCTTCGAGAATATCTGGCATCGGTGGTGCGACAGGCGAGAGGCTCGCCGAGTGATGGGGTCGGCTATGGGTTCGGAAGACCCGCCAACCCTACGTTCCCTGTTGTGGCTGCTCCCTTGCCTACCTTTGGGTTACCTAGTAGACCCGAGGGATGGCAGCGACCTAGTGATCATTTGGAGAGACCAGTCCGTCCTTCTAGTGTGGAGGTGCCACGTGGATCGGGTATGCTCTCGAGTGAGGCCAGCAGGGTGGAGCCGAAGAATTGCTCCAAGATATGTGACATGGTCCGAAAGTGGGGTTTGAAGTTTGATGGACGTAGAGACCCTGTGTCATTCCTGGAGCGTCTTGAAGAGCTGATGGTCTCGTACTCTATATCGTCGGAGGACCTGCTCAGAGCGCTACCGGAGCTGCTGCAAGGTTCAGCACTTCTTTGGTATAGGAACTGCAAGGAGCTCCTGTATTCTTTTGAAGCTTTCCGGCATCAATTCGAGATCCAGTTCCTTCCACCTGGTTATCAGAGGAATTTGGATGAGGAGATCCGGAAAAGGACGCAGGGTGAGACCGAACACTTCCGAGATTATGTCGTGGCCATAAGTACCTTGCTTAGGCGTAGCGGTACGTTGTCAGAGCATGGTAGATTGGACTTGATCTACAACAATATGCGTCCTGAGTACAAGCTGATGGTACGCCGGCGTGACTTCAGCAACCTGGCCGAGATGGTGGAGTTGGCTGAAGATTACGAGGCCTATCTGCGAGAGAAGGCAGCCTTCCGACCTCCTCCTTCACCAAACGTAGCGCTGGTTTTGGAAACCGCCTACGTTCCCAAGAAGAAGGCTGGGAAGTGTTTTGAAACGGCCACGGTCGAAAGACATAATTTTCAGAGACCATCCCTTAAGGCAAAGTCGATTGGGCAGAGAGTAGATTTTGACTGTAACCGGGTCCATGAACAAAGGCCCGTAATGACTAGGGAAGTTGCTGATGGTGCAAAGGATGTGCGTTGTTTTAGGTGCCAGGAGATTGGTCACTTTGCCAGAGGCTGTGGCAAACTGAGGACCGTCTCCTGTTTTGGATGTGGGAAACCTGGTTTTACTGTGAACCAGTGTGGATGTCGTGCGGGAAACGGCAGGCCAGCTCAGACATCAGGAGGTCAACTGAGCGAGGCCACCCGAGACGAACGACCTCAGACGAATGGTGGGAGTGGCTCGGAAAACTGAACAGTTTGGTTGGGGGAGTGGAGGAGGACCAGCTGATTTCGGAGTCAAGGCCCTTTGTGGAAGTTGTGCTGATGGGCAGCGTTTTTAAGGCGTTATTGGACACTGGGTCCGTAGTTAACCTGGTTGGGCGAGAAGTCGCCGATCATCTTCAACACCAGGGGGTAGAACCTTTTAAGAAACCCTCTCCTCTGAGGATGGCAGATGGGTCACGGTCGAGGGCCGAGTATTCGTTTCGGCTAGCAGGAGAAGCTGCGGGAAGACGGTGGATAGGAGATGCCTTGTACGTCCCCACTCTCACCACAGACATGATTCTGGGTATGGATGTCATCCGAGACCTCGGATTGGTGACATGTGGGACAGAGGTAGTAAGAATGGGCGTGGGTGATGACTGTTCTGGCCAAGGTGGCCGCATAGACAGTGTAAAAATTGGTGACGAAGACCCCGAAGGCCCTTGCAATGGAAATCCCCGTCTGGTTCCTGATGCCAAATCATTCAGCACTATGTTGGCTGGTAGTGGCTAGTAGAAGAGTTTTTCTTTGTTGTTTTGCTTTGAGACCCGTGGTAAAAGAGGAATCATTGGGTTAAGAGCCGGAGTATTTTGTTTTGGCCGGAGTTCAAAGATTTTTTTTTCTTTTGGCCGTTTTCTTTTTTTTCATCCCGATGTAAGTGGGGGGTGTAACGAGCTATTTTCCCTAGGGGGGTATATTTTTGCTATTTGGCCGCGCACCGATTGTTGAGGTGAGCTAGCGGCGGCGGCGAAGCTAGCGAGCGCCCTTTGACCCGGCTTATCAGTGCCGATAAGCCTGGGATATCCTAGATGTTCAGGATAGCCTAGGACGGACATTCTAGTCGTGGATCCCGTGGAGTAGAGAGCGAGCGTGTGTCTAGTGAGACGTCCAGTGGTGTACGTGACAGTGGTGTCGGAGTATGCTGGTGGTGTGATCGCGCCGAGTGTTGGTGTAAGTTGGGTACTGACCCACTTGTGGTGAGTGGACGACTTGATATTATTAGTTTGATAATATTAATATCTGGTTTTATTGCGAAAGTTAGAGTTGTAACCGTGCTGGTCAAAGCCTGACGGTAGTTAGGATTTATATTAGTCAGGAATAATATTAAAGTGTATTCCTGACGGTTCTGGGCAGGTGCGAGAGCGCAAATAATATAATTTATTGACTGTAGTAGTCATTATTTTGCGTTGTACCAAGAGTTAGTTATATTACTAATAACTCTGAGGCCCGACAAACCTAGGCTGCACGATTTGGCGTGCGTAGTTGGAAGCACGAGGCCAGTAGGCTAGTAGCTAGTTTTATTAGCCTATTAACAGAAGCCCAGCTAAGTAACACAAAGTTGGTAGTAGCAGTAGCAGTAGTAGGGTTGTTATTGTTTACTCATTTGATTATTTTAATTTAACCTGAACAGCTTGTTTGGTAATCCAACACGTTATCTTGGTAGCTTGGATAGCGGAGTACCGGCTATCAGATAATATATTTATCTAGTGTTTGGAACGAATTTAATATTTATTTATCTGTTACTAAGTAGCTCAATAATTTAATAGTAGTGCGATTGCCATTTAGCTTTGCTTGTTTGGCTTAGTATTTATTGAGACCAGCTACTAGTGGTGTAGTCACTCTGTCTATAGTATACTTGTATATTAGTAGATAGTAATGTACCAATCCTAGACCAAAAAAGGAAGACTTTAATAATTTAATGAAATTTGTTGTTTTTCAATACTAATATGTTAAATTTTTGCCTCTTTTAGGCCAATTTCTAACATTTTCATATTTTTCTAGAAAAAGTATATAATTTTGATGAAATTTTTATGAATATGTCTATATTTTCCATAAAATTGACTACAAAACAAAATGTTTTTAAAAACAAGTAAAATTTTAAAATTTAATGAGTAGTTTTTATACAAATTTAACTAAAACAGTTTCTTTATCTTTGAATGTTTTAATTTCAGTAATAATTAAGTTTAAATCTTTTTTATTTAATTCTTTAATTGTTTTTTCATCAAATATATTAATAAATCTATGAGGCAAATGAACTTTACATTTTTCTAATTCAACAATAACTGTTGGTCCATATTTATCTTTAACTTTTTCAAATTTTTCTATTTTATATTTCGTATTCAATTCTAAACTTTTTATTGGTTTATATTCTTTGAATTTACATTCTCCAATATTATTAATCTCTTCTAATAGATCCATTTATTACAAAAAATAATTATAGAAATTTTAAACAGTTAATAATTGAAATATATGAAAAGAATTTTAAATATCACACAACAGTTTGTTAGAACTGTTGTGTGATATTTAAAATTCTATTTTTTTAAATAATATCTGATGTATCACTTATGTTATCAGAAAAACCATTATGTTAATTTATTATGCATGGATCATTTAAAGTTGATAGATGTTTTAAGAATTTTAAAAAAATATCATCAAATTCTGGTTTTATATAAAAATTCAATTCTAAAAGTTTAAAAATCATTGGTAATAGTTTTTTAAATGATATATTTCTTTTTGTAAAACTGAAGTATGCATTAAAAATTACTGTAATATTTTTTTGATCTTCAAAATTTAATTCAAAATCAATATTGAATATTTTGTTTAAGAATTGATAGTAAAATATCCAGTTTGTATAATTTCTTTGTTTTAAGAATAATTTTATATTTTTAGGTGTTATTTCAAAACTATTGTCTAAAATACATAATGTATAGATTTCATTGATTAATTGTTGTGTACGATATGGTTGAAAATGATTAAATTCTCTTAAAATATTTATAAGATGTTTGTTCTTATTCTTTCGTCTATTAATCTTTTTTTCAGAAATAATTATTTTACATATATTACATCCTATACAATTTTCAATAATTGTAAAGTTATTAAAATTATGACATCTATAACATACATACATTTATATATAAAATTTTTATATCTAAATGGAAGAACTTATTCAGTGTCATAAATGTAAGAAGAAAACTAAAAATATTAATCCAGAAATTGTTGAAATGAAGAATGGTTTGTTTAGAATTGCTACCAAGTGTTCAATATGTAAAACAAATAAAAGTAAAATAATTAAAAAAGAAATTAAACCAATAATAAAAAAGGAATTAAATAAAAAAGATCAAATAATTGAAGCTAAAGAAATTCATGCTCCAATAAGAAAAAAATTTCCAAAAAGAAAGATAGTTACATTAGGTATTGATGATTTATGGGCAGCTGATTTAATCATTATGAAAAATTATGAAAAAGAAAATGATGGTTATAAATACATGTTGAATGTTATTGATACATTTTCTAAATATGTTTGGTCAAAACCATTAAAGAAAAAAGATGCAAAATGTGTATCTATAGCATTTGAACAAATAATAAAAGATGCAATAAAAATTGGTCATAAATCACCAAACTTATTACATACAGATAAAGGACTAGAATTTATAAATAGAGAATTTAATGGAGTTTTAAAAAAGTATAATATTAAATTGTATCATACAGAAAATGAAGAAAAATCTAGTATTATTGAAAGATATAACAGGACTCAAAATGAAAAAATGAAAGTTCTATTTGAAATTAATAAAAATTTTAGATGGATTGATATTCTTCAAAAAATAGTTAAAGAATATAATAATTCATATCATTCAACAATTAAAATGAAACCAATTGATGTAAATAAAGAAAATGAAAATGATTTATTAGATACAGTTTTTAAATATATCCCACCAAAAATAATTACAAAATCTAAATTTAAAATAAATGATAGAGTTAGAATAGGAAACAAAAAATCAACTTTTTCAAATAAATATAAAAACAATTGGTCAAGAGAAATATTTGCTGTTTCTAGAATTAATAATACAAATCCTGTTACATATAGTATTAAAGACTTGAATGATGAAGATATAATTGGTAGTTTTTATGACTATGAATTGAAGAAAACTAATTTGTAAAATTTTATACTATATAAATGGAGAAAAAATGTATAAGGTGTAATTTATATAAAGATGTATCTGAATTTTCAAAAATGAAATCAGCAAAAGATGGTTTATATTATTATTGTAAAGAATGTTATAAAAGTTATAAAAAGGAATTATTTGATAATATTAAAGTAATTGAAATAAATCAAAAAGAGTGTTTGAATTGTAAAGAAATTAAAGACATATCAAATTTTCATAAAAATTACTATAGTAAAGATAAAAAGTTGGCAATTTGTATTGAATGTATTAGACATATGTTTTTAAAACCACAAATGTGTGAATGTGGAAGAAGTATTAAATGGGTCAATAACTATTCAAAACATTTAGAAACTAAAATTCATAAAGAAAATATAACAAATAAGATGAATTAATAAACTAGTTTATAAAAGTTTTATTGAAAACAAATACTCTAGAAAATATAAATTGACTAGTTGATTACTAATTTTATAAAAAAAATACTCTAGAAAAAATAAATTAATTATTAATTTGGGTATATTACTTATATTTTATAAAAACATATTTTCTAAGTAAAAATTATTTTTATTAAATAAAGGAATTCTTTCTCATCTAAATGGAAAGACGAAATGAAAATATATTATGTCCTTATTGTATTAAAAATATATATTCTAAAAACTATGCAAGACATTACAACTCAAAGAAACATTTAGAAAATAAAATAAAATATGAAAATGAAGTTAATAATTTAAAAATATGGTGTAAACAAAATTATATTAATGATTATAAAAACAAAAATCTAGATCAATTAAAAGAAATAAAAAAGTCATATGATCCAACAAACTATTCTTTATTTAAAGAAGAAAAATTAAAGGAAATTGCTAACAAACTATCTGTTAGAAACTATACAAATTTAGTAAGAAATGAACTGATTAAAAGACTAAATAAAATTAAACAAAATCCTAATAATTTAAAATATAGATCATTGAAATTTATTCAAGATTTAGCTGTTAAAAATAATATTAAAATTGTAAATAAAACTAGAAAGGAATTGACTGAATTATTGACTGATCATCTTAAAAATAAACCAATTCTAAAAGAAAATATAATAAATATTCAAGAAGCTTCTTCATTAAAAGGTTATTTTCAAGAATATATTCTAACAAATTCAAATGATGGTTTGGATATATCTGATTATTTAGAATCACAAAGAAGTGAAATTCAAAAATTAATTGAAAAACAAAAATTTAAAAATATAAAAGGACAATTAGCTTTAACATGTGAATATCAAAGAAAATTGGTTAGTGGTGAAAATCAAACCAGTACAATGTATTTTGCTCTTAGGAGTTCAGATATCTTAAATATTAATGAATTTATAAATGATCAGTTTAAAAAATTAATATTAAGAGAAAATTTGAATCAACCATCAAATGGTAGTGGTTGGTCATTAAGTAGATGTTTAGAATTAAATCTCAAATTGTATAAAGTTAATTCATTAAATGCTGGTTCATATATTGAACTACCAAATAAAATCAAAAACAAGAAGAGTTGTATAAATTTTAAAAATAAAGATGAATATTGCTTCATTTATGCAATTAGATGTGCGATTGATAATTATAAAAATAGAAAATTAGATCATCCAGATAGGGTTAAACAGTATCAGAGTTATATAAATGATGAAATTTTTAAAGGTTTTGATTATCCAATAACATTAAAAGACATAAAATTGTTTGAAAAAAGATCATTTGATCCTAAATATAACTATCCATCCATGTCAATTAATGTTTATAGAATTGATGAAGATGAAAAGATTGTTCCATTACAAATATCTGAAAATTATGATGCAAAATTAGACATTGATTTGTTGTATTATAAAGATGGTGACAACTCACATTACATATTAATAACTGATTTAAGTAAATTAGTTTCTAACCAAGTTTCAAAAGATGGTCATAAACTATATATTTGTAGACGATGTTTGACACATTTTTATAAAAATAGTGATTTGAATAATCATTTAATAATTTGTAAATCTCTTGAACCTTGTCGACCAATTATGCCATTTTCTGGTGAAACTGTTAAATTTGAAAATTATTATAAAAAACTTGAACATCCTTTTGTAATTTATATGGATTTTGAAAGCATTCTGAAAAAGATTAATACTTGTGAAAATAATCCAAATAACTCATATACAAATAAAATTCAGAAACATATACCTTATGGATTCACAATTTATTTAGTTTCTAGAGTGACTAATAAAATATATAAACCAATTTGTTATAGAGCAAAAACAGATGAAGAGTTGAAAAATGTACCAAATAAATTATTTGAATACTTAGATGAGATTTCAAAGTATATAGCTAAAAAATATAATTCGAAAAACAAAAAGCCTATGAGTTTAACTAAAAATGAAGAAATTGAATATCATAAAGCAAGTGTTTGTCATATTTGTGAAACTATTGGTTTTGATAATGACACAAGACGAAAGGTAAGAGATCACTGTCATTTAACAGGAAAATTTAGAGGTGCAGCACATTCAAGTTGTAATTTAAATCTAAAATTTCCACAAAATATACCTGTGTTTTGTCATAATAGTTCAAACTATGATACACATTTGTTTATTAAAGAATTAGCTAAAAAATATGGTAAAATTGATTTAATAGCAAATACTGATGAAAAATATATAAATTATTCAGTTAATTCAGGATATGGTTATGAATTTGAAGATGATAAACCTAGAAAATTTGTAAAATTCTCATTTGTAGATACGTTTAGATTTATGGCCTCATCAATTGATAAGTTAGCTAAAAATCTGAAAGAATTTAAACACTTGACTAAATTTATAAAAAACATTGATATAATTAAAAAAGATGATGAAACATTTGAAATATTATCTTCGAAAGGTATATTTCCTTATGAGTTTATAGATGATATTGAAAAATTAAATTATGATAAAATATTAGATAAAGCACAGTTTTATAGTTCTTTAACTGATGAAAATATTAGTGATGATGATTATAAATACTATCTAAAAGTTTGGAATAAATTAAAAGTTAAAACATTAGGAAATTATTCTGATTTGTACAATATTCAAGATGTGATGTTATTAGCTGATATATTTGAAAATTTTAGATCAGTTTGTTTAAAGAACTATCAATTAGATCCTGCACATTATTTAACATCACCATCATTAGCATGGGACTCTATGTTAAAATTAACAAAAATAGAATTAGAATTGATAAGCGATTATGATATGTATTTGATGATTGAAAAAGGTATAAGAGGTGGAATTTCTCAATGTGTTACAAGGTATTGTAAAGCAAATAACAAATATACCAAAAATTATGACCCTAATAAACCTGAAAATTACATGTTATATGTAGATGCAAACAATTTATATGGATGGGCCTTAAGTCAAAAACTACCATACAAAGATATTAAATGGATGAATCCAAATGTATATACAACTAATGAATGGAAAGAAACTATATTAGAATTAGATGAAAATGTTGATTATGGCTATATATTAGATGTTGATTTAGAATATCCAAAGGAATTACATGATAATCACAAGGATTTACCATTAGCTCCTGAACATTATAATAATAAGCTTTGTACTACATTATTTGATAAAAAAGACTATGTGGTTCATTCAAGAAACTTAAAATATTACCTAAAACAAGGTCTAGAATTAAAAAGAGTAAATCGAGTAATAGCATTTGATCAAGATAACTATATGGAAAAATATATAAAACTGAACACAAAATTAAGAGCTCAATCAAAATCAGACTTTGAAAAAGACTTCTTTAAGTTAATGAATAATTCTGTATTTGGTAAAACAATGGAAAATGTAAGGAATAGATGTAATATAAAATTAGGTGATGAAGAATATTCATTAAAACAAGCTAAAAAACCAAACTTTAAAACGTTTAGTATATTTGATAAAAATTGTATTGCTTCACATTTGATTAAAGAAAAAGTTAAATTTGATAAACCAATATATGTGGGATTTTCAGTTTTAGAATTATCAAAATTATTAATGTATGAATTTTACTATGATAAGCTAAAGAAATATGATCCAAATGCAAAATTATTATATATGGACACTGATAGTTATTTTGTGGAATTAAAGAAAGATCCTTATAAAATTATTAAAGAAAATATAAATGAGTTTGATACAAGTGATTATAAAAAAGATCATGAGTGTTACACTGAAAAAAATAAAAAGGTAATTGGTAAATTTAAAGATGAGCTAAATGGTGAAATACTAGAAGAATATTGTGGATTAAGATCAAAATTATATAGTTATGAATTTAACAATAAAAATCCTGTAAAATGTAAAGGTATCAAGAAAAGTGTTGTAAATAAGACAATTAATATGAGTGATTTTAAGAAATGCTTGTTTGATGATATAGAACAATATAGAACAATGACATGTATTAGAAGTTATAAACATGAATTGTATACTATTAGAATAAACAAATTAGCTTTGAGTAATAAGGATGATAAAAGATTTGTATGTGAAAATAGAATTGATACATTACCTTGGGGACATAAAAATATAATTTAAACATAAATAAATGGAAATAATAATCATACCAAAAGAATTAATAGACAGTGAATATGATCAAAAATTGTTTTTGTTTAAAACTAAATTATCAAATAAATATTTAATTTATCTTTTTAAATATAAAGGATATTATGTTTATCACAATGCCTTTAATTTTAATATAAAACCATTCTTATATAAAGTAATACAATATGTTAAAGAAAGTTTTAAGGAAAATGATCAAAATGTAATTAATTTAAGATTTTAAAATTAGTGAATATAAACCTGATTCATGAATTAATATATTTTTAATTTTTAAATATAAAATTATTATTAAATAAATCAATAGTTGTCATTATTTATATAGAAAAAAATTTAAGTTAGAAATTTTGTTTTAATCTTAAATACACAATATTCTTAACATTTTTATTATTTATCAAATTTCCTTCATTATCTTGAATAGATATTACAATATTTTGAATTTTATTAATATTTTTTAAAGGAACATAGTCTATTTGATTTGGTTTTTCACTTATTTTTGAACCATATTTAACATTTGGATAAAAAGTATATAGAATTTCTGATTCTTTATGTAAATGCGAGTGATCATTATGATTTTCAAAGCTAGGTTCAACCAAATTACAATGGATTTCTAAAACATCAAAAGATCTTAATTTAGGTAACTTAATTCCTTTAATTAAAGTGTCTGGTTCAATCATTTCATCCTTTAAACCTAATAAATCAGTTATAATAGCTGTTACTATAATTTTAACAGGTGATTTTATCACAATAAGAGAACCCTCATTTTCTAATAAAAACTCATTTTCATCAAAATTATCTGCTTTCTTTTTAAATTCTTTTAAGCTATTTTTAAAGTTTTCTTTTATAGTTTCTAATGTGTGATATCCTTTGTTTAAATTAAAATATTGATTTATTTCTTTTTCACCATTCTTAATAGTAAAACCATATACATTTTTATAATCATTTGGTACATTTAATACAAAATTATCTGAATAAAATCCACAAAGACCAATACTATAATTTCCATCCAAATGAATTGGATGTTCTAATCTTAGTTCAATCTTTGAAGAATTGCCTGTAATTTTAAATAATTTCATCTTATTTAAATGGAAAATTTTTTAAAGGAAAAAAATAAGATAAAATTTGATACATATGATGAAAAAATCAAGAATAATCAACCAATTAGATTGTTAATAATAGGATCAAGTGGTTCTGGTAAAACAACATTACTATTAAATTTCATCTATAAAAGATTGATACCATACACAAATTTATATGTTTTTAGTAAATCACTAGAGCAGCCTGCATACATAAAATTACAACATAGATTTAAAAATATTGAAATGAACATTAACAAAAAAGTTGCAAATTTCTTTGGTTCATGTGAAGATATAATTTCATTAAATGATTGTAAACCAAATTCATTAATTGTTTTTGATGATTGTATTTTAGAAAATCAAGATAAAATAAAAGAGTATTTTGTAATGGGTAGACATAAAAACATATCATGTATTTATCTTTCACAATGTTATTCAAAAGTTGACATTAAATTAATAAGGAATAATTTAAATATGTTATGTATTTTTAAGCAAAATAATCATTATGTAAAACAAATTTTTGATCATTTTGTAGGTTCTGATATGTCATTTAATGAATTTAAGGATATTTGTAATGATTGTTGGAAAGAAAATTATGGATTTTTAACTATGAATTTGATATTAAAAACAAATGAAGGAAAATATATGAATAAGTTTTCTAATATAAAATTTTCTTCTAAATAAATGTGGTGTATGCTTGATTTAATTGTTGATAAAATATTTGTTATAATAATATTTGCCTTATCTTTAGTGTTTATTTTTCTTATTAAATTTACAGAAAATAAAAAATGATGTGTTTGTGTTTAATTTTAGATTTACTTATTATTTTTGTTTTATTTATATTAATCATTAGTGTAGTGTTGATTGTGCTTAATCGACATAGTTTATGTTTATGTTAACATGGTTTATGTTTGTGTTAACATCATTTATGTTTATGTTAACATATTTTTTCTTTTAATAAATGGATAACATAACTGTTGACAAAGCTAAAAAGTTAGATGAAATTGAAAAAAAATTAATAAAAGAATTTAAAAATCAGATTAAAATTGATGAAAATTATGAACAAATTAAACAAAAAGCATATGAACCAATAACATCTGCAATTGGTAAAGTAGAAAATAAAATTGGTGATGTTTTAAATGAAAATAAAAATTTAATGGATTTAGTACCTATTGTTAATCAATTTGCAAACATATCAATACCACAATCTGAAGAAGAATTTATGTTACCTTCAAGTACTCCATTTAGACCAATAAGAGAACAAATTATTGAAGAAGAATCAACATTTATAGATCCAAATATTGTTTCACCTCAAATATTAAATAAAATCATTGGTCCAATTGCACAAAAATATTTACCTAGAGCAAAAGATGATAAATTTGGTTTGTATTGGGATAAACATAAAAAATCATTTATGATTGGTGATAAAATAACAGTAATTGATAATGATGATTTACTTGTTAATGGTAAAACATATACTGGCACTCAAGGTTTATGGAGATTATTGACATATAAAGACAAACCAGATGATAATTTATATAGTCAAGATGATTTAAATAATTACTCAAAAATTTTATGGGAAACAGATTCAATTTATAAAAATAATGATCCAAGTACTAGAAAACCAAAATCAAGTAAAGGTAATAAATATATGAATTTGATTAAATTTATTTGGGATTCTAAAGGAAATATTGAAGGATCTGGTATAAGAAAATATTCAGAAAATAAAATTGAATACAGATATATTGATGATTTAAACAAATTAGAAAGTATAATCAATTATATATATGCTCAAGAAAAAGCTGGAAATAATAACTTTATCAATGAAAAAAGGGCTATTAAAGATTTTATTTCAAACAAATTAGATGAATTAATTGAAAAACCTGATGGTATAAAATATTTAAAAAGAATATTACCAACTATAACATCACCAATTATAGGTTCAGGATTATTAAATGATTTTATAAATAATTTACCATTTGAATTGCATGTACCTGGTTTTCAATATCTAGGACCTGGAACTAAGCTACAAAAAAGATTAAAAAGAGGTGATCCTGGAATAAATGATTTAGATAAAGCTGCTAAAGAACATGATATATTTTATAGAGATCATAAAGATACAGAATCTAGAAATGATATTGCTGATAAAATATTACAAGATAAAGCATGGGATATAGCAACATCTAGTGATCATGATATAGGTGAAAGATTAGTTGCTTTACCAACATCAGGTGCTATGTGGTTAAAAAGAAAATTTGGAATGGGATTAGAAATAGGATTAAAATTTTAACCTATATAAATGGAGAAAGTTAAGGTAAATTTAACTGATTATCAAAAATCTAAAATTAAATCTGCTTTTAAGAAAAATAAAAATTTGACTATACAATTTGAAATAGATCAATTTAAAAATGGTAATGATATATTATTATTAACTAAAAGACAATTGAATAAATTAGAAAAACATAAAAAATTAAATACTGGATTAAGACTTGAATTTTCTTATAATCAACTTAAACAAATAAAAGATGGTGGTTTATTAAATGAAATATTAAATGTTGCTGATTATATTCCTGGCATAAATAGTTTAACACCAAAAGTTAGAAGAGGAGCTAAAGTAGTAAAAGACAATGTTATTCCAAAATTTAGAGAATTTATAAATTGGTTAGATCAAGAATTAGCTAATGTAAAAGGATCTGGATTAGATGAAAAAACATTAAAATATGTTAAGAAAAAAATTTCAACCCATTGACTTTAGCTGATTTAGAAAAATTATGTCAAAATATTAAGAATTTTAGAGGTGTTTTTATGAGAGATATGCTTCCAAAAACTGTTAATAAATTTGAATGTGGTATAGTCAATTTAGATTCATTTTCTGGTAATGGAACTCATTGGATATGTTATTATAAAAAAGATAAAATTAAATATTACTTTGATTCTTATGGAAAAATTGTTAATAAACCTTTTAAGGAAATTGTTAAATATTTAGGAAAAGACAATATATTTTTTAATGATTCACAAATTCAAAATTATGATGATCCACCTATATGTGGTCATTTGTGTGTTTTTGTATTAAATGAGTTGAATAAAAATACAAGATTTGATAACATAATCAATAAATTAATTTTTAATAAATATGGATTCATTAAATATATTTGATCTATTTGGTAGACAGAAAAAAGATTTAATTGAAGTAAAAAATGATTATATTAATTCAAAATTAAATTCCATTTTTAATGATATTAATAAGGATTTAAAAAACCATATTAAGAAAACTAATAATTTGGTTAATGCTATTAGTTTATCTAAAAATTATTTAAGTATTAATTCTAGAAGAATTGTTAATGTAAAACCAAGTATTAATGATTATGATGTTGTTATAAAATCTGAGTTAAATGAAGTTTTAAATTCTATTATTAAGGTTGGTAATGATCATTCAAAAACTAAACAGGATTTAAATGAATTGGTTAATTCATTATTTAATCTAAAAATGTATGTTGAAGATTTAGAAAAACAACTTGAAGATAAACTTGCTGAAAAAATAAGATTAGTAACTGCTGGATTAGCACAAATATTAGAAGATAAACTTAATACAGAAAACCAAGAAGATCAATAATTTTTACTATATAAATGGAGTTTATTTACTGTCTTAAATGTAAACAAAAAACCAATTCTAAAGACATTCAAACAATAAAATTAAAAAATAAAAATATGGTTAAAGCAAAATGTTGTATATGTAATTCAAAGAAAAGTAGTTTTACAAAAATTTCCTCCTAATAAATGGCTCTATATAATTCATTTGATTATTTCATTATCAGAAACCAATTTCTATTAACCAATGAAGATTGGGATATTATTTCAGAAAAATATGAATTGAATGAAGATATGATCAGATTGTTTCAAAATAAACTAAATTGGGAAAAAATTGCACAATATCAAACATTAAGTATACAATTTATTGATGAGTTTATTAATTATCAACTTAATGCTTATATTAATTTGGTTTGTAAGTATCAAAATTTAGATGAAGATTTTATTGATAAATATAAAAATGATTTGGATTGGGAAATAGTGTTACAATATCAAAATATATCAGCAAAATTCATCATAGATCATGCACTGAATATTGAACAGTTTAAAGAAAAAATGGATTATGACGAGATTGATTAAATTATTCCAAAAAGATTTATAAAACTATTCTTTATTACAAAAATTTTACTGGTTTTAAAAAACCTTTTTCTTTCCATATTTTTTTCATAAATTTCTCCTTAATAAATGGCTAATACTTATGAAATTGAAAGAGCTGAATATAAAATTTTTTATCCTTTATCTAAACTACATTTGAATGAACCAAACAAAAAAACTGAATTTAATATTGATTTTGGAGATGGTTTTTGTACATCTAAATTTCAATTTTATATTTCAGGAACGCTAAAAAAATCTGATGATAGAGACTATGGTGCTACAGATAATGTAAAGTTGATTAATAATTTTGTACCATTCTTATTTTCAAAAATTGAAATTAGAAAACATAATAAATTAATTGAGGAAATTGAATATCCTGGACAATTAAGTACAATAAAAGGTACTGTTACTTATTCAAAAACAGAAGCAGTATCCAACATTTGTAATGGATTTCAATCAGATTTCAAAAAAACATTTGAAGCTGTGGGTAATCTATCACATTTTGGATTAGGTTTCTTTGAAAATGTTAATGTTCCAATATACAAAGGAGGATTCAATATATGTTTTGTTAGATCTGAAGATAATGATGCCATTTTTAGATGGAAAACTAAAAAAGTTGATGGAACTTTTGATGATACTACATTACCAAGTGCTGGAAAAATAATTATTGATGACTTTTTTATTAGAGTTCCAATAATTGAGTATAAAACTACAAGTAAAATTCAATATATTAATGAAATAACTAAAAAAGAAAAAATACTATTTCACTTTAATCATTGGCAATGTATTGAACAAAAGACAATAACTGGAAAAACAGTTAGTTTTGATATAACAAATATTTATCGAAACATCTATAATCCAAAATTTATAATAATTGGTTTTCAAAAAGGTAGAACTAATGATCAATTATATGACACTTCAAAATTTGATAGTATGTATATTAAAAATATTAGAGTAAAATTAAATGGTCACTATTATCCTGATGAATTAATAAATCTAGATATAAATAATGAAAAATTTAGAATTGTATATCAAATGTATCAAGATTATAAAAAGGTTTATTATAACAATAGTGAAATGTATTATGATCCAACAGAATTCATTGAAAATAGACCATTATATGTGATTGATACAACAAAAACTCCTGTTAATATTTCTGGTTCAAAGAATGATATTATTATAAATATGGATTTCGATTATGATATAACTGTTGCTAGTAAAACTAATTGCTATGTGGTTGTTGTGTCTGAAAGATTATTAGAGTATAATGTGATTAAAAATGATATAACTGAAATCAAATAAAATTATTATAAAACCACCATTTATTTACTACTTTTTGACATATTTTTCAAAATATTATTATATTTTATGAATAATGAGACTACTATTGTTAATTTAAAATTTGTTTCATAAAAAAATATTAATAAATAAAAATTTTTGATTTTCATGGTCACAAGAAATAAATATTTTAAATTTTATTATTTAATAAATTTGTACTTACCTTATAGATATATCATACCAAATTTCATGAAAATATCTTTAAAAACAAAGAAGTTATTAAGGTTTTTAGTTTAAGGGTAGTTCACCCTAAATTGGAAAATTTTAGTAAAAACATTGATTTTAAACATAATTTTTCATAATTTTTAAGTTTTAGAATTATTCAATAATTTTTTACATTTTTATAAATAAAATACAAAATAAGGGATGAAACTACCCTTAACATAAGTCAAAAACATTCTTTAATATTCAATGAGTGTATGTTTCAAATTTGGTTAAGATTGGTTTAAAAACACTCAAGTTATAACATACAATATATTTCAAATAATTTCATTCGATACTAACAATCGAATAATAAGTTGAAACATTCGATATTAACAGTTAAATTACTGAATAGGAATTCAAAATAACTCACACAAACATAAACAAATAATATTTACTGAACATTTCAGATTTATCAAAGCGTGCATTCAATGCACGCTTTCGTTGAACATCATTTGGTTTGGCAAAAAAAAAAAACTGTCAAATAAAACAGCACAGTCACTTAAATTTTTTTACACAAAATATTTACTGTACAATTCAGATTTATCAAAGCGTGCTTTAGAAGCACACTGTCCTTGAATATCATATGGTTTGGCAAAAAACTATCAAACAAAGCAGCAATCACTTGACCTTGAAAATTCTGATTGTTTTATAAACAAGTTATGATTACAAACAATAAAAATAGTCTATAAATAGTTCAATAAATCACTTTTACTTATTAAAATATTAGTTAAAAACACTTGAACAATCCAAATATGGTGATGAACACTTCAAACACATTTCACTTCACAACACGATAGTTTCACAATTTTCATAGTTAATCTTCTTTATACTTCATCTTCAATCAATAAATAATAAACTTTTACCATCAATAAACTCTTATTTTAAATATTTCTTCATAAAACAAAATGAGAATATACATAGAAAATCAGCCAGTCGACAGAGCCACACCCATTATGATAGCTAATGACGAGATTTTTGCTAACTTGACACTTTTTTTTGTTCAATCGGCTAGTTTCATTAGCTAACTATTTAACCATTGATTATACATTTTAAGCATTAATTATAAAATACTTTTCGATTAGTTTAGATAAATCAAAATAATTATTTTAATCCACACTGCAATTTACTAACATTCAACTGGTTATTATTTTATTCAATCACTTATTTTCATAAAAAGATCGACCAAACAAATTAGGCCATAGACTAATATTCCTTCAATAACATTATATTTACAACGCAATTTGTTTTTGTTGATTTTTACATTATCTTTAATCGTACAGAAATGTATAATATATGAAATAGCATTAATTTTTAACAAGCTTTTCATTGGTGATATTTATTTTCAATTTAAATCAATACTTATCTTTTTATCTTAAGATTATCATTTTGTTAACATTTTTATGATTTCACAATTGAAATATATAAAAAGATATTTTTGATAATTAAACCTTAAATAAACCTTTACAAACTTGTTTTTTTAATCAATTAATCTACTTCAAGATTTTTATGATATAAAAAACTTTAATAATTTTGATAAATTTCATATTTTTTAATAGTATATTTAATAATTAAACCTTTATAAACTCATTTTTAATCATTTATTAACGCGTCGCGATTTTTGCGACGCGTCAAATATTTAATAAATTCCATAAATTTAATAATTTATTTGATAATTAAACCTTAAATAAACCTTTACAAACTTGTTTTTTTAATCAATTAATCTACTTCAAGATTTTTATGATATAAAAAACTTTAATAATTTTGATAAATTTCATATTTTTTAATAGTTTATTTAATAATTAAACCTTTATAAACTCATTTTTAATCATTTATTAACGCGTCGCGATTTTTGCGACGCGTCAAATATTTAATAAATTCCATAAATTTAATAATTTATTTGATAATTAAACCTTAAATAAACCTTTACAAACTTGTTTTTTTTAATCAATTAATCTACTTCAAGATTTTTATGATATAAAAAACTTTAATAATTTTGATAAATTTCATATTTTTTAATAGTTTATTTAATAATTAAACCTTTATAAACTCATTTTTAATCATTTATTAACGCGTCGCGATTTTTGCGACGCGTCAAATATTTAATAAATTCCATAAATTTAATAATTTATTTGATAATTAAACCTTAAATAAACCTTTACAAACTTGTTTTTTTAATCAATTAATCTACTTCAAGATTTTTATGATATAAAAAACTTTAATAATTTTGATAAATTTCATATTTTTTAATAGTTTATTTAATAATTAAACCTTTATAAACTCATTTTTAATCATTTATTAACGCGTCGCGATTTTTGCGACGCGTTAATAAATGATTAAAAATGAGTTTATAAAGGTTTAATTATTAAATAAACTATTAAAAAACATGAAATTTATTAGAATTATTAAAGTTTTTTTATACCATAAAAATCTTGAAGTAGATTAATTGATTAAAAAAACAAGTTTGTAAAGGTTTATTTAAGGTTTAATTATCAAATAAATTATTAAATTTATGGAATTTATTAAATATTTGACGCGTCGCAAAAATCGCGACGCGTTAATAAATGATTAAAAATGAGTTTATAAAGGTTTAATTATTAAATAAACTATTAAAAAATATGAAATTTATCAAAATTATTAAAGTTTTTTATATCATAAAAATCTTGAAGTAGATTAATTGATTAAAAAAACAAGTTTGTAAAGGTTTATTTAAGGTTTAATTATCAAATAAATTATTAAATTTATGGAATTTATTAAATATTTGACGCGTCGCAAAAATCGCGACGCGTTAATAAATGATTAAAAATGAGTTTATAAAGGTTTAATTATTAAATAAACTATTAAAAAATATGAAATTTATCAAAATTATTAAAGTTTTTTATATCATAAAAATCTTGAAGTAGATTAATTGATTAAAAAAAACAAGTTTGTAAAGGTTTATTTAAGGTTTAATTATCAAATAAATTATTAAATTTATGGAATTTATTAAATATTTGACGCGTCGCAAAAATCGCGACGCGTTAATAAATGATTAAAAATGAGTTTATAAAGGTTTAATTATTAAATAAACTATTAAAAAATATGAAATTTATCAAAATTATTAAAGTTTTTTATATCATAAAAATCTTGAAGTAGATTAATTGATTAAAAAAACACGTTTGTAAAGGTTTATTTAAGGTTTAATTATCAAATAAATTATTAAATTTATGGAATTTATTAAATATTTGACGCGTCGCAAAAATCGCGACGCGTGAATAAATGATTAAAAATGAGTTTATAAAGGTTTAATTATTAAATAAACTATTAAAAAATATGAAATTTATCAAAATTATTAAAGTTTTTTATATCATAAAAATCTTGAAGTAGATTAATTGATTAAAAAAACAAGTTTGTAAAGGTTTATTTAAGGTTTAATTATCAAATAAATTATTAAATTTATGGAATTTATTAAATATTTGACGCGTCGCAAAAATCGCGACGCGTTAATAAATGATTAAAAATGAGTTTATAAAGGTTTAATTATTAAATAAACTATTAAAAAATATGAAATTTATCAAAATTATTAAAGTTTTTTATATCATAAAAATCTTGAAGTAGATTAATTGATTAAAAAAAACAAGTTTGTAAAGGTTTATTTAAGGTTTAATTATCAAATAAATTATTAAATTTATGGAATTTATTAAATATTTGACGCGTCGCAAAAATCGCGACGCGTTAATAAATGATTAAAAATGAGTTTATAAAGGTTTAATTATTAAATAAACTATTAAAAAATATGAAATTTATCAAAATTATTAAAGTTTTTTATATCATAAAAATCTTGAAGTAGATTAATTGATTAAAAAAACAAGTTTGTAAAGGTTTATTTAAGGTTTAATTATCAAATAAATTATTAAATTTATGGAATTTATTATTTAAAATTCTTTTCATATATTTCAATTATTAACTGTTTAAAATTTTTATAATTATTTTTGTAATAAATGGATCTACTAGAAGAGATTAATAATATAGGAGAATGTAAATTCAAAGAATATAAACCAATAAAAAGTTTAGAATTGAATACAAAATATAAAATAGAAAAATTTGAAAAAGTTAAAGATAAATATGGACCAACAGTTATTGTTGAATTAGAAAAATGTAAAGTTCATTTGCCTCATAGATTTATTAATATATTTGATGAAAAAACAATTAAAGAATTAAATAAAAAAGATTTAAACTTAATTATTACTGAAATTAAAACATTCAAAGATAAAGAAACTGTTTTAGTTAAATTTGTATAAAAACTACTCATTAAATTTTAAAATTTTACTTGTTTTTAAAAACATTTTGTTTTGTAGTCAATTTTATGGAAAATATAGACATATTCATAAAAATTTCATCAAAATTATATACTTTTTCTAGAAAAATATGAAAATGTTAGAAATTGGCCTAAAAGAGGCAAAAATTTAACATATTAGTATTGAAAAACAACAAATTTCATTAAATTATTAAAGTCTTCCTTTTTTGGTCTAGGATTGGTACATTACTATCTACTTATATTATTATATGGTATTAGTATCGAGTGGACTGTTTGATTCTTAGCTTGGGCATTAGAGTTGTGTATTGGATTATAGTGGCCTAGTAGACCCCGCCTGTTGATAACTCGCGTTGTGGTTTTTATTGGCAAGTCGTCGTGTAACTCACTGTGTTTTAGGCACTCTGGGCTTAACTATTGGATAGTTAGGACGAAGCCCGAGTTGCGTAGTCAGCAACGAACCCCTAGGAGAGTGGAGAATCGGCGTAGGCCTGGTAGTGATTATTGCACGTTTGTTTTGGTGACTTGTTTTTGACTTGTTCACAGTGCCCGTGTATGAGCCAGTCCTATACCGGTTAGACCCGGCTTTTGGCCTAGTGGTTTCCCTGACCTTATCGCAGACCCTGGAATCTTACCCAGCCATTGTAGGCTGAGCTATCCCCGGCAAACGGTTGCGACTGCACTTTTAATATTTATTTTTTCCAGTGCAGAAAATCTCGTCGCAATCCTAACCAGCTTGATTGCACTTGGTTGTTAAATACACTTTTGAGGAAGAGTTTTAGGCAGTCAAAATTACTGGACCCATCCAGGTCCATAAATCACATTCTTCAATAAATCAATCTTCAAATGTGGTTTACAATTATGAGTTTAGTAAACATAAACAATCAAATGTTTGAAAATCAAATTGATCTACAAAATAAGAAGAAACTAAACACAAACTGGCTTTGAGATTGATATTTTTGATTTTTATTCTAGACCACACTTCTTATGTAAAAAGCCTGGTCAGGAGCACAGTGTTTTAGAAGAACATTACATGAATTAGAAATGTTAGATACATTTAGTCTTAAGGTGTAGTGGGGATTGCATTTTTTAAGAACAGAGTAACTGAGCAGTGCATACTGTTTTATCGAAGGGAAAACAGCAAACAGCGTTCAGGGATCTTGACTTACTGCCTTAGTTCTTAACGATGTTGATTTTTTTGGTTTAAAGATGTTCCCTTATAACCTTACATTCGCTGATCTACATGGGACTCTAAGGCCTGTGCATGGAATTTATCAAGCCACGGAAGAGGTTAGCTGGCATAGTACAAGTCTGTGACAGCTCTTGGACGCAAATTCACGACTGCCTTGATAGTTGTGCTATAGATTGGGCCACAAACTTACCAAAATATCAAACTTAAAGGGACACTGTTAATTTTTTATTATAGAGACATACAATTTCATAAATCTAAAGAGGAACCAAAGTTTGAATTCTGAAATGAATGAAATATGCCTTGTATGATAGAAATGAAAAATTCTTTATTTATTCAGAGAAAGTTAGGGCCAAATGGCTCTTTCTTACACTGTTGCAGTTCATCGATATTCACATAATTCCGGTGGTTTTACTAAATAAAAGCATAGGAAATGATTTACAAATTTAGAATCATTTTAAAGACAAACTTTATGATCCCTACTTTGACGTGAGGAAACATCAACAACTCTATGGTGAATAAAACTGTCGGATTTGATTTTGATAGTTAGTGGAAAGTTCTTAGTCTCAGTTCCTCAGCCTTAGTGTGAGGTTTCTTAGCCAACAACTTCAAACTGACATACTTTGTTAGATCAAAATTAACCTATTTACATATTAGTTGGAAAAATCAGTGTAAAACCACAATTAGTTTGAAGTACACCACTGTAAATGTTGTAGGTTAATAAGGTGAGAGACATTTGTTACACAATGCTAGGATTTGACTACAAGGCATGTAGAGTTTTGTTAAATGTGTATTTCATGATAACAAGTGTAAAAAACAATCATACAGATTGAGGATACACGGATACAAGTGGACATGGGATGTAACCATTTGTGAGAGTAATCATCATCATTTTGTGGATACAACATTTTGTAGTTACAACTATTTGGCAACAGAATGATGCTGGCAGCACAGATTGTCTTTTTGGTAGAATTACTAGATTAATTAATGGCAATGTAGATTGTATAGCTGTGTGTAAATGGCATTTAGTTGCAGCCTCAACATATTTTGTTCCGTCATTGTCCACTATACTCCGTATAACTTCAATGTTACAAGATTTCTAAACTACAAACTCAACTGACAAAAGCAATACTTTTGACTAAATAAGAGAAAAGGAAACTAAAGAAAGTGAACTAAAACTTGCAACTAAATACTGAATTCAGAAATTTCAAAACTAATTCAAGTCAAATCTTCATTTGTAAACTTGACAAATGAGCAAACCCCTATAGTAATCGAAAACTTATTTTTTTTATCAGGCATAATTTGACCATTTCCTAAAGATCTGATGATTCAAGATTTGACTTGGTCACAAAATGACTAATAACCATTAAATAAATGATAAAATATAAAATAAAACAAAAAAGCATCAGTATTAACTAATACAAAGATTACAATAAGATACAACAATTATTAAATGATCATGAAAAATACAAAGCTATTTTAGTGCCCAATTATGATAAAAGCAGCACAAAACAAAAGCAATAAACAGGATAGAAGTTTCTACTTAACTGCAACCTTCACAGATTTCAAGACGGGACAGAGCATCAGAAGCTAAAGAGGTCAAGAGCATTATGAATTAGGATAAACACCAAACTAACCAAAAAGTGTTATAAAAGTTAATAGGAACTACCAATTAACAATAAAAGCACAATCAATTATATTGTATCTTATAATAAAATCTGAATATTGGTTTTACGAGGATAGTCTTCTAAGTAAGGGTTGTTTTTGTTTATAGCTCCTTAGTTCGCATGTACGCAGCAACAAGGCTCCTTGGCAGTTACTGGCATCATTTGTGAACAGAATGATACCATTTTGCCAATCGTTTTATTTCCGGTGTTTTCTTTTGTTGGTATGGTACTGTAATATAGTTAAAACTGTTTGTATATGCCCCCAGAGGTTCATGGGTTTGATCTTAACCATCCACCAAACGTTAAATTCAATTGATTTGATTCATGCTAAATGTGTTATTTCCAGTTGGAGTGATATGGTGTTGTAGCGTGAGTCCCTCATCTCAGCTGATCACATGACCTTGTATTGTATATGCATCCTGCCAATTAACATAACCTCTGTTTTGGTTGTATCTCAGCAAATGCAACTCTGAATCTGATGTGTACACTTTGCTGTGTGTTTTTAAATTGTTTTGGAATTATTTAATCTCCTGTCATATGGATTATAAGGTTAGTAATACTCATAGATGAAAATCTACTAACGTAGGTATGGCAGAAGGTGTCAAACATAGTTATTTGTCATACTGTATGTTTCGAACTGTTACAGCTCATCTTCAGCAGCATTTACACAGTATTTACAATAAATTCCATCAGGCGATGTTTGTCGAATATTTACATTTATGTATACGAAAGAATCATTACGCATATTGTTTGGCTGGTATTTACACATTTTTAAACACACGTGTGGAGCTATCAAACGGAACGACTTTCGAATAGGCATACGAAAGTAATTAATTAATTACTCTTAATTAAAATTTTTTTCATACACACAGATAAGTGTAAACGTCAGCTACAGAGCTGCATATGGTGTCATTTTGTTCACAAACGATACCAGTGAGCAGTGAGGAGCCCCGTTACAGTGTACACGCAAAATATATAGCTTTACGCAAAAACAGCCCTTACTTAAAAAACTACCTTCGTACTTGTGAGTAATAATGCTTAATTTTGAGTTCTAAGTTTTATTATATTTTATAGTACCTAGAATGTTCTAATCTTGGTCAAGAAAACTAAAAGCTAAATTAGTAAAGATTTTTATTACAATTGAATCGAGAGAAAAACATTTGCATTCTGTAATAACAAGTTTTTTTACGATTCTTTGTCCATTCATAAGATAAGCAGAATATGTCGCTTTAGCAGAATGGATGGAAAAGTGGCAAACTAGTTCCAAATCAAACCTTTTTTTTTCCTTATAAAAATGTTTGAGCATAATTTTTGTCTCGATAACTGGTGGGGTTTATTTTATTCAGAAGATAGTAAAATTAATGATTACAATTGATTATTGTTACAACATATGACAA
Source organism: Macrosteles quadrilineatus (assembly GCF_028750875.1). NCBI lineage: Eukaryota > Metazoa > Arthropoda > Insecta > Hemiptera > Cicadellidae > Macrosteles > Macrosteles quadrilineatus. The sequence goes on along the minus strand of NW_026542600.1, from coordinate 69,118,045 downwards.
GGCTCAATATCACCACAATATCAGGTTTTAAATGAAGATTTTGAAAACAGTAGGTCTAGATGGTCTTATGAATTTAATGCTACAAGCTTATCACGAAACATTTGATTGTTGACTGTCAAACAGGTCATTAACAAACAATGGTGAACTTTAAACACCAACACGGGAACAATTCATAGATAAGAGTTTTATTCTGAGAATGTTCAGATATTAATAACAACAGTACTTTGAGCTGGAAATTCTAAGAAGGGTAGGGAAAAAGTAGCAGGTGATATGACTAATAACAAAAATCTAAAACAAATTACGATTTCAGCTAATTTAGAACTTGTTCAATTATAAAATCATGTGTGATTTTGTATCCTCTATAGCTTACAATAAAATTACATTTACTATTTTAACGTTACATGTGACTTTTTTTTTAATATATGTCCCAGCAAAATTGATGGATCTAGGTTTTACATAGATTCTTCTTGCGTTATTTTTTATTAATTTATAATTGTTTTATCTGACTCATGTGTACTTTATTTGATTGTTCATTGTATAATGGTCTTTATCACCCACATATATATATATATATATATATGAGTATATATTAATTTAAATTAATTTCATTAGTGTTTAAAAAGGGGAAGGGGGAAAGGGGGGGAATGTGAATGTAACGTTGAATTCAAAAAAATTGGGCCCCCTACGTCAATAGATGATTCCCGCAAACTGCATATTTCTATCTATTGCGGTTTTTACATAAATAAAGATGCAAGTTTTTAAAAAAACACCCTGTATAGTGGCCCTAATCACAATAATTTCAATAATTTAAATTAATATTAAGTTAATTGTAAATTATATTTTGGCACTATAGTAACAATATGTCGAGTTCCTGCGTTTCTTCGTGAAGCCTAGGTGTGAGGGCCTGAGTTGTCGTCTTAAGTACAGTAAGGCAAAGTTGGAAGATTTGCAAGTTACCTTTATTATGTTTTTAATTATACATTGCGTAGTGTGTTAGCTGTGAGAATTTAATTTTTGAAAGCTTTTATATAAGCTTCGGCCCAAATACCGTTTACTTCTAGAATTTAGACTCAGGCTACAATAAACTCGAGCTTGTGAACTGTCTCTTAAAAACTTACACACTGTATTTACAAAATAATGAGAATCTTTACAGACACTTACATATACTACAGGTGGGTCCTCCGTAGCCCTGTTGACATTTGCAGATGTCTGGACCGACGCACGTACCATGGACACAGTCGTCACTACAGACAGGTATACAACGGTCCCACTTGCTGCGTGTATATCCCTCACAACACTCTTCTACTGGCTTTGTCTTTATCAGCGTCTGTAACGACATTGACTTATATTGATTCGTACAGAATTATCGATACAATTAAGATGCATCTTGGAAATAAAGAGAAAAAAAGAAGAGCATAGCAAATTGTCAGGTAACAAACTGAGACATATTCGACTCTGCAGAAAACTCTATAGTGAATTTTACAAGCAGTCTTCATACATATTCGACATTAATTTTAATTAAAATTATCTAAGCCAATCATAACCAATAGGATTCCAAACTATCATAAATCCTACATCAATTAAAATTTAATTCTAATAATATTTACCAAATTGATCAGCCTCAGACCACAAGAAGCCTGCCAAAGATGATTCATTCAGTAAGAAAAGAAAGCCTATGACCTTTACAAAAAAAGTTATCATTGACTGACGTTGTTTTCTACAAATCAATGATACAGAATTACCAAGTGTACGGTATCTTTAAAACAATAAACTGGATAGCGACCAAAATGTCGGTTAGCATAGACTTATTTTTATTGAATATCTCTTATCAATGAGAAATTCTAAGACAACTTACTCACGATGAGTTAAATGAATGTGTGAGACTGTAAAAAGAAATGAAATATACAGAGCTACTACTACTCCTAAAAATGACAGTATATAAAGTAATAAAAAAGGTTTTAACAGTTTTAAACTAAATGTTTGATTTGAAAAACACAAACAGAATTTGAAGATTGTACTAATTTATTTAGATAAAATGTTGGGTATATTTGATTTGCATACGTTACAGGACTCTTTCACAAGAGAAATTATTGTACTAAACTATGTTTCTAAATCAATACTGTACATTGTTTAACTGTTTTTGGGTGTACTATAGCAGCAATTAATTGTTTATGGAGGAGGAAATGAGAGGGTATATGTGGAGAAAGGGGTCTAGATCCAAGCTTTGGTGCTTCAATATTCATGGATAAAGTTCTTCGTAAAATTATAGTTTCCAGAGTCTAGTTTTTCAGTCTGTAAATACAAGTAAAATGATAGTCCCAATCCCAATAGTACAAGAAATTTAAAAACAGAACAAAGGTACAACTATAAATTGTCCACATCACTGATGTAATCATTTTCACAAATCTCACCTGGTTTTTGTGCACCATCCGGAAGCTGACTTTATACCTGGAGCATCTCGGTGGAATGTTTACGCACCAAGTGTAATCGCGGACTTGGTAAGGTGACAACTCTGTCACCGTCACAGTTACCGAGTACCTACAGAGACAAGAAGTAACAATAGATATAATATCATGATTGGTATAGTATTTTGTGTTTCATTCAACTACACTAGGCCAACCCTTTATGATAAATTTAATTTTTATGCACAAAAAATCAATTAAAAAACAATAAGGATGGCATGGATGAAATTGTGATCTCTCATATACAATATACATGACCTATTCATATTGCGTTTTGAGTTCAATCACCGACTTTTCTCATAAACATTTCTCTTGAACAATTTATCAACAACCTTCATTCTTTTCTGTTTGTCAAGACTCCTCTACAGTATAGTGTAGGGTATAAAGTATATACAGTATAGGACCTACTACATTTCGTATCGTAATAAAAAATTCATGATATATCAGACTATTGAATATAAATCTACAAAATCTAAAATCTTTCTGGTAACATGACGTGTGGCAGTCCTACAGTATCTGATAAAAATATACAGGGTGGTAAAAAAGTCCCAGGACAGTTAAATATTTTTTTAAATAATATAGATAGAGCTACAATACTTGGTACAAAGTTACAGGGTATACAACTCTATTTTAACACATACTCAGGGATCCAATAACTCTTCAGGGGGACGGCCCACAAGGAGTCGGAAGAAAATCTTAAATGAAAGCATAGGTCAATATGCACATCAAATTAAAGGTCGTTTTTAGTAGAATACAATGCCGCAAACCGCACTTCAAAAGGTTGATCCTGCGCTGAATCTTTGAACGACTGCCATTTTTTACTCAGGCATTCTTTTGAGCTTGAATTTACGGCATCGTAATCTACTAGTGAAGACCTTTAATTTGATGTGCATATCGACCTATGCTTAAGTTAAAAATTGTCTTCCGATTCCTAGGGCTGTGCCCCCTGAGGAGTAAGTGTATAATAGCAATGTAAATTAAATGAATCTTTGAACAACTGTCATTTTGCGCAGGATCAACCTTTTGAAGTGCGGTTTGTGGCATTGTATTTTACTAAAAAAACCCTTTAATTTATTGTGCATATTGACCTATGCTTCTATTTAAGATTTTCTTCCGACTCCTTGTGGGCCGTCCCCCTGAAGAGTTATTGGATCACTGAATATGTGTTAAAATAGAGTTTTATGCCCTGTAACTTTGTACCAAGTATTGTAGCTCTATCTGCATTATTTTTTAAAATATTTAACTGTCCTGGGACTTTTTTACCACCCTGTATAAAGACAAGGGATGTCCCTGAATCCATGGAGCTCCCGATACAACCAAGCAAACTAGTTCTACAACCAACTGGGTTCCATTTCAAGATAAGCTAACAGTATCATCGTAACTATTATCGGCTTCTATTTAGTGATTTTTCATAGTTTTCTACAATTTTACTCAGAAAATATTTTCTGATAAAGGTGGCGGTAAAAAACAAAGAAATTATGTTAGCCCCAATCACATTAATTTGGGTCCCAGGCAGTTTAAGTCATAGAACATCGACTAAACAAATATTTTACCAAATGATTATATAGATGGATTAGTTGGACATCAATGAATTGTTTTTCTATTAGCCTTATTACTGCACTCATAGAAACATGTTGCCATTTAACTAATCCATATGTACAGGAAGAGCACTGAACCTACTGTTTCTGAACTGTGCAGACGTGAGGCCCTTCCAATCCCGAGGAGAGCGTGAGGACATGGCAGAGGAAGATGGCTACAAGTGGCAGCAGCATTGCTCAGTGCTGGGTGTTCAGTGCAGGAGAGAATCTCAGCACATCCCTCTGTGACAAAATGTACAACATTAGAAAAAAACCAAATAAACAGTATCAGCAATCTGACACATACTTTCTTCCATTAGTTTGCCAACAGTAACTGTGTTATTTTATGAGGAAAAATCACAAAAGTTGGACTAACTTGTGAAAAGTATTTTTTTCTTTAATCGGTTTGCACCATTTTGTTCAGGGTTATAATAGCTATAACATACTAAATTTTAATCAATTGTCTGAGCCATTTTCCTAAAAACCTGGTTTTATAGAAAAATAATCATTAAAAATCTAAATTTTAAAAAAATTGACTAAAACCCTGAAAATACCATATAATATTATTCACACACCAAATTTGATCAAAATCGGATACACAAACATCACTTCAAATACGGATCACATGGGGCCCAAAATGGATATTTTAACCCAAAACTGAAACTTGAAAATGTTGATGGAAACAATACTTTCTCCACATACACTAGGGGGGGAAGAGTAAAAATATAAAGATAATCTTAGGAAACTTTTAGAATAAGATAATTAAATTTATGGATATTAATAAATGTAAGAGATACTCTTATCTAACACAAACATCCAAATAGAGTAATTTTGTTATATAGAGTTGTGTAAAAAGTTAAAAAATTGATGGTTATCTTCAAAATACTACCAAATAATTTGTACCTAAAACTATTATGTTTGTTGAATTGAGATTTTTCAAACAAACAACAAAATTAGGCTATATCCTGACACTGATCCTTACAGCTGGTTAGAGCCAGAGTTTCGTAACTGGAGGGCCAGGTTCAAATCTGGCTAGTCACCAAATCACAAAATGATTATAGACACAGTTCTCCCTCAAGCTGTAGATAAGTAATCATCATAGCTAGGAGGAAAATACTGATAGGTCTTCTCCCCTAGAACGAGCTCCCTCATATTCATAATTGAGATAACCCCCTTCCCTTCATAAATCTGATTTACTTTTGAATTGGACCACCATGACAGGTTTAAGTCCATCTGTCCTTAAGATAGTGGGATTTGAATGAAAGAACAAAACTTCAATACGACTCCTAAAATAACTGTTTATATTAAAATATTACTTCGCGATTATTACCGTGATATCATAATTAAGTATCAGAAGAGACAATTATTTCCATAAATGATAAATGTTTTAACAGGAAACTAATATCAGCGGAAGAGGCGCAAACTTGGCTGATAAACAGACATCAGATATGAGATGCGCGGACTAAATAATGCTGATTAAAATGGGAAACAGACGCTCGGTCCCTATTGTGTGTCGTGGAGGGTAGGTTTGTATGGAGCAGGTACCTGACGTCAGCTTGCACTTTACCCACTAAATCCCAGGAATCTCCCAGAAATACTCGTGGATAACCCAGAAAACCTCGTTTTGTTTCAGAATTGTGCAATAATTAAAAAGTAAATCCTAAACTTATACCCGTTGCTAGAATGGCCAAATATCGACAGACAATAATACATCGAAGTGACTATGTTGCAAAACACCATCGACTCCCAGAATCAATCGAATCAACGATGACGTCACCTGCTAACAGCAATGTGAAAATCTGCCACCTCATTGTTTTTGCCCAGCTTGCTGTCTCTGTCACACACCCCCCTATCTCCCACTACTTCCCTCTTACCCACAAAACATTTTAATTTAACCTATAGGGAATCTTTCGGGGGCAACAGACTCAGAGCTACCATGTTCCCTATTGTTTGTTGCGGAGGGTAAGTTTCTCATAATCATCCCAGGCCGAGTGTCCTACACTCCAATTAATCCCTTAAATATTTATGGCTTGACAACGTTCATCAATCGGACTAAAGTAAAAATTTCTCCACGAAAACGAATTAACAAAAAATAGGATGATAGACGCAGCATGAGATGACCCCTAAAGATATTTTGCAATAATGAACAAAAGACAAGCCAAAAATTCCTATCAATTGTTATTTATCTGTCAGTTTGATATTTTACTAAATGTCTTATATACAGGATGTTTCCAAATTGTTTGGACATATTTTGTATTAACTTGCATTCTCTCTTCTACCGTTCCGAAATGGCGGGTCTTCAAACATTTCTATCAGATTTAGATAATTGGGTTAGAAATATTCAACGATCCTCCATTTTTAAACGGTAAAAGATAGAGAACGTTTAATTTAATCTGTCTACAAAATGTCATACCAAGTGGTATTTTAAGTACTTAAATTAGTTGATTAACTTAAAACAGCTGATTGCTCAACATTTAACTGTTCTTTATCAAACCGTTAAAGTACTGTACTTCGACAGCAAGATTGAATTGTAAGACACCAAAAACACTTCTTCCTTATTAAATCATAAAAATAGATTAGTTCCTAAAAAACTGGTTATTGAAAAACCCCTTTATTAATTTCTAAATTACAGGGGGTTCTAAATACGGAGAGTTGCAGTAACACGTGATTTACATGTAATCTAATCGAATGGTTTAAAAATGTCACTTGTTATCAAGAGTGACTTGTTATCGAGGTTGCACTTTCATCTGAAGACGCGGTTGATGCAAAATAATCAATAGATTCTGACACCAACCCCGAAGGGTTTCCGAAAAGTGTTTACACCACTTCACCATTTGATCTTGATTATAACCTTCTAATCTTGTGAAATTACGTAAGATTTCTTCCCCACTATGCCGAATGGCACAGATTGGCATTGCCAAGCGGCAAGTGTGTACGCACAATAAGCTTACGGCACGGTGTACGGCACGATCGGAAACGCCGCTTGCCGATTCCAAACCGACTTGCTTTCCGGATCAAAGGAAGCCAAGCGGCATGCTGGTGTGGCGGCTGACACCTACACCCAATCTTAATATGTAGTAGTTTACAATTACGCAAAGATAGTGTTAACGACACGAGTAGAAAATTTAAGATACGAGCCTTGGCGAGTGCCTTAAAAACTTCTACGAGTGTCGTTAACACTATTTACGCGAGTTGCGTACACTACTTTACCTACGACATTGTTTTAATTACTAAAAATCACTACTCGTAACTTCTAAGAGAGGTTATGTTTTTGTTTATAACCTCTCATTGCCACTGACAGTGATGCAACGAAACATTGTATCAAACACTAATTGCATCAATCAACAATTAAATTGGCCCGAACAGCTGTTTAGTTGAATTTCGAATCATTACAATTTTGCTTCTCCTCTCTCAATCCTTGAACCTCATTGGTCCGTTACCCGTGTTGTTATGAGTAAAACTATGCTGTTATGAAAGTAAACAATGCTGTTATGAGATAATTTTCAATTATTATAAGAACTGTACTGAAACGGCTACTTTAAAAAAACGGTCGTAGGTAAAATATGTATACGCAGCACTGCGTCCATTACAACATGACGTGCAAACCGGTAACTGGAACACCAAACAAGCACTTGGCCTGGAAAATATCCAAACATAAATGCTGATTCACAAATGACTTGACAGGCAAAAACATTGAGTCATCGTCGTGGTTGCTGTGGAGGAGATGACCACAGAACCACCACAGAATAAACTACATAAACTTCTCTATTGTAAAAGGTTTTGATTTAGCAAGATTAATATAATTTCTTATAACAAATTTATCACTTTCCTGTTATTTTATATGGCTTTCTAACTTTTCTCGTGACAAGTATATTCCTGTAGTGAAGCAACATTTATTTTAGACGATTTCTAGTTACACAGCAAATTTTTAAAGGTGCGTAATGATAATTTCGGAACCTATATTATTAGAGCAACGACAATAAGAACAAGTAAAAGAGAGCTTTTGGTAGTTGTAACCGTTACGAATCGTTTATCTCTTGGGTATGTTAATTTTCTGCGCAGTATTGTACTAAACACAACATACTAGTTTCAATGGTTTCTCCAATACATACGACTGTTAATAATCTTAAATTAATTAAAATAATCTAATAAGGAAATCACACGAGTATTTCTAAGCCAACTAGAAGTGCTATGATGATGCTAAATGATTACTCATCGTTCAAAGTACCTGTTGAAAGTGTGTGATAGCAGCCAATCGCTGGACGATGCAATGTCAACAATGCAAGAGCAAGAGGAGAAAGGAGGCATTAGGCTACGCTCGATTATTCATTAACGGGCGAAGATGAGCGGTCGAGGACCCGGAACTAGCTTTCTACATGAAGGATATCGTAGCAGCGAACTAAGTATCATGCTGTGATTGGAAACAAGAACTTGAATTGGGAAATAGTTATTTGTGTAACTAGTGGGCGAAGTGGCACTATGCTGCACACGAGAGGGAACGTTTCTCGAGTGCGGCAAAGGCAGTTTGCACTCATGTTACACATTATATTTTTCCTACACTTACTATATAGTTATTTGTGCAACTAGTGAGCAAAGTGAGCAATTGACTCACTCGAGAGAAATACTTACTCAGAATGGTTTCTCGAGTGAGGCAATTGCACTTTGCACTTGAGTTGCACATTATATTTTTCCTACAGTTACCATAAAACAAATAAATTGGTAAAGAAACGTAACATATTTTTAGACAAAAGTGAACTTTTAATATGACATTTAATGATACAACAGTACAACAGCTGACCAGCTGATTTACAGCCAGTGCTGCCAACGAATTTCACGAGCTGATCGTAGTCGTAGTATCTTTAATGTTGCCAACTTATTTTCAAGCGTACACGGATTACGTGCCTAATAAAAGCACGCTGTTTTGGGTTGTTTGGTTGGAATACTGATGTGCACCACTCGAGTTGCACATTATATTTTTCCTACAGTTACCATAAAACAAATAAATTGGTAACGAAACGTGCCTTCACGTTGCAAATCTGGAGTGAGACAAAGTAATTAGAGTGAGACAATGTTGACATTGTCTCACTGATGAGCGAATTGGCCACTTTGCTTTCTCAAATCAGTGAGAGAACATGTACATTGTTAGGTAACTGTAGGAAAAATAAATTGTTTGTTTCTTCGGGAAGAAGCGGCGAGTAATGTCATTAGCGTAATAAGAGTTCACCATCCATGAGTACGACCGAAAAAACTCAACATACTTTATTTTAGTTATAACTGTAAGACTGAAAAGGGGCCAAGCTCAAATAAATTTTGAAACTTCCTAGACATATTACAATGAAAACCAAGTATAGATTTTGAACGTATCACGTTTAGGAGGTAACAGTTTTCATTTGATACCAAAATTTCCAGATATGATATGTAAACCATTATAAAAAGGGTCTATATAACTCTATATATATGTAGATGCATTTTGTACACACAAAGCAGTGTTTTCGTTTCAATGAACTTCCACAAAAATCCTCATTGTAGAGATTTGCTTCCATAATTTATGATTGTTTGAACGTATAAAAGCAAGATTGCAAACGTGCAATACACTTTGAACAGAACAATTTTCAGAGTACAGTACCTAGCAGAAGTTTCTATAGAGATGCTGAAGTTCGCACTAAAGATATTTCGTTTATAATATAGTTATAACAATATCTATACTCCGGTGTACAAAGTTCACTTGTCCCAACACATAGAATTTATACATTACTCAGCTCACGTACAAAAGACATTCCTAGAGTAGATGACTAATATGTTAAAACAATAGTACTGATGAGTCATTCCATTTACTACGGAACTGCCATTGTTTTGGGGAATATGTATTAGATTATTGCTGTGATAAACACAATTTGCAATCTCAAAAGAAACAATATTCCTGCTGCTTACCTTACATATTGTACGAATGTAGGGTGGGGAGTTAATCCCCTACCGCCAACTGTGTTTTAAAGTGTTCACAAAAACTTAAAGAATGGTGAAAACCAGATTTTGCTATTTCATCTCTATCCAAAATAGTAGCTCGTCAAATGTTATGGAAAATCAATTGTAATATTGGATCGTAATTGTAATATTGGCTACCATTTTGGACAGAGGAGAGATAGCGAACTCTAGTTTTCACCATTCTTTAAGTTTTTGTAAACCTTTCAAAATGAGGTTTCACTTGAAGGGGGTTTACTTTTAAAAATTGTGAGATGTCCCCAAAAACACCCCTTTTTGGGGTAAATTTCAAAATCATAAAATGAAACTTCCTGCTAAGATTGCACGACCACCAAAAGGATATCTCTGTATATTTACTTAAAAAAATATTAGATGGGGGTTCTTGACTTTTTATTCACCCTGTATATGTTCTCCACAAAAAAAGGAGATATGCTACAAGGATACTTTATTTGGTTGTTTCCTGACGACACTCGGCAAGCTGAAAACTACCCATTTAAATTTGGTAATTTATGTAAATATTATAAATGTGGAGAATGCTACATGTTAAGTAATAGTTAAAAATAGACCACAAACCTACAACCAACAATCTATTACTACTTACAAATTACTATTAGTGAATTTACCCTATTGGGATGAAGCTATTACCATAGTTGGCACGGCAAGATCTAGACCCGGGACCAATTTAACTTTTCATTTTGATGCCCACAAAGGTCAAAAACACTATTCGTTAAAACTTGTATATAATATGTTCGTGAACGTGATAACTCGAGTAATTTTGGTCAGCTTTTAATGAAATTTGGCATGAACGTGTAGAGTTGGTTTACACATTTGGCAAATTAATTTATTTCATACTGTAATATTACCATTATACAAAAAAACACGTCTTCCTTCCCTTTATACGTCTCGCCACCGGAAACTCATTATTATTTTAGCAGAACAAAACATGCCGATATCCGTCAAGTGAATACTCTTCATCAACAAACCACGATTTGTTTATAACTAGTCAATTCACTTTAACTGTCTTTGTTTGGTCTGTTAAATGATATGAGTATGATTCAGCGGGATGGCGTTGAGGTTGAGGTTGAACACTGATAAGATATAAGACGTCTATCATTGGCTAATCATGACTTCTTAAGCTACAAGATGCAACGTTGACTTATCTCTAATTGCAATTTGCTAAGAAAATAGGTGTCAATATTAAGCCTCTGTATTTTTTACGAAAACCTTTTTGAAAGTAAATAAGTTTGCGTTTTTTAACTCGTGAGACAATATTGTATATTTAAAATTAAACCTTTATACAGTGTGTATGTATATATGTGACAAATCTGTATTTTTAAACCGAAATAGATAGAAACATTCTGTTTGTGGCATTGATTGTTAACAAAGGTTCCGCAATTTTTTACATCAAAAATATTTTTTAACCCCCTTAACAGGGTGGGGGTGACTTTTTAAAAATATAAATCCCTATTGAGTGAACCCTCATTTCCAAGAGTTTGTCAAGACATAAGCAATGGTGCAAACCTGAAGTCGATATGTCACCCCTAGATAAATGGCTAAACAATTTGATTGGGTGAAATAATGTATAAAAATTTGGAAAAAAAACAGTTTATAACAATTATGTAATTTGATTCGTAACCTTTCATTAATGCCTAATTGCTATGTACTTTTTTATCACGCTAGCAAAATTATTTTCTTTTTTTGTTCTCATTTTGTCGCTTCGTCATTTTGTTCTGATCAATCAGAATCAAATAAGACTCGGGGTTTTCTACACATGTATTTATTATAACAGAGATTCAAGTTTGCAGCTTGTTCTATTCGTCTCATACATTACTTAGTTCAAATATAGCAAACCCGCTTCGTGGGACACCCTTTAAATGCTACAAGCTGAAGCTATGTCACGTTTCAAGTTTAAATCCGAAGATTCGAGATAATAATTTGAAGCTATATTTCGTCATAAGCTACAAACCAACAGTCTATCAAACGACGTATCATAAAAATAGTCAAGCCAAATCTTTGAGCTTTTACAAGTAAAATTCTAAGATATTTCTCTGTATTTTAAGCTTGAATGCCACCGCTACTATTCTTCCTAAAGCACAAGAAACTAACAGAAGCTACAAACATTATGCTAACGGGACCGACCAGTTGACGCACAAGGTGTTCGAGTTCTCAAGGTCATTCGATGCAGAGAAAACGAAAACCATCAATAAAACCGGTTTGGTTAACATTAGCCATAACTACTCAATACTTAGAGGAGTTAATTAGTAATTAATGATGTACACAGTTTTGTCAATCCTTTGAGTGATTGGGGGAGGGGGGATACCAACAATTCATAAGGCTGGTCTGCGAATTAAAAAAGAATTTATAATTAATTAATTGACACAGAAGGATGGCGCAGACACGAATAGAAAGTGAATATAACTATATAGAAATATATAACGTTATAGTATCAGGACGAGGAAGAGACTAGGTCAAGGACATGAGTCTATGACGTCATGTGATTGTATAATTGGTGGGAACTCAGCCGATCCGAGATCCGAGTCCAGTCCAGTAGTCACTGGAAGCTCAATGAGTCATCGCTGTCGAATCAAACATCCTGCGACGTCAGGTTATAGTCCGGGATCATGTGGCACAGGCTAGGCTGAGAGGGTCGTGGCATTATCACATGGATAAAGCAATCGGTGATTGGCGGGATTTGAACCCGAGACATTGGGGACCGAAGCCACGCGCTCGATCACTAAACCAGCTCACTCCTCTCACCAATGATAACTATGTTACAGTAGCAACTCGATATAAAGAGCTTCTATAAGCGAGATAAATAGCTTAGGCTTTGTTTTTGAAAACCGTATGGAATATAGGAAATATAAACCAATAAAGATATCAAAGTTCCCTTGCAGATGTGCAATACCGTTTAAGCAAAGATGACCGTCAAACATTCTCGTTTCAAATTCATTTTTAGTGATGTGTAATGACAGTTCTGCGATAGTTTCATAACAACAAATTATAATGCAATATACAAGTTTTATAGCAGCCAATTCGCTGTCAATATATAAAAAGTTTTAAACTCAATACGGTTTAAATGGGGAATCATTAAATTGACGCAGTTCATACTACACCTTGATAAAGTAATAACTTTTATACGATCCGCAAAAGGCTATTGTTTCAACCACGTTTGCATCTTATCGTATCATTAAATTACAGAACCAAGAGTTAATTACTCTTTCTATTGTGATTCAAACCTACGGAAGGAATTAATTGAACTGGATTATATAAACGTGTATGAAATCAGAACCCAGCTGAAATATCTCGGGGACTTTGCCAAGAATTTGAGGAGTCTAGGAGCTGTGGACACCCTTTATGGTCTATTTTCAAAGCCCGACATTGCAATATACCAATATACTGGTGTGTAGGTTTATAGAACAAGTCACAGTAATTCGGAGATCTTCAATTGAAAACTTTCAACACACACACACACACATCCATACATACATATACATACATCATGTATTAGTCTGAAGTCCTTGGCCGTAAGGAATTCGACAGGATGATAACAAAGAATAACTTCACCTAGCTTCTTTCGCCGTTAAAGTAACTGTCAATTAGAAGCTTGACTCCACTAGATATTTTCTCAAGTCCAAACTTTATTTTTTTAAAGCATTTGTAAAAGGCTCTAAAAGCATAACTCCAAGAGGGTGTAAAGAAATGCACGCAAAAAATCTTCTAGGAGAAGATAGCCTATAAATACTCCTTGAGGGGAGTGGTTGGGAATGTGGTCTAGGGCTTAGCCCCAGGGAGGGGAGTGATAAAGAGAGAAGAGTATTCGACCTTGGGACACCTGCAACCTGCAGTGTCTGGGACACCTGTCTCTGGTGTGGACTGTGGATATGAACATGTCTATCACATCATGTCTCGGATGTGAACGATTAGAGGCTGCCACGATTAAAATTTACCCTATGCAAAGGGTGGTGTAGATAAATGAGAAAACCCCAATGTTTATACATGTCATGGACAAAAATGAATCGTTTTATTTGCATTACGTAAAGTATCTAACCTAACTTCTGTACTTTTCCATCAATCACGCACAGTAAGCTTTGGTAGATGTGTCTAGACCTATAACAGGTTTTATAAAGCCGGTCATTCCTCTTCCCAACCAAACATATCAGAACCCCTCACCTAACCTAACATGATCTCACCTAACCAAACAGAATCTCACCTAACCTGACAGAATCTCACATAACCTGACAGAATCTCACATAACCTAACATGATCTCACCTAACCTGACAGGATCTCACCTAACCTGACAGGATCTCACCTAACCTGACAGGATCTCACCTAACCTGACAGGATCTCACCTAACCTGACAGTATCTCACCTAACCTGACAGAATCTCACCTAACCTGACAGAATCTCCCCTAACATAACAGAATCTCACCTAACCTGACAGAATCTCACCTAACCTGACAGGATCTCACCTAACCTGACAGAATCTCACCTAACCTGACAGAATCACACCTAACCTGACAGAATCTCACCTAACCTGACAGAATCTCACCTAACCTGACAGAATCTCACCTAACCTGACAGAATCTCACCTAACCTGACAGAATCACACCTAACCTGACAGAATCTCACCTAACCTGACAGAATCTTACCTAACCTGACAGAATCTCACCTAACCTGACAGGATCTCACCTAACCTGACAGGATCTCACATAACCTGACAGGATCTCACCTAACCTGACAGGATCTCACCTAACCTGACAGGATCTCACCTAACCTGACAGGATCTCACCTAACCTGACAGGATCTCACCTAACCTGACAGAATCACACCTAACCTGACAGAATCTCACCTAACCTGACAGAATCTCACCTAACCTGACAGAATCACACCTAACCTGACAGAATCTCACCTAACCTGACAGAATCTTACCTAACCTGACAGAATCTCACATAACCTGACAGAATCTCAAATAACCTGACAGAATCTCACCTAACCTGACAGAATCTCACCTAACCTGACAGAATCTCACCTAACCTGACAGAATCTCACCTAACCTGACAGAATCTCACCTAACCTGACAGAATCTCACCTAACCTGACAGAATCTCACCTAACCTGACAGAATCTTACCTAACCTGACAGAATCTCACCTAACCTGACAGAATCTTACCTAACCTGACAGAATCTTACCTAACCTAACAGAATCTCACCTAACCTGACAGAATCTCCCCTAACATAACAGAATCTCACCTAACCTGACAGAATCTCCCCTAACATAACAGAATCTCACCTAACCTGACAGAATCTCACCTAACCTGACAGAATCTCACCTAACCTGACAGAATCTCCCCTAACATAACAGAATCTCACCTAACCTGACAGAATCTCACCTAACCTGACAGAATCTCACCTAACCTGACAGAATCTCACCTAACCTGACAGAATCTCACCTAACCTGACAGAATCTCACCTAACCTGACAGAATCTCACCTAACCTGACAGAATCTTACCTAACCTAACAGAATCTCACCTAACCTGACAGAATCTCCCCTAACATAACAGAATCTCACCTAACCTGACAGAATCTCCCCTAACATAACAGAATCTCACCTAACCTGACAGAATCTCACCTAACCTGACAGAATCTCACCTAACCTGACAGGATCTCACCTAACCTGACAGAATCTCACCTAACCTGACAGAATCTCCCCTAACATAACAGAATCTCACCTAACCTGACAGAATCTCACCTAACCTGACAGAATCTCACCTAACCTGACAGAATCTCACCTAACCTGACAGAATCTCCCCTAACATAACAGAATCTCACCTAACCTGACAGAATCTCACCTAACCTGACAGAATCTCACCTAACCTGACAGGATCTCACCTAACCTGACAGGATCTCACCTAACCTGACAGGATCTCACCTAACATAACAGAATCTCACCTAACCTGACAGAATCTCCCCTAACATAACAGAATCTCACCTAACCTGACAGGATCTCACCTAACCTGACAGAATCTCACCTAACCTGACAGAATCTTACCTAACCTGACAGAATCTCACCTAACCTGACAGAATCTCACCTAACCTGACAGAATCTCACCTAACCTGACAGAATCTTACCTAACCTGACAGAATCTCACCTAACCTGACAGGATCTTACCTAACCTGACAGGATCTCCCCTAACATAACAGGATCTCACCTAACCTGACAGGATCTCACCTAACATAACAGAATCTCACCTAACCTGACAGAATCTCACCTAACCTGACAGGATCTCACCTAACCTGACAGAATCTCACCTAACCTGACATAATCTCACCTAACCTGACAGAATCTCACCTAACCTGACAGAATCTCACCTAACCTGACAGAATCTCACCTAACCTGACAGAATCTCACCTAACCTGACAGAATCTCACCTAACCTGACAGAATCTCACCTAACCTGACAGAATCTCCCCTAACATAACAGAATCTCACCTAACCTGACAGAATCTCACCTAACCTGACAGAATCTCACCTAACCTGACAGAATCTCACCTAACCTGACAGAATCTCACCTAACCTAGACTTTGAACTCGAAGAGGGTTTGTCTCCGACAGTGATACGCTTGTAAGGTGTAACACAGGGAGATAAAGTGACTGTACAAAATTATCCGAAGTCTTGCATACAAAAGCGTTTGCAGAAAAATTTGGTTCTCGTTTGAAACAATGATTTTCCAAAATATTTTACGGATTTCGATTTCGACAACAACCTTAAATAAAAAAAAATCTAATATGCACGGATGTAGATTAATAATAAAATTGCAAAAAAACATTTCACTTCACGAGAACTTCTCTCAGTCTGTACAAATGCCGTATACTGTTTTATTGTTTCCATCTGCAAATTGTCCAAGAAAACTGCTTATTATCAGTGCAAGTAAAATCAACATGTATGCTCTTAATCTTAAACGAAAGAAAAACTTACTGATTTGCAATCAGATACAACCACTTGAGCGGAAGCGGTTTATTTTAATGCTATAGCACAATTAGGGACATTGACTACTATGCTGCTAATTATCACTATACGGTCACATGTCTACAAATAGATAATAATTATTTACTTAATAGGATAACATTAGAGGCAGGAAATCTTCCTGCGATACTTTCACTTATTTTGATTAGAACAACTATCGGCGAGCGTGCAATATGGTACCTGTATAACGTATTAAATTGAATGCTTAAATGATTTAAATTTAATAAAATCTATCACTGGATTTTATCCAAGGGATAATGCTGCAACTTCTAGGTAGGCCTATAGCCTGAAGTAATTTTAAAAGCAATCCCGGCCGAAAGCCTAGCGGCCTAAGACAAAAAAAATCTTAAATTATGTGACATGTTTTCAGTACAACGAATGATTCCGATGTCAAAACACAGACTGGGGAACAAAAGTATTCCCCTAGTCTATTCGCTGGTCTGTGGTCAGACTTTCCCCCAGTTAGAGCGTAGTTGAATTAAACATAAGAAGTTATGTGTATGTGCTAATGTAAATTACTGGTTCCTATAAAATACGTCAACTTTGTTACCAAGCTAAACTGAATCGACGACTTATTGTAAGCTAAAGCATCTTTAATTACACATTAACACGAATGTGGGAGTAAAATTAACACATTTTAAATGAAACCTCATTTATTTCCTAATTGTATACCGTAGCGCTCTTAGTGAAGGGTTTATTTTACCAAGTTCTTTTAATCGAATATGTCCTATATGGATGAAGCTATTATTATCATAACATAGGTTGCGTGGTAAGGCCTATGCGGGCCCAATTTACTTTTTCATTTCGATGTTCCCAGAGGCCAACCAATGGTTAGTTTAAATACATTACATTGCAATTTAAGAGCCTAACTTCGCCTCCCAAATAAACACTTATTAATTTCATATGTATGTATGTGTGTCCGTGAACGCGATAACTCAAGCAGTTGTGGTCCGATTTTTATGAAATTTGGCACGAATGTGTAGGGCTGAGTAAAATTTACTTCGCCATGCGTCAAACACACTTCTTAAAATAACTCCAATATGGGGAAACAAAGAGAAATCGTCGACAAATTATAAAATCTAGTATTGAAAACTCGATGACGTAATAATAAACTACATGTTGAAATGCGCAGGGGCATCCGGCGCATCGTATCCGACAAGGTATACTTGGTTGTATCATATCCATGGTTGTATAATGCTGGCCCGACCACCGCTGACAGGCTGTTGGGCAATCAACAATTGAGTAATGGGGCAACCAGCAACCAGGAGCAGAAATTCCTACAGGTACAGAATTGTATTCAATTTGAATCAATACACAATGCAGACAATACAATTCAAACAATACACCCGCCGCAGCAAAACTGCAGTCAAGCAAATTTCCATTTGCATGGGAGGATTTTAATAAAAACATTTTTATAAACAAGTCATATTTATTTCCCATGATTCCTTAGGTTTGCTGCTACAGGGTTTGAAATAGTAATAGCTTTGAATGAAATAAATAAATTTGACTAATTTGATGAAAATATATCCATAAAAAGCACACTACAACAGTTTATTTATTCTCCATGAGAATAACGTGGGAATTTTAAGTTTGTAGTTTTTTTCTAGTTTTCTCTGTAATCACAACAACGAACGCTTTAATGCACTAAATTATTAATTTTTAAGCTCTACAAGCCAATTTCGAAAAACATTAAACATGTTATGTTTTGGGGGTCAAAAAATGGGAAAAAACTTATTTCTACCCCATTAAATCCCCCATACAACTCCGTTCCCATAGTCTGATAAAGCTGACCCTCGATTTCGTTCAAATTTCAAATAAAACTGATGGCGTTTTTGGCCTATGAACTTACGAAAAAGTAAATCGGTACCGGGTCAACCGAAAAGACTAAACTAATATGACGCTTCATCTAAACATGTAATGCTCGATTAGAAATAATAATTATGATAAATAAAACATACTCAATTTGGTATTGCTGAATTGACGACTAAGTGTGGTGGTTAAAAAAATACAAAAAATAAGTAACTTAGATAAATTACAACATTCTCATATAATATTTATTAACCGTTTGATGCCAAGGAACAACCCTTTTTAGGATAGCATTAAAATGTTTCGTTTCGTAGTGAGATTGGAAAACATTACTTTTAGTCGAAACAACCGTTTCGCCAACCAGTCAACTTTCGCCTCTTTTTGTGTGTTTGAAGTATTTTTGCTATATCAAATTAACTAGGCCTATCTAATTTTTAATTTAACCCATCTCATATCTTCTAAGACATACACTTATGATTCTTTTTACCAATAAAATAATATAGAAATCACATATTGTCACATAGTGAACATAAATCACATTCAAAAGTCACAAATTCGTTTTACTGTGCCAAAAATGATTACACATTATGATACCAACAAACAAAACTTAAAATTCGCAAGATTTTGTTCCCCTTTGAAGTACTTTTGACGACTTTTATTACAATTAGATCAATATTATGTTATAAAGCGTTGAACGTTAATAGTAATTTTAAATAATTCTGTAAATTACTAATTATATACAAAATCTATAAATAAATAATGACATGGGTACATAATGAGCTATTTGACTGTACGTAAGCCCACAATGGAAAAATAAAATAGTGACAAAAACATGAATGTGATTTGTATAACTCGGCATTGTAAATAATTCTGGGTAAAATTATGTGTTGGAACAAGAGTAGATTTTTCGCACTCCCCCTTCACTTTGACAAGTCAGAAGGGGGTTGTTATCCTTCATCCCCATAATGTGCTCTGTTAAACAAAGGCTTCTCCCCCTACTAAGTCATTCACACCTGCACGGGCAAATGTGAGTGTTTTACTTTGAAACACCTGAGCAACGTGATGCAGTTCCTCAAACAAACTGTGTTTTATTTGATTTTTCAGCTAATTCACGATTTAAAAGTCAAAATATTATTTATCTCGTGATAAATTACCTAGAAACACTTTTGTTTCTATTATCTATACATTAATATTTTCAATTTTGTATGGAAACTATATAGATGATTCAGTTAGGACTTAATGGTTCGCTATGTATATTACATTAATGGGTACTTACTGTGCAATATAATTTTTGTTAACTAAAATAAAATGTATGTAAAATGTATGTGTTGTTTAAAAATAAAATGTACCGGTATTCTTATACAGGGTGCCCCAAAATTAAAGAGCCAATCTCCGGAAAAGGGTTTTATGGGTAAAAATAAAACAAACATCCGGAATAACAAAATTATATTTCAGCTATTTGTGATTTAATTGTTTTGAATTTGGTTTAAATGTCAGATAAAATTGTACTTTTTTCTACCCTGTAGTAGCAAAAATTGGTACTCATTAAATCTAATGTGTTATAAAATAAGGTATAGATCTGACAAGTTAGAGAAAATATTTCGGTAAAATCTAATCAAACGGAAGTTAGCTTAGTCTGCAGGTTTGCTGCGGGGGGGTATTTTATGAGTGCAGGGCCGAGTGCCGTTTGCCTAAACACTTTGACGAGGGTAATTTTACAGCCTGAGGCTTGGCGGCGCGAGTGCCGGCCAGGTATCAGTGACTGGTTCCACGCATCGAAGTATGCGTATAAATAGTATAAGTACAAGTATAAGCATAGATGGTTCCATGGTACGGCGCGTGTGGGGGTGGAAAGATCGACCAGGGAAGGGGGATGAGCAAAATTTGTTTAGGGATGAAATAAAACTGTTATAACCTAACCTAACCAAACTTGCTGATTATGAAAACACTGAATCAAGGTTTACTAATCAAATCGATATTAATTTTCAATCGATATTAGGGTCGTCCAGTTAAGAAACTGTACCCGGTCTCCGTTACATCCTGCCCAATACACTCTCTTCCACTACCCCCTCCCCTGAATCACTACGCTCTGGGGAGTCAAACGGCACTCGGGCTTATCTGACGGTTTTTACAGGTTATGTGTTGTATAACCCTCAATGGGTTATAACCAAGGTGTTAAAAACCCCACGGCAATTAATAGAACGGCACTCGCTACTTTTCCCGTATTTTATAAAGAGTTATCTGACTATTTAATGACAGCAACTATGTTTCTACAAATAGTTTGATTTTGTACTCAATATTTCAGAGTTCACACAGACCATTTATATCTTTAATTATATGCGAATTGGTAACTTGCTCCTTTCGCTTATAAATGACTAAATACGTTAACGTTGAGAAATCTGAGCTCGCTCACCATACGACACGTGTTTAACGTGGTGATAAACACGTTTTGTTTAACATTGCCAGCTGTTTGCAGCAGCTAACTAAACTGGCAACACTAATGTTTATGCATTTTTACACTATTGCCAACATTGTATCAATAACGGTTATGACATATATAAGCATTTACCTCATTATTTTGCACCACTTTGGAATTCGTAGACTTATCGACTGGTGTATATGACTTTGTGAAACAATATTCACTGCGTGCCTGGGAAAACCGGTAGGATAGAGATGTCCTGAAGTCCTCGCTATTGCAGACACATAATTAAACCGGGAATTATTGTTCAGACCTTGAAATATTGTTGTAGACTTGTAAAATCCTTTTCTGGTAGCAATAAAATCTAGTGTCTATAATTTCCCGCTTTAATTATATGTCCGCAATGCTCCATGTCCGCAATTGTATATCCGATGTTATGGGACGATGGTCTGATCATCTGGTTGGGAAAAGGGAAATATGTGATTTGTTCTCCCACTTTTGGCGAGTCGCTGGTTCTTCAGAAAATACCTCGTTTTATTCGGTAAAGGATGATGCATGTTCATCACACTTTCTTCGAATGCGATAACTTAAGACGACAATTCGCCTCAGCAGATACCGTTGTTGGAGGTGATGCTTTGAGGCAAGACCATCGGCAAGACAAGCTACACGTTCAGCGAGGAAATTCTCGAAGTAACTTCCGTGATCCGTAAGGACGCAAGGCGCGCTTTCAGGCATGAACCGGGTTCCGGTCTGGTTCTTGGGTTCTCTTCGGGTTTGATTGGAGTCCCATCTTGGTTGGGTCCCGCACTGATCTGGGTTCGTAAGTTTAGCACGCCGTTGTACCAAAGTCTCATTATCCAAAGTAAAAGTTTCTTAAAGTTGTTCAGTATAGTGCACGTAGGGTATAAAGTCACACCATTGTGACAGAATCATAGCGGTGAAGTGGGAAGTTGAAAAAATTGTAAATTTTGTTTGTTTCAAGAATCCTACTAATATTATAAATGTGGAAGTATTGATGTTTGTGTATAACTATGAAGATATATAACGTGAAAACTACTGGACCGATTAAGCTGACCATTTTGCAGAGAGGTACTTAATAGTCTCGAGAAACACATAGGCATATTAAAGTTGTGAATATCCTATAAGGTTATGCCCCACGGGGTTCTTCTTATTTAAAAGGAATCAACGAATTTTGCCAGCTGTTTCAAGTAAACAAGTTGGTTATATGATTTTTAAGGCAAGCTATATATTAAAAGGCAAGTGCGTTCTTTAAAACCTTTTTTGTCAGCTCGTATGCATCTAAAGGAAAATCTATGCATACTGTTAGAAAGATATTTTCCTGTAGGTGTGCAGACTGCAGTCTGCAGACTGCAGACTGTGTGCCCTTTATAGATTAAAATAGGCTCAAAAAAGGAATTTGAAATTTTTTTAAATGATCATGGGCCTTATGGGTTGCCATGCTGGTGACGAAACAACAACGAAATATAAACAGAAAATCAAAACAAATGGAAGAAATTTCAATCACATGATTTATTTACAGCGTGGGTTGAAAATAGATAAGTCTGCACATTAGATATTTTTGGTCGAGTTTTCGACCACTGGACGACCTCTAGTCTAGTTAAAACTGGACACTACTCCACTGTAGGTAAAATGCGGGATTGTTCTAGCAATATTTGTCTATTATACTCAGCTATTCGCAATGTGGAGTAGTGTGAAGTGTTATGCGCTGCGCCAATATCTATAATTAGACAGCCCGAGAACGCATGGCATCTGTTGCTGTTCAGCATGATTTTTGTTGATTCACATCTGGAACTATTTAAGGGGAAAACACTGGGTGCAAACTATACCGACTAGATTGACAAAGACCATCACTGGAGTATGTGATAGCCTTCCAGCTAAAGGTAATTGAATACATTAACGAGCGAGGGCTTTAAAACGTAAACAATTTGTAGATACCTTAGAGCTTTAGGACGTAAGAGAAACACATATGCTTTGCACAGGATCTCCTAATTTCCTTTAAACAATCTGTGAGCTCATAGACGTTCTAATTTGTATAGGGCTAGCCATGTTGGAGAAAATGAACAATCCTTATAGACTGTTTGATGGAACCTGTATTCCATCCGTCTACCTGGGGTCTAGCCAATGGTTTGCCCTAGGCTAGTACCAGGTAGACGAAGGATCAAGGTCAAGAGGCAGGTTCCATCATACAGACTATAGTTTTACGACTGTTGATAATACTTGGAATGGTAGTATAAATATCATTAGCATTGGATTGAGGCAGGGATACAACAGTGTGTATTTTAAGCACAATATGAATTAATAATTAGAGTAGAAAGATTGAGATACATTGAGTAGCTTTTAGCTACTATCATCAGCTGTTTCTTTAGAGGATCATTTAAATGATCAAGGACAGTTAACAGTTTAAAAATAAAGTAAAAATTAGGCATCCAAGTAAGTAGCCCCTCAAAGCACCCTCTTCTAAACCCCTTCAGATTTAACCTCATCCATTTTGCTACACTTCTACGTATACGATCCCCGGCTGTTCCATACGAGCAACTATCCCATAGACCGTAGGGTCTGAAGAGAATTCTTCATAAAGCTAGACACTTTTACTATTACATGTAAATAAATATACCAAAAGCACAAAACATTCAAGAGCTAAAAAAGCTAGGAACAGCAAAACTTAAAAGTTTTATATCAGAGCGGACTAGGTACAATGATTCTGCAATGGTTTGGTACCGTAAAGTCTCAGAATATTATCAATAACCATGTACTGTAAAACCTCGATAACACGTATCTCGTGGGATTATCAAAATAGACCGACTTGTTTCCAAAATTTACTTCTTTTAAGTTTTCAATAAAATGTTTTAACGGTTATATAAAATCAAGGGCATTTGAAATTGACACTTGATATGAAGGTCCACTTGTTATCAAGGTTCCACTGTACATTGACTGTGAGATGTAGGCGGTTGGTGAATCGCCATACAAAGTAGTGCGGTTGTGTGAATAGCCTCGTCACGTGACTGATTGTTATGGTTACGTCGTCTTGATCTTGAGCCAAGAGTCGCAGAATGTAGGAGTGCTGAGAGCCACATAAAGCCAGAACACACTGATCTGGTCGACAGTACAGTACTAACCACTACCTGACAGTATAGGGTAAACAATAATCTAACACATTCAGCATACACAATTATTTTGCATTACATACATACCAAGTTTCATAAAGTTCGGTCAAAATAATCGAAGGATAAAGATGCTAATGAAAAAATACAAAATGGTGGATATCTGGCGAAGTGATTTTGTAAAAGATGTTATTCCTTATTTTCTTCTTGTTTTGACCCAAGGAATCAATTCGTAAATTTTGACCCTACCCTTTTTAAACATGCTGGATGTGTGTGTGTCTGTTAACAAAAATGATCCGATTTTCATGGGTATTTTTTGGGTAGTTTTACGTTTCTTCGAAAAAGTTCGCGAAACAGAGGATTTTCAACCAACGTGATCGCACCATGGGTACGGTTTTGGGGGGATTTTAGGCGTAAAAATAGGGATTTCTCATGTTTGACCCTCAAAACATATAATTCCCCCAATTTATCTTCAAACAATTTTGAAGAGCTTAAACAAACAAATAATTGAGTATATTGAAATGTTTTTGTAAGGTTATTAGTTACGGAGAAGATTAAAAAAAATTAAATTTAAAAATACCATGTTATTTTTACGGAGAATACATAAACTGTTGTAGTTTGCTTGTTTATGGCTATATTTTGATGAAAATTGGCAAATTTATTTATTTTAAACTAAGCTATTAAATATTAATAAAACTCACTTTATTACTCCTGTAGCAGGAAAAATAGGTACTCATGAAAGCTAATGTTATTGAAACAGATTTAACTACTTGATCAAACTCGACCATTGACAAACTGGGCCGAGATAATGTATTCAAGTACTTGTATGCCAAATTTCATTAAAATCGATTTAGGCATTTGGGTGTTATAACCAATTCATGACGACCCAGCATCCTTTACAGCCGCCATCTGATGACGTCATTACGGACGACCGAGGTCCCTAAAATTTGGATCTGACTTGTATACTATAACCACCTCAAGTTGCATGTTCCCCGCCAGAATTGAAATATTATTCTGCTATCCATCCCCACTAGGATAGAATTTGTCCATTCTGTGGTTACAAAATTACAATATGTCTACAAATTAAATCGGAAGCAAATATTTCACCGTGAAATATAATTTCGCCCACGTTAAGTGTTGTGGGATCTTGGATTACAGGACACACGGGTGCATTATGGATTTATATGATGGAGACAGTAGCCTACATAACAGTTAAATTTAATCCTACTTTGAAAAAAAAAATGAAACCGGTAGATATGACTAGTATTTGAACATTGTGGACCGTTGGTAATTATTATCATAACCTAAAGAAGTAAACCTTGAAGTTATTATCATTACGATTATGTATAAAAGTCGATCGTCTAGTACTATAGAGGGATAAATACATGGGTCTATGTTGGAAGAGAGGTCCCACACAGGTAAAAAAGATAAGATACGTCTGCAGTGAGAGCGGAAGTTGAGTCAGCCTTCTCGGTTTCCAGCTGTAGATCAAACACATGCGATTCTCGGAATAGGAAGCACTTCAAGTCGTCGTAACGTTCGAAACCGCTCAACACTGCATCACATTGGTCGTTCGTTTCATCATACCACTACCGGTAACGGTATCAACGTGTAAGCGCCAGTCGTTTACCGCATCAACTGGTAGTTCATCGTATCACACCCTCCGGTAATTCATCATTATCATTTGAGATGGAAACGCCACCTACGTGCATATTTTAACCTAAATATGAGTGAAGGATGAGTGTAGAATGTAGTGACATGCCTTGTGTAGCTTTACTGACTAAGACCAGCTGTTTAATTAGTTAGGACCAATTAAAAACCAAATGATCAAGAACAGCTGGGTCCAGTTTCGAACCATAAAAGGCTACAAATTGTATTACCATCACCGATAGTTCATCGAATAAAAATAAATAGTAGTTCCTTGTATAAAAACCCGCCGCTCGTCACATTACCAATTGTTCTTATCTCATAAATTTCCTTTCGTCCATCGCTCCAACAACTTCTTCATCACTATCGCAACATGCTAGTCGCACTCGGCACATTGCATAGGTCGCCTATCATCACAGCGTGAACACAGAGGTCACCCATCATAGGGCATAAACGTCAATAATTGTTATAACCAATGAGCCAGGCGTCGGGTTACTCTTGGTGATGTACAGGCAGCATAGATTTGCATTCGTTGGGCGCGCCGAGCACGTGAGCTCAAGGCGGAAGTTAGGAGAATAGCGGGCTAATTGACCTTAGTTCCTGATGGGGTTAAAATTCAAATGCCTATCTAACAATATTTCACCTCAACAATGCCTTTAAACTTTAAACCAATCGTTTAACTAGGAGACACCAAAGGTAAAAGAGACAGTCGCCCCTTACACATTCTGGTTGCGTGAATCTAGCTATGTACCAACGGGTTAAGGATCAAACATACTTTCAATAATCAATGCCATGATCTGAAAAAACGGACTACTTTGTGTACATACATTCCATTAGTCATCCACTTCCATTGATGATGGCAGGACTCATCGTATGGACGAATTAACAATTATATATGTCATCTTTATCGAAATTATGAATTTCTATCAC